>NC_136001.1:3560000-3893333 GCF_048128805.1 Centroberyx gerrardi | reverse complement strand
AGAATGGGGAAGAAAGGTGATTTAAGTGACTTTGAACGTGGCGTGGTTGTTGGTGCCAGTCGGGCTGGTTTGAGTAATTCAGAAACTGCTGATCTCCTGGGATTTTCACGCACAACCATCTCTAGGGTTTACAGAGAATGGTCCGAAAAAGAGAAAATATCCAGTGAGCAGCAGTTCTCTGGGCGAAAATGCCTTGTTGATGGCAGAGGTCAGAGGAGAACAGCCAGACTGGTTCGAGCTGATAGAAAGGCAACAGTAACTCAGATAACCTCTTTACAACTGTGGTGAGCAGAAAAGCATCTCAGAATGCAACACGTCGAACCTTGAGGCAGATGTCACTTTGGTAGCCGGTTGACACTGAGCTGAAAGCTGATACCTACCCAGTATTAGTAAGGCGTACCTAATGAAGTGGCCGGTGAGTGTATGTCTCAACTCCCATACGGCCAGGCTATATTTTGGTTCTTTTTTAGTTTTGGGGTGTATAACAATATCTATCAATTTAACCATTTTTGCAGTAAAATATTTTTATACAAGAATCCATTTCATATATGGGAGACAGAGATGAGGAAAAACATTGTTGTGTTTTGTTCTACCTCCGGTAAGGGTATCTCAAAATTTTGGGGGCATTGTCACTAGCCTAATACACAACAACCGTGAGGCTTGGCAGCACTACGCTCGAAAATATTGGCCGCCTAGTGGAAGTGGGTGTGTTTTTAACAGATGCATTCTGTCATCACTTATTTTGTGTTTCAACATAGCATGCAACACAATACAGGTGTTGTCATTAACATATATTTCTGTTTCTGTTGTCAGATGAATGCACCACTATAAAAAAGTGATTTGATCGAGGGTCACAAAATGGTAACAGCACAGAAATTACCGTTAGCCTTGGTTAGCCAGTTAGCATTTTGTGACCCTTGATCAAATCACAAAAACAGAAAGATGTGTCAATGACAACACCTGTATTGTGTTATACGCTCTGTTGAAATACAAAGTAAGTGATCACAGGCAGTTGGAGGCCACAGAAATGTTGCTTTTTAACATTGCTGGTAACGGTGAGAACCGATCCATACCCTGTTTTATCTTCATTTTTGTAATCCTATGATGATGAGTCGTGCTGCTGTCAAAAATGTACGTGAACCGGAAGTCAGACACAGAATCACCCGCTCAATACACAGAAGAATGAGAATGAGAAACCGGGAGAAACCGTTCTTATCTTTCATTTTTCTTTTCCTACACTTGTTTTTTGTTTTGTGAATCGCGGTGTACATAAAACGCTGCTGTTATGGGGTGTTTAATAGTGACAGTAGGTATATGGACCGTATATGGCGGGTGTTCGCTTTACCATAGCATTGGTCAGCCTTTCAGTGTAAAACAGCGTTTTTCACACAGCAATATCTCTGTTATTTCACAACCAATCGCAATGCCTTTTCACAGGTGGACTTGTACGCCCACCAGCTCACCATAAACCAAGTTTGATACAATTACGTCGAGTTGTTTAGATATTGTGGACCCCTGTGAAAATCAGCCTCAAAAGTAAGCCTTTTTAATTGCGCTAAAGTAACTCCAGCCCCTTTATCTGTCCATCATTACATGGCGGAGTGCCTTTTTCTACTCTCATGGCTATGGACTTTATTAAATTTGAATGGGACCTCAGAATTTAAACATTCTATTGATTCTGAGTCCATAAAGATAACATGGTGAAAAGTTTTTGTTAGCCACATTTAATGCTTTAATTTACCATGTAAATGCTGTAGGTAGCTTACAGACAAATGTATGGCAGTCAGTCCGGTCAGAGGGTAAACTGTCAAAACACGTCTTAACCATTACCACACAAATGATGTTGCTGGTATTAGTGCATGCTGGTAAGCAACAGTAAATTTTGCCTTAGGAACCTCATCGGGTGTTAAAATCACTGGGTTGGTGTTAGCATTTGCTAGCCCAAGGCGCAAGGTGCTTGTCTGACTTCCAGTTAAGAAGCAGAAATATGATGTGGACCATGACATCGCCGCGGCGGAGCACTATATATAAGAATGGCGTGAAGTTTCAAATGGGCCACGCCCACAAAGTGCGGTACAAGCGATATGCCCCGCTCTATTTCTATGGGCAAAACAAAAAATCAACATTTTCTGTGGTTGCTTTTTCTGTATTATCAAAGAACTGCATTATCATTAAAATATTTATTCTCTGGAAGTCACAAAATGCTAACAAGGTGGCAAACTTCCGTTCAAGAGAGGAGTCCTCTTGCATTTTGAGACTTCAACTTGACAACCGTGAAAAGGTAACGACAAATTATTTACACCATATACATTTCACATAAATTATTAGAACACAGAAAAAGCAACCACAGAAAATATCGATTTATTGTTTGGCCCATAGAAATTGGATAGGGTTTCGCACTTGCACCGTACTTTGCAGGTGTGGCCTTTTTGCCGCGTCATCGTCATTCTTATCTACTGAAATGAACGTACACGGACAGTCACAACGGCCATACCTTCTACGTCCTCTGCAGGTCCGAAGTCTCCATGTGTGGTGCGCTTGTGCATGGCCAGGGTGGAGGTCTGCCGGTAGGTCTTCCCACAGTGGTTGCAGCTGTAGGGTTTGCAGTGGGTGTGGACCACATGGTGCTTATATAGAGATGAATACTCTGTGAAACGCTTCCCGCAGCCCGGCACTGTGCACAAGTAGGGCTTCTCTCCTGAAAACAGGGAGAGAGAGACATGATTAGTGAGGAGCAGCACGTGCCAAAACCACAGAAACTTTTATAACACTGCACTGTTTATACCTATTTATATATACTGTATATATTTCATATTTAATCATTATTATTTTAGTAAGCAATCAAGACGTAACATCTGTAGGTAACCACAACAAATGTTACAAATCCATTCCTTTCCCACAGTTCCCACTTCTACTCTACTGAATGTGTTGGAATTGTCAGCAGAATATTTTAACATAACTCAACAAAAAATTGTTTTATTTCTACTGTTTTTTACTGCTTATTTTATATTCTAGTTGTGTGCTTATATTCCATTTTCTTCTTCTCTGTTGATTTCTATTATTTGCTGTTGCAACAACCTAATTTCCCCACACTGATCAATAAAGTTTCATTTTACCTTATTTTAGAATTGGAAATTGTAATTATTTGGAAATAGAAGTTTCTGCCAAATGTGATTCCTCAAAATACCAGCTTGACCATGTCAAAGTAACGTACCTTGTCAAAATAAACTTAGGGAAACAAGTGAAACATGCCTAGCTGCATTTTTGGTCTCACTTATCTATCCATAGATACCAAGGAAGTTTTATATATAGATACTAGTCCAGCTACAGCCATCACAACCACAGAAAACTAGTTTGGTATCGATAGCCAGTAATGATAATAGTATCAGTATCAATAAAATCCATGCAATACCTGTGTGTATCCTCATGTGGTTCTTGTAGTTGGTGGCGCTGGCAAAGCCTCGCCCGCAGGAGGGTTCTGGACACAGGTAGGGCCGTTCTCCTGTGTGGGTCCGGAGGTGAACCTTCCTGATGTTGGAGGTGGTGAAGGAACGACCGCAACCATCAAACGGACACAGGAAGGGCTTCTCACCTGGAGGACGATGATAATAAGGATAGATGGAGGTAAAAAGGCAGACGAAAGAGGGATGGCCACAGTATATTTGCTGTGGAAACAGACAAGGCTTCGGATGGATAGATACAGGTAGAAATGAAAGTGTGGAAGGAGAATAAACAGAGAGAGGGGGATGGGGAAATGGGTGGACACATACAGGAAAGGATGAAAGAGAAAAAGTAGAGCCAGAGGTAGGCAAATTTGGTAAACATTTGTCAAAGAGCAAGCAGTGGAAACCGCCACCATCAGGCCGATTTGGGTAATATTTGCTGTGAAGCATTTGCACATCATTATCTATCATTGTGCCAAATTGCATGTCTCTGTGATGTACCACTAGTGTCAACTTTACATTTTTTTCTTAGGACATTGGACCAAGACACAGCACAACAAATTTCAACCATTTGGGAGTTATGAGCATTTGGTTACTGTAGCACCATCTACATTCAAAATGAGCCAGAAAATCATGGGAATTTTCATTAACTTATAATGGTTCAAGAATTATAGGCCAAAAAGCAAAATTGTTTATTGTAGCGCCCCCTGTTGGCCAATCATCACAATATTTTAAAGGTTGGCACTTGGATAGCAGTAGCACATAGGTGCCAAGTTTCAAGAAGATTGGGCTAACCATTACTGCCAAGTAGAAAAGTGAATTTAGAGCTGTGGTACCTGCAAAATATGAGATACCGGGCTGCTAAATGAACTGCTAAATGAACTGGTGCCAACCAGTTAACACTGACACCCATATGGGTAAAGCCCTCTTCGGGCAGCATTAGTATTACCAGGTGAGGTCGGCAATGTGAGTTTGCCTTTGCACACTGGAATTTACTGGGAGACCGTGGTAATCCAGGGACTAGCCACATTACCCACAGTACAGCAAAACTAACAAAACTCTTTTCAACTGGCCCCATATCTCTGTAATGCCAGATGCAGCAGCTCCTGCCCTCTTTTTCCCTATTTTCTCAATTTTTCTTGCACCAAGTTGTTCTTAAATTTCTTTCATTGCATATTTTATATTTGTGTGCTTAAAAAGGAATAGCATCCCGCACACTGTCTATACTTGCAAGATAATTTAATACGACGTTTCGGTCATCTTACCTTCATCAGGCAAACATAATTTCAGCCTGAAATTTCAGCCAGAAAATCACAGATGTTTTCGTTCTAGACGGGATAAAATTCCTGTTGTCCTGAGGTAAAAATGACCAATCACCAGACCTCCCTTGGTAATACTAATGCTGTCTGGAGAGGGCTTAAGTCTACATATTGAGTCTTACCGGTGTGTGTGCGAACATGTTTCTGCAGGTCTCCGGAGGTCTTGAAGGCCTTGAAGCACATGTCCTCAGGACACTTGTAAGGTTTCTCTCCGGTGTGTGTTCTCAGGTGGGACTTCAGGCCGTAGGCGGTGGCAAAGGCCTTCCCACAGGATGCCATGTCACACTTGTAGGGCCTAACACCGGTATGAGCCCGCTCATGGACCTGAAACAACAACCAGCATACACTAGCCAGACAGCTACACCTCGACACTGCTGCACAATTCTGGTTAGGTGTATTATTTTTCAAGTTTTAAGTGGTAGTGAGGGATCTGTGTTTGTGATTTAGCTTATTTAGATTTAGTTTGGGTAATGGCAAAATGTGTCATGCAGGGAAACACTTTGTAGTTTCAGTTCCATCTTCAAATGTGCTATCATTTGCTGTTTTGATGGAAAAAACAACGTTTAATTTAATCTTAATGACTGGATTTTAAATAATCTTACTTGTTATTTCACGTTATTACAAGGCTTTGTTCAATACTCAGTTCTGATCGGCCAGTTGCATTTCTGAGGTCTGTTACAGACCTTTATTTCTAATCAAATTAACTGGCGACACCTTGTGGTAAAAATACCTTACTGTTTGGTTACTACAGACAGTCCTGAAACCTGATAAATTTGTTTAGCTTGTAATAAAATTGTTTTAAATCAATATTTGATGTCAAATGATTGACTGACAGGCTCACTGTACCTTATCCCTTACTTATTTAGGGTTACTTCATTGTTTTAGTTTTGACATCTTTAATAATCTAGCTGATACTTGAGCTGGTGACAATACTACAGTCAAGAGGCAGGTATTGTGACAAAACTAGTAGGTGTCTAGATGTCTGACTTTCAAGCTGTGAGCTGTATTGAGGCGTACATATGTTCATGTGTGTGTGTGTGTGTTTGTACCTTGAGGTGGTGTGCTGTGGTGTAGAGTCGTCCACAGCCTTCATAGTCACAGCGGAAAGCTTTCTCAGCGATCTGTTGGCCTTTGGAGGAGCCCCAAGCCTTCCCCTCATAAACCACCTACAGAGAAACACACCAACCTAAATACATCAAATACTGTTATTACCAATAGAGTACGTACATGACTGCACATGCTGCAAACAAGAACATTTGGAAAAAGCACACTTGCATGCACACACGTTCCTACAGCCTGGTAAATCCCAGGGGCCTCGTGCATAAAAGTCTGCGTAGATTTCACAGTGAAAGATGGTGTATGCACATCGTCACAACATCGTTCACCTACTTGAAGCGAGCCGGAGGAGAAAGACGCGCATTCACACATCAACGTGGTGCTATAGAGGGTTTTTATGCTAATTAAAAAAAGTGCCTGTATCTATTGGCTTCTTTAGAATTACAAAAAGTTACAGTTATTTAAAGCCCTTATATTAAGGAAAAGTTCTGGAAGGAGGAAGAAATTGCATTTTCAGTGTTGGAGGAACTTAAAATTGAAAATAACAATGGCAGATGGACTGTGGCCTTTCTAGTGTTACAGGGTTCCCACACATTTTCATGGATAAAATTTCAAAACTTTTCCATGACTTTTCAAGGATCCCTAATAGAATTTCTATGTAATGTGAGGCGGTGACTCTGAATCAATACCAGAAATTATTACTACACTGGACAAATAGGACACACCTCTTTATATTGGATTTTAGTGCTTTAGAGTCACTGCATCACATTACATTGAAGCTATTGAAATAAAACATGAATTTTCCATAAAAATATTAATATAAAATACAACAAGCACTAAAATCCAATATAAAGAGGTGTGTCCTATTTGTCCAGTGTAGTAATAATTTCTGGTATTGATTTGGAGTCAGTGGGTCACATTACATGGAAGCTATTGAAAAAAAAACATGAATTTTCCATAAAAATATTTATAAAAAATAGAAAAAGCACTAAAATCCAATATGAAGAGGTGTTTCCGATGTGGCCTGTATAGTAATAATTTCTGGTACTGATTTGGAGTCACATTACATGGAAGCTATTGAAAAAAATGCAATTATTTTTTATTAAAATATTTATGTAAAATAAATAAATTACACATTAGCAATCAAAATAAGTGTGCTACATCAATTTAGTATAATTTTTTAATCATAATTTTCACTAATATTGTCAAGTCAGCATGAAGGTATTGAATGATTGTTTATAATGATTGTTTTTGTGTCAATTAAACAGTAATTTATTGATGGTCCCCAAGTCAGCCTTGGTTCTTGGTGGTGAGCTAACCGTCCTCCTACTGCCAACACTGGGTGAAACTGAGTAAGAACACGCCGCTGTCCGGAGTAAATGTCCGTCGAATATCCAACTTAAAACTAACTTCACCGCGGTGCACGGACCGCTGATAATGCCGCGCGAACATGAAGTGAAGAAACGTATGTGATAGTAAACAAAACGTTGTCACGCCTCGACACATATTAGAGCTACAGAAAATAAATTTGCCGTTATGTTACATTACGTGGAAGGTTATCCACGGAAGATTACTGTAACAATTAATTTCATTACACACAACAAAATTCCATGACTTTTCCAAAACTTTCAAGGATTTTACTAATTCCATGACTTTTCCAGGCCTGGAAAACGAGATTTTGAAATTCCATGACTTTTCCAGGTTTTCCATGACCGTGGGAACCCTGGTGTTAAACATTACCCACATAAATAACCAAACTATTATGGTGTATCAGCAGAAATAATTCTGGTTTTTCATAGACCACTTCATAGACAGAGCACAGTGAATTGAGTGAGAATGTGATTTTGAAACATTTGGAGAGTTTCACTGCTTTGCCGCGCATGGTCTAAAGTTTGTGGGACGGCATGCACACTCTCACGTAAAATTTATTTTTATTACATCCCGATGTATGCGTGAAAACTGCAGTATGCAATCGTTTTGTGCGTACGCAACGTTTATACATGAGGCCCCTGGCCTCTATCCCAGGCACTTTCACAATTTTAGCAGACAACTAGATGTTTAGGACAGGACTGCATGTGACAGTTGGTTACCTGTAGAGTAGACTAACACAAAATCGAGCTGTATTTGTCTGGTGAATGGTGAATGGTGAATATTTCCCAACCTGACACACACACACTTACTTTACCTGGACAGCGTTATTGTCAGGAAGACCATTGCTGTCAGTCCTGCTTTCATCCACCTCTACCTGTGATCCACTCATCTAGAAGACAGATGACAGGGAGTCAGATGCTGATACTAGGCGATACTGGGTGGTACTGTCTGACAGTAGGTGATACTGTGTGGTACTTGGTGGTACTACTGTCTAATACTAGGTGATACTGGGTGCCACTGACTGAAAACAACAATCTGAGACAACATTTTGGTTAGTTTTCCCTTTACACTTTACTAGTTAAGATACATCTTCAGTCTAGAGCTAGAGTAGGTAGGTAGCTGGTGAATGTTGCTGCCTGTCTTATGGTGCTGTAGATTAATTATGGTATTTATTAGGGCTGCCCCCTAATAGTCGACCAAACGTTAGTCGATGAGAAAAGTCTTAGTCGACCAAGTTTTCATTGGTCAGTTAGTCGCAGGAAAAAAAAAAAAACCCAAAAAAACCCCTCAAACTCCATTCGGGAGCTGCGCCTTGTCGTTAAAAAGTTATTAGACCAGGGTTGCACTTGGTGGGTGTATTGCTGGGGACCCAAGGACGTGCAGTGTTGGATTTGGTGCAATTTGGACACATGACACGTTCAATATTAATAAACTTTGAATAAACAAGCGGACAGCGCTCTGTGCAGCAGCGGGGCTCAAAGCAAGTGACTGATAGCCTACGCCTATTGTGTGTTTTTTTTGGGTGAACCAGAGTGTATTTCACCGGTGTTTCTGACCGCTAGAAGCCGCTTGGGTGTGTTTTTAAAAAAAAAAAAAAAAAGTTTTCTAATTAAATTAATATCATAAACGTGCGACGACTAGTCGACTAATGGCTTGAACTAACGACTACTAGTCGACTAGGAAAATCTTTGGTCGGGGGCAGCCCTAGTATTTATGATGGTAACGGTATTTGTAAACAAAGACATATTGACCCTGTTCCATGGTGTATTGAAAATAAGTCGGGACATATAATAAGTCCGTACATATAACAATATATTTAAAATGGGTGGTCACCCAGGTCCGCCACCACAGGTAGTGTCAACCTGTGGGAAACACTGCTATATGAATGCTCACCTTGCATTATGGCACAAGGGATAGTAACATCATATCCTGTGTATTGATAAATGCTCCACAGTGCAACTGTAGACTTTACACCCTACCTGCTTTAACGCAGTGATTCTCAACCTTTTTCACATCAAGGACCCCTAAATTAGTACACATTAGGGCCCCCATTTGATGAGATTTTGTCTCTTGAACCCAAATCGGAGAATATTTTTATTGTTAGATATGATTTTGTCCAGAATTCCATGACTATCTGTATTGTAGGTAGAGAGATAACAGAGAAACTATGATCAAAACAGTCATTCTTCTACATTCTCTAATTGTGTTAACTTCTTGTAAATGAAACAATGGTGAAGACTAACAATTCATCAATTTGCTGGGGACCCACTGGAACCCCCTCAAGGACCCCTGGTGGTCCCTGGTGGTCCCTGGACCCCACGTTGAGAACCACTGCTCTAACGCATGTTCAGCGGCTGCAACAGGCTGCTTGTGATTTTCGCTTAATTCCATTGCTCACCATCCATATTACAATTTCAAAAACCGCACGATCCAATCTGGACACACTCAGTCTAAGGTGTGGAGACGTGCCACACCTCGCCGGGCCCAAAGACATCTCACCTTCACGGTGTAGTGCTCCAGTGTGACCATGGAGTCGGCCTCCACCAGCGCTGCGTCCTCGGCAGCCATCTCCTCCAGGCACCCGGCAGGCTGCAGCGTCAGGACGGCGGCCCCGGCGGAGTGCAGCGTCGGCGGGTAATGGATGTACGCCATGCTGCCGTCCTCCAGCTGCACCGCCTCCACCGCGCTGCGGTCGTAACCGTCTGCACGGAGGCAAGGGTTAGACAGCTTGCCAAGTCATTGTTTTCTTCATATTCTCATATTATTCCAATTTGTTAGAATTTGCATACAAAGTCATGTACCATGTATGTACCAGTACCCTACCTTTGAGTGTGTGGTGAATGTAGGCAGTCGTCCCGTCTTCAAGCTGCACTGCCTGACCATCCTCAAATGGCAGAGGCTCTGTCATTAAAAAAGACAATTAATAAAAAATAATGCACAATAACAAAATGAACCCAGAAATACAAAGTACATCGCCAATAGCTGTTTTTTTAAGAAAGTGTTTTAGGCTGGATTTGCTTCAACAGTCAGAATCCACTCCACCCAAGAACATTTCCACAACGCTGCGTGCATATGGAAAAGGTGACGAATGTCTACAGACCTTTCTGCTGCACTGTGACCTGCTGGATGTAAGCAGTGGTCCCGTCCTCCAGCTGAATGGTGTCTCCCTCCACCAGGTTCCCATCTGACACACAGAAATCCTTTGTGTCCAGTAAGGATGTTAACAACAGTGTCCCCAGTTTCCCGTTTTAGTTATGCGCTGCAGGACGCTGGGAACAGCCTAATATACCGTAGGCCCAAACAAAACACTAAGATACTGTATTTGTACGCAGTCACAGCAGTGTCTGTTATGCCAAAATTTGTTTCCCTTACAAAATGGCGGTGTTTCTTCACCTCAATTTCACACCAGGGAAGAATATAATTTACATTTTTGTGGGTTGTGTTCCTGTCACTGGCTTTTCAAATGGTAAAACAACATTTTAAAAACATTTCACATGCTTAGAAAAAAATGAAAGTAGCCTAGCGAAAGAAACTTACTTTACTTACTCATAATGAACAGAGATCAGATCAAATTTGTTTGTGATCTTATCTCAAACCACAAACGTCCATTGAGTCTACAAGGTGTCAGGCTATATATAGGTACACTTGTCATTTATTATGTGCATTTCCCCCATTTTTTTGTTTGTTTTAATACCAATTGGTATAATGGTCTCACCTTTGATAGCCTGCTCAATGTAAGCAGTGGAGCCGTCGCTCAGGGCTACAGCCTGCAGACCCAAACTCTCCATCCTCCTGCTGCTCCTCTATACACTGCATACAGACATTCACACACACACACACACACTTAGAGAATATCATCCCAATCCATCAGCCCTGCCCACACCATGGTCAGAGCTTGTCATTCTGTATGGATAATTTATAAATGACACACTGTTTAAGATTTTGGTTCAGGTGGATGTGAAGTGATACAACAACCATGAGGTTAAAGGTTAAAGTGGGGTGTCCCATCCCTAGTAATTAAGAGGCTGTAGATTCACCCTATTTGCCCAAATTAAATACTGGTGTTGATATGGTCACTGGTGGGAAAAACGTGATAAATCCCACATGGGGCAATTCAAAGGACTCAATTTAAGCTAGGTACAAACAATCATTATAAACAAGACCAAGAATTCACATATCACATAACAAAAAGAGACAGGACAGAACAGGTTACCAAGATTAAGAGTAACCTGTCCTCTTCATACAGGAAGTGATGTATCCAAACTTAAGAGTGAAATCCAAACTGTTAAAAACAAAAAAATGTCTAAAAAGCAGCAAGCGAGCGCACTGGACTCATGAACGTTAGATTGTCCGCTCCTTTTATAAGCCTATTTTGCAAATGCTATAACAAAAATAAAGAATATTGTAAGCAAAGCCTCACAGTGTGCAGTTGGATGATTTCTTTATATGGACTATTGTGTATTCCTGCAACCAACTGGCACCTGATTATAAATGGCTGTGCACGGGCGTCTTGACTGCTCTTCAAGTATTTGTTTGTCTGCTGGAGCCCAGGAATGCCAGAGGGGCCCATACAAAATGAATAATCATAAATTAATTTGAAAACTACGATAAATGTTGTTTTGCAAAACACGATGCTCACAGTATAATCAGTATGTTATCTTGAAAAAAAATTTAAAAACCAAGCTTTCTGTCAGTAGTTGTGTTCTACTTGGATAGGAACTATTTTTTCTCAAAGACGCACTACCTTCTAAGCCAGTGTAAGCATCCACGAGAGCCAGGAGAATCCGGATTTACGGATCTAAATGTTGAACCAGTGTCTAACCACTTTGGTTAGTGTGTTGTTTTAACAGAGGACTTATCTAACTACCAGTGGTTGGTAAAATGTCTTGTATGCCATGTGTTTTTTAATTGTATACCAGTTTGAATTTGTGGTCGATAATTGGCTGGTTAAAAGCTAGCACTTACACTAAGATAACATGCCTTAGTGATAACCAGCTTGGCACCATAGGCCAATAATAGCAGGGGTTCATGATACAGGGCTTTAATGTATTTATATTATTTTTTTCAGTGGTATTCACTTTTTGAATGTTTGATTCCCCTGGCCATGGCAATTTCTGTCTGGTATAGGCTGAAAACCATCATTTTTTAATATATCTCGGCTTTAGCTTTGTACGTTCAAGAGATACTGTTCTCATACTCTTCACATAATCGAAGCAGACTTATTGTACGGCCTGAAAGAAGAAGTCACGTGACTCCAATTAGGTGCATGTCGGAAGTTGGAGTTTACGAGGAACACTCAAGCAGCATCTCCTGCATGAGGAGAACGCCAAGACAAACTCTATTAAAAATCTGACAGTTTAATGTCGCTTTGATAATCAGCAACCTACATACACGGCAGAACCGACGTAAGACCTTTCATGAATCATCACCGTCCGCTAGTATATTCGGCATATAAATTAGATACTAACTCTACCACGCAGCACTTTATTTCAAGATTTTAGAATTGGTTCACATTGCTCGCTAGTTGGTGGAAGAAGATCGTGAGAATAACAGATGAAGCAGCTGTGGAAGTTATTTTTTAATGGAAAAAACTGCTCCTTTGTGTGCTGGATACATGCCGAAATGAAGAATGGCTCCTATAGATTAATTTAAGATCTGAAGTTGTCTTCTACCATGTATGTTGGTTTGCCGATAAACCGGGAAGCGTTAACCTGCCACATTTTGAATGGTGTTTGGACTGACGTTTTCCCCATGAGAGCGGTACGTAAGCCCAGAGCAGCTAAGTGGCTGTGCTGCTGCCAAATGGTACCGTTTACAAATGTATTAAAGGTTCCCAAGACTATTGACATAACGGTATAAGCTAGTTAGTTGGTTAGATATATTAGCATGGAACATTTAGCCCTCAATACATGCGACTATACACATCATGCTAGCTAATTATCGGCTAACTGATTCATTGAAGGCTCACTGTACCGAGCCTCATTTGACTTCACTAACGTTTGGCAAACGGTTTGCCCTCGTTCAGCCATTTGGCGACGGCAGGCAGCTCACTGGGTTGGAACTGGGGCTAATGAGTCTCTGTTTTTGAATAACGATTGGCTGTATGCTTAAAACACTTAAGCAATTCAATTTCTATTAGCTTCTTTACCCTCCCAGTCCCCCATTTTCTATCCCATCTCTCCCTCGGTTGGCTCAGGCTGCAGCAGCGCAAACTGGGATACTCACCTCCAGCAGACCGCCATGACCCAGCCCTGCCCCGGAACATGAATCATCGCCGGCATACCGCCAGAGGAGGAGTGCCATGCTATCCAGCTGCAGACTAGCGGAACGCGATGGAACGAAACGCGCCTCTGGCTGTACAACGCCTCCAGATCGGCCGGACAGAAATTAAAACCGGCTGTGCTTACTTTAAAAAAAAACATGCACCAGTTTCACTTCATGTTATCGAAACAATGCTGTTATAGAAGCTGTTTCAATCGATATTTCTTGTTCATTTTTATGTTAGTTTTAGCATTAAACTAACTTCCGGTTCAGCGGAACATCGCCTTCAAAATAAAAGCACCAAAATTGACAGAAATTTAATACCGGTATGTATTATTCAAGTCGAGATGAAACGGCATTTCGAGAGTATCTAACTTCCGTATCGTGACGTATTTCCGAGTGAAACAGGAAAGACAGGCGGGACATAACGTTGGGAGGAATTTGATTTGAACGTTGAAAAGTGGGTGTGCTGTTGCTAGCTAGCTAACTAATGAATCTTAGCCTCTTAGCTCTGTGCGCTAAAAGTTGAAGATTGATTGATGGGTGGATGTCATGATATTATTGGTTGAAATTAGTTACGGGCATGCTTACGTAAGCACACGGCATATTTTGTTTTACAGGAAGAAAACATGATTGAATTTTGATATAAGAATACAATGAAATTGATTTTTGGTATTTTTTTTGGCATATATTGTTAAATAGGTGCACAGTATGACCGGGGATGTGATCTAAAAGGGTTAAAAAGGCATTTTTCATTTCATCTCGTCTTTCAGTGAACATATGATTTCAAACTAAATTGAAAATCGATGATGGTGATTTTGAGTTTACATACGAAAATTTGACTGCACGGAATAGTGGTGGTTACTAGCATGACATGGCAATTGTGCATATTTCAGTGAAAATAATGACTGAACACACGCGCATACACACAACTCTTTCTGACTAGCTCTACAAGTATTGCATTTATGGGAACATTTATTTCTTCCTCACAGTGAAGGATAGAAAAGGAAAGGATATGATCTTGTGAGACAGGGCCATTGCTTTAATGTACAAAAATGAGAATGTCAAGGCCAGTGATCCACAGTTCACTGCAGAAGTATCGGGCAACTTCATAGTAAGGATCAACTCAAGATGTTCTGGGCCCCTTTTTTTAAATCAAGAAACCGGTCCACGGTTTAAAAAATCATGACATGATATTCACACTAATACACTAAAAAAAAAAAAAGAAATATCTGCTGTAGTTCCTTTATGGTTGATTTTAAATTGTACAAATGTTGTATGCTATACTTGTCAAGTTTATAATCTCTGTGAAACTATTGTCATAAAGCATACTTCGAAAACGTAATATTTGATCACAAAAAATTGACAGAGAAGCATAAAATGTCTTTAGAACTTGCAAGATGGCATGAACTGTACTATTTGATCAGTAGGTGGCAGTGTAATCTCATGCATTGCTCTGATGATTCTGTCTCCACCTCAGTAGAACTAAAGGAATAGGTCATCCCAAAACAAATATTCACTCAATATCTTCTCACCTTCATGTCAGTGGAAACTCCATTGAAGTTTGTAGGACCACCAAACCCACAGTGACTTAGCCCCCATAGTTCCATCTCAGCCTTCTCTCAAACTAATGAAGTTTACGCAGTTTCAATCAGGAAGACCTAAATCCACCCACCTCTCTCTAGTTTCATTCATGCTTTCTCTTTACCCAATCAGAGTTGGCGAACACGTTCCCTCTTTTTCCAGAGAACCAATCAGTTAGCCGTCACTTCCCTCTCTTTTTCAGAGAACATTGGTGATGCCAGGTCCTTTTCAGGGAGGCTTCAGACCCCCTTTAATTGTTTTTCCCACGACGCAGCCGAGGGCATCACGAGGCAAATTTAGGTCAGGCAGTCAGTCAGTCACTCACTCAGTCAGTCACTCAGTCGGGTAACGCTTAGTGAGATGATGCCCTTCGTCAGATGGCCTCTAGAGGGCGTTTTTGACTGTGCGATGCAGTGTTTCCCATACAGAGGCACAAAATCAAAAGTTGCTTGCTGTATATAAATGGATCTAAATCGATCTCTAATGCTCTTGATGTCACATCACATCATGTCTGTAATGTGGAGATGTACAGACAGCAGACCAGCAGCATTGAAGTCTACATTTATGAAGTGACAAAAACGGTGTTGTCAATGGGGAAAGGAAACGAGTGAAGCTTTTCTCTGACCAACATGGAGAAAATATGAACTGATAGCACTGATAGATAAAGAGAACTGATAGCACGTCAGTGCAGCATCAAATCACATGACCTCAATTACCCACTGGGAACACATGACAAATGTAAAAGTTACAAATGACATTTATATCTTGCTTAACCTACACCCTTCATTCAAGAACATAGTTTAACATGTCGAACTTTCTACAATTTTTATTGGACTCAGTTTAATAGCGTTTATACGGAGCCCCAAGGGTCACGGCGAGAATTTTTTTTTGCGTTCCCTCGCAATATGTTTTGCGTTACCTCACAATATGTTTTGCGTTCTCTCACAATAAATTTTGCGTTCTCTCGCAATACTTTTGCGTTACCTCGCAATACTTTTGCATTCCCTTGCAATAGTTTTGCGTTCCCATGCAACATCGTCATTTCATCTTAGGTGCCCTGGCGTGAAGTTTAGCTGGTGCATGGCTGTCCTAACGCAGAAAAGGTGAGATTTGCTTGGATTTTACAAACGATTTTTGGGTGGGGGGATTATTATATGTATTTAACCTCTGTGGGTTCTATTTAATGGTGAAGAAATATGTGTGAAAATAGACGTTAGCCTACTAGATATTTACAACTTGTGGTAGCTCTACCTCTATCTAAGTAGGCTTGCTGCTGAAACGTTTTTTCTTTTGGTTCTCATATTCAATAAAACAATATTTGTATCGGAGCCAAGCGTGTGTCTGGCGGTATTTTTCTGAATAATTGACGTTACCGACCAGACCTGCACCTCAGCAACGTGTGCATTAACCCTTCTCATTATCACAATTGATAGCATATTTCTTATGTAACGTTATGTCTCTGACACACACATACACACACTCGTATACACGACATTTTCACATAAGTGAGGTTTATTAAGTAATGACGTTTGATAACTTCTAATAACGTTTGCATCGGACATCAATGTAACTTCAGGGCCAGCTAGGCGTTTACTCTGACATTTGCCCAGGACCATCAGTGTTAGTCCAGGCCCACCATCAAGTGACATTCGCCCAGGACCGTCATTAATGTTCGTATCTAGAGTAAAGTAAATGCAAATAAAACCATGTACTCTCTTTTTTTTCCAGAAATGGAGGACATTATTAAAACAGCTGTCATCAAAGAAGAACAAAGAAAATCTGGAGTGAAAAAAGCTAAACTAGATGTTTTTGTCATAAAACGTCAGGAAGATGTGCTTAGTGTTCTTCTTGGAAAACTGCAAAGTTTAAGCCTTGATAGCCAATACAGCACTTTCAGTTCCAGTTCCAGTAAAGACAAGGAAAGCGGCTATTACAAATTTAATTGCATCCGTTTTGGAAAACAAAAGCCTAAAAGCTACAGAGCAGTGGGTTGCAAGGCTTATGTGTCATTTAAGGTTAGTAATGACTGGGAAAATTACACAGTCATTGTCCAGCGTGTGTATGATAAACATAATAACGATGACCCTATTGACCCTATGGATGCACACTCACACTGTATCTGCCCTGACCTGAGAGGGAAGATAGAAGAACTCCTTGGCCTTGGAACTAAACCAGACATCATACTGAGTGTCATAAGTGGGCCAGAAGCCAAGGACATATGATGTACATGATCGCAAGTATTTTGTCACACCACGTGATATTGATAATGTGAGAACCAGCATCATGAGAATGAATATATAATATTTTATATAATATATAATATAATATTTTCCATATAATTGTTACAGTATATACAGAAATGAAGACGTTTTTCATGATTTTTGCAATTTTTATGTAATTTGTAACTAAATGAAATTCAAAAGCATTGCAGTTATGTGTATGAGAGCAATTTCTCATAACATTAAAAAAGTTTGCTTGTACTGCTGTTGCTAAGCCTATTTTTTTAGTTATACATATTAATATCTGCCTGGTTGTTTTAGCCACCTTTCAGAGGTTATCAAAACAAGTCTTAGTTTCCCAAAGTTTTAAAGGGTACTACATTAGGCCAACATTTTGGTTTCAGTGTACAACCCCTTTCCAGTGTATCCAAAGAACTTCCAATTTCAAAATGAAGTAATACATTTAAATACAAACACAGCTGATCAACCCATTTCCTGTTACGTTTTCCAAATAACAAATAATCAATCTAAAGAGTCTGTAGATGTGCAAGAATTGTTTTTCTTAATTAGCTTTCTTTTGGTTAGAAGTTATATTTTATAACTAATAATTAGACAATGTATGCCCAGGACCATAAACCAGCATCAACCACAATGCCAGGCATGGGGTAGATCTGTTGTTCCTGGAACCACAAAATGAATTTGGATTCTTGGCCCTGGAACTACAAGGATAGGATTGTTGTTCCTGGAATGTCCAAATAATGGTTCTGGTTAGTTTGAATAATTCAGTCATACACTGCCTACAATAATCATTCTGTAGGCTACTGCTGTTAGCCCACTGTTACAATTATAGACTGTAATGTCAAAACCATGGTGTCAATTATGTCCTACATCACAGATGTGCTTGATAAGGATCATGAAAAGCAATGATGGTCTGGGGCCATTAAAATAAGGTTTGCCGGGGACCATCTCAGTACTGTTGGTCTTGGAATATATAATGTAAGCAATGTAAATTAATGGAAATAAACCTAGTTCACCAGAGTCACCAATGTTAGTTCTGGATCATCATTGACAAAAGTGTTAGTCCAGGACAATCCTAGGTGTGTTTAAGCCAGGATCATCATCAACCAATATTAGGCCAATGCTATTTTCAAGGATTTCTGATTGGAAATTACCCTGGTTTACCATGTGAGGAGCAGATCACAGATAAGAGTTTTGCTCATTGAAACGTTCTCAGGGCAGCAACTAGTGTGTTGGATGAGGATCATCATAAGCAATGTTAATCCACTGCTATTGTAAGAAAAAGAAGGACTTACTCAATATGGATAGCTCAGGAATATAATCATTGACAATGTTAGTACAGGACCATGATAATAGTTTGCAAGTCCAGGGCAATTGTAGATTTGTTTTTGACCAAAATCATAATCAGGGGCCACTGCAATAATCATCATTACAAGGACTGATCCTGAGCTATCATCAGGGGTTAAAGTGGGCCGGAACGATCCGGAACGGCGTTCCGGCACCTTCGATTAATAAGTAAATAAATCTGATTGGCAGTTTCATATATAATAATGTCAAGCGAGTTCACAGGGCTGCCAACTCTCACGCATTGACCGTGAGACTCACGCATTTCACACGCTCTCACGTCACAAGTCGCAGTGAAAAACAAATTCATAACTGATAACGTTGCGGCGCGAAAAGAGACACTGACAGCGCACTGACAGACGAGACAGAGCAGCACCGTGCAGCAGAGAGTTATTCAGACCATCTGAATAGCGAGAAATATACACAAATCTATTATATTGTAATTTATTCCCATGCATGCTGCTCAGAGTAATCTCAGTCAGCGGCTCTTCTGCGTCTCTCCCTCTCCTCTCGCGGTGCGCACACAGACAGGAGTGAGAGTGAGTTACTATGGTTACGGACGCTCTGTATCTGTCGCTCTGAAACTTTCTCGCGATTCCCAATAATAGGTTTATACCGTATTTCCTCTAATAGTGGCCTGTAGTCAATTAAAAGCCGGGTCTCCGATAATGGCCGGGGCCGTGGTCGACACTAACAAATAAAGGCCAGCCTCAAATACAGGCCGGGGGAAAAAACTAGGTCAAAACCTAGTACATGGCTGGACCGTGTCCGTCTCCTCTCTCCGCTGCTGCCTCTCCACCGCACCCACGGCCCGCATTGATCCTCCCGATCCAAGCCCCGGACCCTCGCCGAAATCTCGGCCGGATCACCGGGAACACATCGGTGCCCAGGTTCAGTTAGCTTCAGTTAGCTTCAGCTTACATGCAAACAACGGTGGATACTGGTAAACTCCTGGTGCCTGTTTGTAACTGTAGTTTGTAGTAACGTACAAGTGCCACAAGACGGCTTGGCCGGCGGAAGTCTCTGGAGCGTGCCGTCGTCGATTACCGTAATTATCGTAATGCATTGCAGTAACAAAAAACGTCTACCTAACATACCGTAACAGAAGCAGATCAGAAAACAAGGAGGCTTCGTACTAAAATAGGAGCAAATATACTTATCAAACAGAGGGAATTAGAAATAAAGGCCTGTCTCTAATATAAGCCTGCTTCCAATAAAGGCCTGGTACCCTCTGCAGTTGAGGTAAATAAAGGCCCGGGCCAATATTAGAGGTAATACGGTAGGTTAGTATGCCTATGCAAAATCATGAATGTAAGCAGGGGTTAAAGTGGGATTTGGCAGGTGGGGGAACCCTGGGGGGGGGGGGCTAAGATACATAATTGGTGGGGGGGTCAGAAAAAAATAGTAATTTAAAACAAATTTCCTGCATTTCTACACCACCTAACCTCTTGGATTAAGTCAAGAAACAGCAACCCTGTATAATGTTAACCAAAAATGTAAAATTATGTTATATTACTAGATTTCAGCATTGAGGTGCTTACATTCATGATTTTATTAATCTTATTAATCGAAGGTGCCGGAACGCCGTTCCGGATCGTTCCGGCCCACTTTAACCCCTGATGATAGCTCAGGATCAGTCCTTGTAATGATGATTATTGCAGTGGCCCCTGATTATGATTTTGGTCAAAAACAAATCTACAATTGCCCTGGACTTGCAAACTATTATCATGGTCCTGTACTAACATTGTCAATGATTATATTCCTGAGCTATCCATATTGAGTAAGTCCTTCTTTTTCTTACAATAGCAGTGGATTAACATTGCTTATGATGATCCTCATCCAACACACTAGTTGCTGCCCTGAGAACGCACCTCAATGCTGAAATCTAGTAATATAACATAATTTTACATTTTTGGTTAACATTATACAGGGTTGCTGTTTCTTGACTTAATCCAAGAGGTTAGGTGGTGTAGAAATGCAGGAAATTTGTTTTAAATTACTATTTTTTTCTGACCCCCCCACCACATTGGCACCTGTTTCAAATAAATAGAGCACAATGAGAAAACGTTGTTAGCTAATGTAATAAAGCAATTATTGCATAGGACCTCCACATAAACACTTAAAACCATTTGTTGTGTTTTATTACTTTCATTAACACAAATAAACGAAGAGTCAGCAGACACCGTTTTAGTCGTCTTTTTACTTGACTTCTCTGAGAGCATGATACACGCACATGACCATGACATCATCAAATAATTAGTTAACACAACCAATAATGTATTCTGTTCAATACACTACATCTCCTCCCTGTTTAGACATAAAGTACCAACTCAAAAAGAAACAGTATGTGTTCTTGTTATTTCAGTCTCTCAGTAAACTTTTTTTTTTACTCTTATGTTAACTGTATACAGGCCACACAGCTATTCTTTGCCATTTATGTTTTCTTTACAAGTTAAGGCGCTGTGGTGGGTTACGTGCTCACGTAGGGTAACGTCTCTCTTCACAAGGCGGAACTGCCTGTGCAGGTGAGTGTTGCAGTACAGTTGGGGATGCAACCTCCGGTTCCTCAGTTACAGTTGCCGCAGCTGATGGAGATTCGGATGGTACGGTAGGTGCTGTACCAACATCTGGCAGCTCCTCCTGAGGTGTAGCTCCAGATCTTCTCAGCTGGTCAGTATGACGTCTCCAGATGACTCCAGGAGTAATCTCTACTGTATAGGAGAGAGGTCCAGTTCGCTCTTTAACCTTGGCAGGTATCCATTTGCGATGTCCTTTGTAATCTCTGGCAAGTACAGTCTCTCCTGTCTCCAGTTAACCGAGTCATCCCTTGATTCTGACATTGCTTCATCTGTTTCTCCTGAACACTCCGCTAAAGGTTGGGTCTCAATAAATCCAGTCAAGAATGTAAGGAACGTCCCAGAAACAGCATAGCAGGGGTCTGGTTTGTTGTAGAGTGGGTTGCATTGCGATATGCAAACAAGAAGTTGGTGAGCTTCTGCTGCAGTGTGATGCGGTCATTCACCATTGCTCGTAGTGCATTTTTCAAGCTCTGCATGAACCTCTCTGCTAAGCCATTTGTAGAAGGGTAGAATGGAGCTGAGGTAATGTGCCTAATCCCATTGTACTTGAGAAATGTCTCAAACTCCTCTGAAGTAAACTGTGGCCCATTGTCGCTAACTAGCTGCACTGGAACTCCAGTCCTGGAAAACAGTTCTCTCAGTACCTGAATGGTGTGGGCTGATGTGGTGGAGCTCATGGTAAATACCTCTGGCCATTTTGAACATGCATCAACCACCACAAGGAAAGTTGTATTCATGAAAGGTCCTGCAAAATCAACATGAATCCTCTGCCATGGCTTTGCTGGCCATTCCCAGGGATGAAGAGGTGCAGCTTTCGGCACCTTCTACACATGTTGACATCCTGGGCAATGCATGGCAAGCTCCTCTATCTGCTGGTCTAGGCCTGGCCACCATACAAAACTTCTTGCCAGTGCCTTCATCTTTGCAACTCCCAAATGACCAACATGAAGCTCCTCCAAAACTCTAGCTCGCAGCTTGGAAGGTATGATGACTCTAAGGCCCCACATGATACATCCATTATCCAAGGTGAGCTCATCACGGCGTTGGTAGAACTGAGAAAGCTGGCTCTTCTGTTGTATATTCCAGCCATTCTGTGTTACCCTGTACACCCGAGACAGAGTAGGATCTCGTCTTGTCTCTCGCTGTATCATCTTAGCTGTAACTGGTAGATTCTCAATCTGAGAAAGAGTAAACACGTCAAGTGGTGTGTTCTCCTTTGTTGACTTCACACTTGTAGAAAGAGGCAAACGTGACAGTCCATCTGCGTTAGCATGCTTGTGTGTCCGCCTGAACTCAATTTTGTACTTATGTCCTCCAAGGAACAAAGCCCATCTCTGCATTCGTGCAGCTGCTGTCAGCGGAATTCCCTTCTGTGGACTGAAGATAGATACCAACGGCTGATGGTCTGTGATGAGGGTGAACTCCTTGCCATACAAGTACTGATTGAAGCGTTTCACTCCCCAAATTAGACTCAACGCCTCCCGGTCGATCTGAGCATAATTTCTTTCAGCAGGTGTAAGGGAGTGTGATGTGAAGGCTACTGGGCGTTCACTTCCATCATCCATAACATGTGACATCACAGCACCAATTCCGTACGATGAGGCATCGCAAGCCACCCTCACAGGTTTTTGTGGGTCAAAGTGTGTCAGCACAGTGTCTGAGGTTATGATTTCCTTTGCGTCTTGAAATGCTTTGTCGCATTGTTTTGTCCACAGCCATTTTTTTCCTGCCTGTAGCAGCTGGTTCAGGGGGTGGAGCACCATTGCTAGGTTTGGCAAAAACCTATTGTAGTAATTCACAAAACCTAGAAAAGAGCGCAGTTGTGACATGTCCTGTGGCTGTGGGGCATTGACAACAGCCTGTATCTTCTTCTCACACTTATGCAGTCTATCTGCATCAATGATGTGGCCACAGTATGCGATGCTCATTTTGAAGAACTCACACTTGTCACGTCGTGCCCGAAGCCCATAATCCTCCAGTCTCTTTAAGACCGTCTGTAGGTTCTCTAGATGCTCTGTGTCATTGGATCCTGTAATTATGATGTCATCCAAATAACATTGAGTGCCTGGGCAGCCCTGTAGCACCTGATCCATGGCCCTCTGCCATATGGCTGGTGCTGAAGCAACTCCATAGACTAGCCTGTTGTAGCGATAGAGCCCTTTATGTGTGTTTATAGTCAAAAACACCTTGGAGTCCTCCTCCATCTCCATCTGCATGTAAGCTTCAGCCAGATCCACTTTACTGAACTTCTGTCCACCAGCGAGATTAGCAAATATGTCCTCTATTCTCGGTAGGGGCTACTGCTCTGCCTGCAGCACAGGATTTATGGAGACTTTAAAGTCACCACATAGTCTGATGTTTCCTGTCTTCCTTGCCACAGGAACTACTGGTGTGGCCCACGGGCTCCAGTCAACCTTAAACAGGATTCCTTCAGCCTCCATCCTATCAAGTTCAGATTCAACTTTTTGTCGAATAGCATAGGGAACTGGCCTTGCTTTGTGGAACTTGGGTGTGGCATCACTGTTGAGCACTATCTTTCCCTTGATGTTGCAAAGTGTTCCTATTCCTTCTTGGAATACAGGTGCAGCCTCTCGCAGAATTTCGTCCAATTTCTGTTGTGTGGAGGATTGGATATTGGACGTAGCCCGTAGACTCTTTATGGTTGCCCAGTCAAGGCGGATTTTCCATAGCCAATCACGTCCCCAGAGTGCTGGTCCACCTGTCTTCACCACATACAGATTCAACTGACGCTGTTGGTTGTTGTACTTCACTCGTGCCACACCAACAGGCACTATCCTTTCACCTGTGTAGGTTTTAAGGATCTTCTTGGATCGGCATAGCTTCACATGTGTGAAATGGCTCTCAAATTCGCTTTGCGACATTACAGAATATGCCGAGCCTGTGTCCAGTTCCATAAGTATGGTCTTGCCATCCACATGTGGCTTGAGCCAGATGGGTTCAGTTGACTCATCTCTTACATTGTAGATGTCCAAGTTAGCAATTCCAGCGTCACTGTCTTCATCCGATTTGTCTGTGACTGCATGCACATTTCCTTTCTTAGTGTCTCTGTATGACTTTTTCTCTGTTGTGTAGACTTTGAATTTGCCAGAACGACATGCTCGCTGAATGTGTCCCACTTTGTTGCATTTATTGCACTTTTCATTCCTGAATCTGCACTCAGATGGTGTATGTGAACCTCTTCCACATCGGTAACAGAGCTCATTCTGACCTTTTCCTTTCTGTTTGTGTACAGCTGTCATTTTGTTCACATTTACAGTTGTTTTCACCCCTGACTGTAGCTCTACAGCGTCCCTTGCGGCTGTTTCCATGGAAACGGCGATATCGAAAGCTCGTTTAAACTCAAGTCTCTCCACTGTTAGCAATTTCTTCTGAATCCCTTCATTCAGTAGTCCACATACCAGACGGTCTCTCAAAGCATCATTCAGTCCCTGTCCAAACTCGCAGTGTTCAGACAGTCTCATTAAGTCTGCTACATATGCTCCAATGGACTCTCCCTCATGCTGGTTGCGTTTATAAAATCTAAAACGTTCTGCAATCACCAGTGGTTTAGGTGTCAAGTGGTCTCTCATTGTCTTTACCAGAGTTGTATAATCCAACTCAGCTGGCTTAATTGGGGCAATCAGACTCCTTAATAAGCTATAGGCTTTTCCTCCCATAGAGCTTATCAGCACTGGCACAAACTTTTCATCCTTAATATCATTGGCCTCAAAATACTGCTCCAGCCTTTCACAGTATATATTCCAATCATCTGTTGTACTGTCAAAAGTGTCTATTTTCCCTATGTAACCAGCCATCTTTGGAGTTTACCCACTTTCCACGGTAGACTCTTCACTTACAAATTAGCGGTATGTCCCTTTAAGACGCCCGTTCTCATGCAGCAAAAGCTCCGCTCGAATCTCCCTTCAGATCCACGATAACTTCGACGTTTTCCATCTACAGAGATTCCGTCTCCATGCAGTTTGTCAGGTTAAAGTTGCTGCAGACTGTGTCGTTCCTTCCTTTTTTAAAAATTATCCTCGTCGCCACTATTGTGTTTCTTTTATGTTTCACTAACACAAATAAACGAAGAGTCAGCAGACACCGTTTTAGTCATCTTTTTACTTGACTTCTCTGAGAGCATGATACACGCACATGACCATGACGTCATCAAATAATTAGTTAACACAACCAATAATGTATTCTGTTCAATACACTACACCATTATTTCCTAGGCTGATGGAATTAATGACCATAGAGGTCACTCACCTGTACAAAAGCGGAGGAATTGTCTCAGCCGGTCTTCTGTGCAGTTTCTGATGTACTTTTTCAGATAGTCAAAGATGTTTTGCTCCCTTTTTGTTATGACATCGTCATGTTTCAGTGCTGCGTTCACTTTTCTGTTGGTAGGCTTGAGAGTATCTAACACCTCATTCAAACCACCAGGTGGCAGTTTGAGCTTCTTCAGATATGGACTCCAACACCCACTGATGTACGTTGGATCTTGTATGATCTCTTTGTGTGCTACTTCCAAGAGTGTTTTTCCCCAGTTTGCTTTGCTCACTAGAGTCCTGACATCGTGTGCCTCAAGAAAATCAGGCCAATCCTTCTCTTACTTCCACAGCTGAGTCTTTCATTGATTCTTCAACGATATTCTTCTCCTCATTCGGTAGTGAGTGCAGAAACGATGCATGGAGTTCCTCTGTTTCATACTCTTGTCCAAGACAGTTTTGCAAGAACGGCTTTGGTAAAGCAATTGGAAAGTAGCCAATCATGTTATACCCATGTACCATTACCTTTGCAACGTCCTCCCATAAGTCCTCCATGTCATGGCGGGTCATTGGGATCTTCACTGTGTTGCCACTTGTGCATTTTACAGTGAACGTATCCCAGTATTCACTAAGGGCATCTCTCAGTACTCCCCCGTTGTCCTCACCCTTCTCAATATGACCATTGGGTAAGACCATTTCAATCTCTAAAAGTGTGTCATCACCAGACACACAGCCTTCATGAAATGCAGCATTAAGATCCTGAAACACGTTTCCTCGCCGTAATTTCAATCTTATTATTCATGGGGCAGTAGTATGCTTACTTGGAATGTTCAAACAAGTCATCATCGAGTATCTCATATCCTATTTGGATTTCCTCGTCAATGGATATGGCACTAACATAAAGCTGTGATGGACCCGCCTCTGACAAGTCCTGTGATTGATCTTCATTGTTGAAGGTTGAGATGCCACAAAGTGGTGACTGCGATGGAGTAGAGTGTTGGTTGGGTAAGGAGTTTGGGGCGCTACTTTCTACTTCACCTATCTCATCGTTGACTGACAGCTGTTCATCAATGGATGTTGGAATGACACACAGCTCATCAAGGATAGGGGGCTGGTCTGGGTTGGAGTTTAGTACAAAGGTAGAGTCGGTTAAGTCTTCTTGTGTGCATTGTTTAGTACAAAGATAGTCGGAGAAGTCGAACTTTGTTTAGCTCATAATGCTCCCCTAACGTGCTTGCGGTGTTAACCTGGCGCTCTGCAAAGTCTCTTATTTCTGTGTGATAGTCGGAAAGCTTCTTTTTTTCACAAAGGCCATCTGGGAAAAAGATTTCCTCAGCCATTATTTTAATTTCTTGCACTGTCTTGTTTTTGTCAATACATAATACTCTTGTACCTTCTCCTTTAATCGACCTAACTTGTTTGAATCGCTTCTCTGCCATGTCAAAGTCCATCCATCCTAATTCCAGTCGCCTTTGTTTTTTTTTGGCCATTTCTGTTGCCCAGCAATGACCTTCCCCGAATGGAAGTGGATGGCATGGTTTCCCTGGTGGATGGCTTCTTGGAGGACAAAACCCTGCCTCTTAACCTGTCAATAATAACCTTCTTTCTTGACTCCGAAGTTGGATTTCGGCAGAAGGCTACAACCGAAATTCTGTCACCATAAAGGGGAAGGTACTTCTCTACATCCTTATCAGGCATGAGGGGAATCACCGATGCGTCAATCTGCAACAGAAAATATGGGATTGTTAGAATAGTGTAAAAGGATTCTCTTCCCAGAATTTCCATGTTGCTCTGTATAACAAACTGGTCTAACACAGTTCAGAGTTATGAAGGATGGCTACAGTATAACAATCACACCAGTCAAAGGAATATACCACAAAAAAACATGAATTGTGTCATTCTTGGCAATTTGTATGTATATAATGAGAGAAGCATCTCCGACTAAGATAAGATAAGATAAGATTGTACTTAATAACTTAATTATTAATTAACTTAACTTAACTTAATTAACTTAATGATCCACAGGGAAATTACAGCATGACAGTTGCAAGGGGTAGAGGTAACAGGTGGAAGTCAAAGAGCAAAAATAAAGAACAATGTAATAAACAAACAAATAATGTCAATTAACAGACGTTGAATCAAAGAACCAAATCAAGAACACTAAGCTAGGGCTTACAGATACTGAGAACTAACTGTACCAACCTAGAGTTAACTTAAATTGCACAGTAATGGATGTGCAGGTATGACCTGTATATTTATGGGCAGTATTGAACTATAAAAAACTATAAAAACTATACCCTACTGTACTATGTGCAAACAGTAGGTGCATACAGATAAAGATAGGTGCATAATAAGGTAAATAAAAAACTACACTGTACTGTACAATGTTGCAATAGCAGTAATTGTCCAACATGTTGCAAATGTTGCAAATAGCAGTAATGATCCAATAACACTAATAATTGTATTGTACAATAGTGTAATGACCATAGTAATGTCTGGTATTGCACTTTAGAGTCCAAACAGCAGTAGTTGTCCAACATGTTGCAAAAAGATCGTTCTCAGCTGAATGTCATCAATACAACATGGGGCTTTATATCATATTCAAATCACCAACTGAACACAGATTGCCACGCTAGCTCAACTAACCTGTAGATTAACTCATCTTTCTTTCCTTTCCTCGGAAGTCCACGGTACTATAACCATTGTTTTAGCTGCAGAATACTATGAACCTCAACCTCAGCAGTAAATTTTGCCCCGGGAACCTCATCGGGTGTTAAAACTGGGTTGGTGTTAGCATTTGTGTTGGAAGGTGGTAAATACATCATTTTCACCATTGGCGCTTACGGTAAAGAAGCAGCAATATGACGTGGACCATGATGGCACCGAGGCGGAGCCTATTGTGTCCTGCTAAATATAGCTTTTAGCTAAGCTCATTGTGTTTTACTGGTGCCCTATGAGGTAAAAGTTAGCATTTATTTTGTGGTGGTAAAAGATTAATTCATGCAACTGAAATGTAATATAGTACATGGTTAAGTGTTGAATATAAGAACATTACCAGTTCGAGGCAAGAATATCATTTATTTTCATGAGGGAAATATGAAAAATGTTACTTTAAACCTGCAATAAGCGTTTTCAGACCCTGTAACCAATCCTGAAACTACCGTGTGCTACGTGGAGATTTCCGTGAGGCGTAATGATAGAAACAAACAGCCACACACGCGGACCAGCTGTGTTGTTGTTTTCACCTCTTATCTAAAGCTTGTTGCCAAATTCGGCCCGTGTAATGGCGAATCGATGAAGTGAGCGAGTAAACGTTTTCAGCTAGTAGGCTAAACTTGCTACCTACCTCTTCACTTGTCATTGTGGGACATGTAACCTTCAGCGGGAGAAAAATCTGGCAACTGACTGGTAACCGGCAATATTTCTCTGTAGGTATGTTTATTTTAGCCAGTAGCTTTGCTGTGTGTGTTTACAAATGTGTTGCGGTTTCTGTCAGAAAAAATCGCTTAGTGTAGCTTTAAAGCTAAAATAATAATATGCTTTGCTGTTACAGTCGAGCAGACTTTTATTCAGCATAGGTTATTGTTGTGTGATACGCACAGTTTCTTTCTTACGATGGTTTATGTTTTTATATCTGTTACTGACTGAACTGAACTGATTCACAGCATAAAGACACACGACACACATTTTGTTTTTTACTCCCTGGGTAGATACACACTTTCAAAGACACACCTTAATGGGACAATTTATTTTCAGTTTTTTTTAATTAATTTATTTTTATTTATGCAATGCAATAGTGTCATGTTTTTGTTTTTAATAGTTTTTTCTATACTCTATGGTTGTATATTTCTATATTCCATGAAGATTGTATCGTTTATATGTCCTAATTACTTGAACTTTGAACTTGTTTACAATTGGACCAGTAGATAATATATTGTTTCCTGTGTCTACATGGGTCATTCTGATGAAGGTTTTAATACTGAAACGTTAATACATTTTCACCGGCTATGCAAGATAGCTCTATTTTACTTGGGGTGTTTTCACACTGGGCAAGACAACATTGTGTCAATGATATTGCAAAGTTTGTGTAATAATCCTGGTATACCATGGTAGTACAGTGGCATGGTTTTTGGTCACTACCATGATGGTACTGTGATAATATTTCTCATGTTGGGTCCCCAGAAATCCTCTCAGGCCTCTTATTACTGCTGCTTCCACATACCTGTCATCCCCACTCTGATGAGCTGATGCAGCTACAGAGCACCTTCAGCCTTTGCCCCAGCACCCCAAGGTGCAACACAGAGGGCTTTAGTAGAAGTAGTCGTTGTCGTAATGGTAATAGTAGCCTATCTTCAGCCTCTACCTCAGCACCCCAAGGTGCAACATAGAGCCTTTAGTAGTAACAGTAGTAGCAATGGTTTAGTCTCTCTTGTGCAGTGCACAGTGCAACAAGTCCAGTCTCAGCCAACTAGGAGAAACTGAGGCAGTCTGCACTGTCTATACCAACTATCATGGACCACATATGCTTTATATTTATACGGTATTGCTTGCACTGTTTATATGTCATCGGTACAAATGTACATAATATGTTCTGATCATGAGTGTTAATGTCACTTTTTCTGTAGATAGGGTTCCTCCATCTAATAGAAGTCTGCTTGTCTATACATATTATCTACTTCTGTAAAGTGAAGTGAATATATTTGGAAGGTGTATAGTTTTCCCAACACACGTCTGCATAGATCCATTGTGAATACAAGCACATTTTTGCACATCCTCTATATATTCTCTATTTTTTCATACTCCTCTCACTGTTATGTATCATTTATATATACTTTTATAATTATTCACCTTTCTCAAAATGCTGAACGTTGTCTTTCTGTTTCAGTAAGGTCTGATACTACTGATACTATTTTGCACGTCCTGTTAATGCTGAAATCCATACTTGTTGCACATTTTTATTCATACATTTCTACTTCATATGTTTGAGTGTTGGAATTGTCCATTGCGCATGTTTATATAGACCCCACTTGCTCTATTGTTCTTTATATCCTATTTTTCTTTGATGTATCCTATTATTACTTGCTGCTGCAGGTCTAAAAATATTGATGATCTGTTTAATTTGCACTGAGGTCCTTGCAAAACTAAGATGCATACATTGGTGATCATTTGACTTCATGAATTAATTTGTGCTTCTAAGTGTTGCCCTGCTGCGTAGCTGTAGGCTGAAGCAATCAATTGATAAGTCGCCTAAAACTATGAGCCAGACTCAAAGAAAATAGAAGAAAACAAACCTTTAGAAGTTAATTGTCTGGCTTAATGTCAGGTGTGTGTGTGTGTGTGTGTGTGTGTGTGTGTGTGTGTGTGTGTGTTGCATTTGCACTCATGTTTGAGAGAGACAAAGACAGTCTGTATCTCTTTGTGTGCTGTTTGGATGAAACATTTCACCTCTGTAAGTACAACTAGCAGTGTAGAAGTGAATATATTCTCCTGTGAAAACATATAATACTGACAACAGTGCAACTCTGAATTGTTTATTCAGCGAGAACTCAATCAACTCCATCATTCATTTTCTTAGTGGGAGTTGGGCCCATTGGTCACCTGACTCAATATGTCATGAGAGGATTGGCTGTAAAAATCATCTCTGCGTCACATTTAGATCTATGGGCAATTTAGAGTCTCCAATCAACCTGAGTTGCATGTCTTTAGACTGTGGGAGGAAACTGGAGTACCCGGGGGAAACCCACGCGAACACGGGGAGAACATGCAAACTCCACACAGAAAGGAACTTGTGTCCTTGCTGTGAGGCGACAGTGCTAACCACTGAGCCTCCATGCTGCCCAGAGATCTATGAAGGTTTTTCTTAGCAAAACTCCTGAGAACTTGCATGATGGATTTTACACTCAGAAAATATTCAGCCATCCGTGTTCTTAATCTGAAGTCACAGAAAATATCAAATTTTTGTCAGATTCTGAATCGGACACAAATGACGGCCTCACAAGTATAGGTCACATTTTGTACTCATCGATGCATGAATGTATTTTTAATTGTGAAATGAGCCAAAACCTACCTGACTTAACCTGTGAAAAGAAAATGAGTCATTGACTTACCTGGTTTACCTGTGGAAAGAAAATGAGCAATACACTTTCCTGCTTTAACTGGAAGCTACATTTTTTAATCTACATGTTTACAAGTATTCATGTTAGCAACCATGCAAGTCACATGTCTTGTAGCGTAGCCAAGCTCAACAAGTGTCAAATCAACAAGCATAGCTTGACAGTTAAACTAAATTTATAGCTATATTTTTGTAACTAATTTAATAGCGAAATGTGACAAAACACATATTCTCCCAACATTAGCAGTTATGGGCTTGAACCCTGACATCGCTGCTTGTAGCAATTTTTCAAATATTGATCATTTCTGTGACTTCGGATTAAAGGGTAATGCCACCCATTTTAAAAATTCACATTTGTTATTTCTGTGGCCCGGGACAGTTCAGTCAATGTCAACCTTTTTCCTAAAGCTAGAAATCAGAAAGAAAACTCTTGAATTTGTGATGTCACTGGGATGTAAAATCAGGGGCTGCTCCAAGTGGAAGCTGTTATTTTACGTCATTTTGTATGCCATAGATTAGCATCTCTACCATTTGGTATTTAGTCCAAAATTCACCTGGTTGTAGCTTTAGGGAAGAGTGGTGCATGTTCATAAGTGTTAACTGAACTGGGGCACAGGAATAACATATGTCTAAAAATGGGTGCTATATGTTGGTTTTTTTGGCATTTTTGCCTTCATTCAGTAGTCTATAGTGAAGAGACGCCCGGTGTGAATATTTTCTGAGTGTAAAATCCGTCATGCAAGTTCTCAGGTGTGTAGCTAGAAAAACCTTCATAGCAAACTTCACACCACATCTTGATCACACAGAGCATCAGCGAAATGCCTTCATCATCCTGGAGAAGAAGTGTCGGATTCCCTTCTTCTTCTTCTTCTTCTCGGCCTCGCTGACCTCTGAAAATCAAAAGAGCACAGTCAATGCCTCAGCCTACCTTAATGGAATTAACTTCAGTGTGGAAGGACTCAACAATTCAGACACAAGTTGAGGTGAATGTCTCCTACCAGATGTGGTGTGAGAGGACTCTGTGTTGTCCAGGTGGCTGTCTGTCTGGTTCAGAGCAGTGGCTGCAGTAGTGCTGCTCAGGGGAACCGATGTGGTGTCCACAGAGCCAGAGTCCACAGCTGGAACAGTTGGAGCTCCGACCTGAGAGGAAGTTGTTATTATTAACAGTAATCACATTCACTATTGGTTGAGTCCATTTTTCTACTGTACAATATTGCTAATATATAAATCACGCTCAGCAAGCGGTGATTCCTACCTCTGTGGCGTCCAGTGAGGGAGTCACGCCAGTTAATCCAGTAACCATGTCAGTTTCACTGAGAGACTCCAACGTGAGACCTCTATCATCCACAGTCTCTGGACAGCAGGGGGTGTTGTTCAGAACAGCCTGGGGGCATTCATTATTGGTTGAGTCCATTTTTCTACTGTACAATACTGCTAATATATAAATCATGCTCAGCAAGCGGTGATTCCTACCTCTGTGGTGTCCAGTGAGGGAGTCACGCCAGTTAATCCAGTAACCATGTCAGTTTGTCTTAGAGACTCCAATGTGAGACCTCTATCATCCACAGCCTCTGGACAGCGGGGGGTGTTGGTCAGAACAGCCTGGGGGCTAAACACACACATACACACACAGTCACTGTTGGTCCATACAGGTTTTAAAGAGCAGTACCAGTTTACCAGAGTGGAGGGGAAATTATCTTGCTAGGAGTAACTTGTTGTTAGTGGACATGCTTGCCCTGATAGTGGCGAACAAAACAACTGCACTGTTAGCATACTATTCCTTCAAATGTTATTTGTCACAATGCCATATAACAATCACGCAAATTTCCCACATAAGTGCACATACTCCCTGATCTGCTCACATTATGGCCTAACTTGACCATTTACCTCCTCTTCCACCCTTATCTGAGGGATGAGTGGAGTGAGCAGAGGAAATGATCTTACCTAATTTGGTGGTTATCACCATCCTCCTGCATGCTGTTCATGGCTGACATAGGCCGAACCAAGATGACAGGTGCCTGTGGTGTCGCGGAAGTTCCCCTAGTGCTGATGAATGAAGACACATGCAGTTAACATATACTGCTCCCTCAAATTTGGTGTTCAGGTACATTCAGCAATGCAGCAATAGATTCAGCAAAATCAAAAGGTTTGAATCTGATAATAAAGCAGCTGTGGCCTCTAGCACCAGCAGGCAAATAGAAAGACGGACCAACACCTACCAATCATCAGCCTTGGTCTTCTTCCCAGTGGCTTGGGATGTGGTGTGGGCTTGGCTCCTGCTGGGTTCCAGTGCTGCAGGCTGAGACTGTTCTTCATCCAGTCTCACCATCTCTCTGCATGGTGGTGACAGGGGGCAGAGCTTGACTGCTAACAAACTCACACTGTTATACTCAGGAAACAGGACTTTTCACTGAGCAAATTTACCATATGTCAATCAATTGATCAATTTATAAATCATTACAGGCATATGGACTTGCACCCACGCCACACACATAGAAACACACACACTTACTGAGAGCTGTGGCGGGAGCCGTTGAGGTGGCTCATTGTAATAAATGGATGGGCGAGGACTTCGCTGGGGGTAATCCTCTTGCTGGCATCCATTTGAAGCATTCCCTTCAATAAATCAACAAACTCCCTGCTATCATTAGCCTCAGTTCTGTTCTCTTCACCCTGGCTCTCCTAAATTTGGAAACAATAAGCAAATTCCAACAGAAAATCAGACAAATCATCTTCCTAACTGATGAAAAGGGAGCCAATGAAAGTCACGAATTCAGCCAATGCTATGTCTTCACTTTTTAGCAGCTTCCACCAACTTGACCACCTACCTCCTTCAGTTCATCCAGAGAGCGGAAAGCGTAGCGCCTGGTGTCTCTGGACAGTGTTTCTGTTTTTTTGGTAAACTCCTGTGTAGTCTAAAAGAACATAAAGTCTATTTGAGATACCTCTTAATCACTCTAGTGTATTTTACTGTTTTATATTTAAAACAAATAATCTTAGAGAAGAAAATGTTCAAGAGAAAATGATACTTGGCTAGCAAAGCCAAAGAAGGGGTGTTGTGGTACCCTGAGCCTCCAGCGTTGCCACCAAATGTAGAAAGGAGTTCTTTTGAAAAACATCTTTGTCTTTAGCCCAGCGTCCAGAAGATGGTCTGCAGGCTGACCCAGGATGTCGACGATGAATCGCATCTGGAAACGGAAAACATAGCATCATCTTTCTATACTATCAAGACCATACACTTTTGGCGATTTGTCTGCTGACTGTAATCAATAATGAACATCTAGACCCAGTCATCCTTTACACAGTGAACTGAGCCTGGCCTATCAGGAAGAGTATATATGGATGCAGCAGTATTAGATGTATTAGGAATAGTGTCCAGCTATAGTAAGGTACTGACCAAATCATATTCACACAGCCCAGGGAAGAGTGGAATGCCAACATGTAAGTCGAACATCACACAGCCCAGGGACCACATGTCGATGGCCTCAGAAAATGGCAGACCCTGGAGACCTGAGCGTGGATGAACAGCAACACACAAAATGAGAAACATTGTCATGTTCTGAGGAAAAAGAATATAACATGGGACATGGCAGAAATCCCTCACAAACAAGAATGCACAGCATCAGTGCAAGGTTGTCACAGCAGCTGAGAATTATGGAGCCCGGAATTCATCATTTGTCCCGACCAGTAGTGATCCATGTTTCTCTAGACCTCACCTCCAGAAGCGGGGCTGCAGCTTCAAGCCAATCTCGGCTTCATGTGTTTCAATGGCCAAGCCAAAGTCAATCAGCTTCACCTTCAAGGGCTTTCTCAGACGATCCACCAGCATGATGTTGTCTGGTTTCACATCTGCGTGGATCACTCCGACACTCTTCAGGGCGTTGAGTGCTGTGGCCAGCTGCAAGTATAAAGTCGGTCAGAAAATATGTGTCAATATGTGCCACAGCTGAACATTTGAATTTGGCTTTCTATCTGGTATTTGTACCTGTTTGATGATGGATCTTATGTCATTTAAAGCCAGAGGTAGAAATCCTCTGAGCTTCATGTAGTGAAACAGGCTGATGTCCAGGACTTCGAACACCAGACTAGTGCCCCAGCTCATATGGAAGAACTCGTGAAACTTCACGATGTTGCACTTGCCCGGGTCCAAACCTCTGAGCTTTTGCAGCATGGCCACCTGGGAACACATGACAAGTTTGGCATATGTTATCAAAAGATAGTTCATGTGTGACATAGCAAACCTTTTAAATGGCTTAGGCAAAATCTGACCAACTAATCAAATGCAACACAATCTTTTGCAAGTGTAAACATCAAAATCAAGCCCACCTCTCTTCTGGCAATTCTGCGTTGCTGGCTGTTTTTTATAGTCTTTACAGCCACAGTCTCTCTGGTGTCCCGTTTCAAACATCAGATCACTTTTCCATAGGACCCCTCTCCCAGGTGGTTCAGTACCATATAGTTACTGGACCTGCAGGAGCCACTGGAGAACAGGAAGCGAGGAGGGGTCAGGATGTGAACCGGAGATGAACTGTCCGTCACGTCTTCCATTGAATATTTATTTTTGCACAGAAAACTGAGAGGAAAATGGGGAGAAAAGAGAGAAAAGAGGTTACTATTTTCATCCATTTATCATGTCATTTTACATTCAGATTAAATATTGTATTTGTCTGTCACTGCCCTAAAACCGTCATTTAATATGATTGTAGGCATTGACTATAAATCACATTGGCCACTGTAAGAATTTAACTAAATGAAAAGAATGAAACACTGGTGTCAGTAGACTATGTAACACTCTAAATCAAGGTTGTATTAATGTTAACATACTACATTACATTTTCATTATTTATTAGTGGAGCCTACAACACTATGTCTGTATTTTCCCAAATTATTTTGGATCTCTCTATCTGTCTGAAGCACTTGTCTAAACATAGGCTGGCTATTAGGCTACATTTTCATTGTTTAGTAATGTCGGCTACACCACTAAAGGCTATCTGTATTTTCTGCAGTTAGTCTCCAAATTGGCTTTGGTCACACCTAGCGACCCGCTAGGTGTGACCGCTACCTACCAAGTTCAGGTCGGTATGGTTTTAGTTTAACTTGAAAAACTTTCTAGACAAGTAGCTGTATTCTCTCTCTGACCTCCGACTTGAGGAAATAACAGCAGGCGGCTACTATTAACTGAGTCAATAATTCTTCCTTTCTTCAAGTCGGAGGTTGGAGTTAAAATATACTTGTCTAGAAAATTGCTCAAGTCAAATTAAAATCATACCTGACTGAAAATATGTGAACATCATATATTTCACCCCTCTTTCCACCTCTGGTTCTGAGTTACAGCATCACTGGACCTTAGATACTTTGCTACATTAAAAAAGAAAACCATTGACTTACCTTAATCAGTTGCAACAGTAAACTGAGAAGAATCCACATCTAGGACACTTGGTGCATTAGTTCCAGAACAGCTTTATGATGGAATAATCTACAAATTCTGTTTTGACTGGACAATTAAAATTGGTTCCAAGCAGTAGGCTAAGACAGTATCCTCACATCAAGATCACATTTAATCCAATAATATTGTAGTAAATCATGTATTGTCAGATGAATAGGCAGAAATAACATTTCATTTTAAATAAATTGAGAAAAATGCACAAAGTGGGTGGGGTGGGGCAGGGTGTGAATACTGTTTTCTTGCCATTATACTTGATGGATGGGAGGATGGATGTGCTGCAAAACATCAAACTCCTTAAAGGTCCAATATTTTACACTTTCCAGTGCTTTATTTTCTGTCTTGAGGTCCATTCAAAGCTGTGTGTGTGGTGTCATGTACCATAAACACTCTCAATCCAGTTTTACACGTTCATTTTCCAGCATCTCTCTGAGCCTTACCAAGAACAGACTGTTTCTGTTGCTGTGTCTTTAATATTAATGTCCTTCTGTTCTGATTGGCTAACCGTTTCAAGAGTGAAATGCGACAGCTACAGGTGTTATACTGGCTGATCAATGGGGCCTGTAAGGTATAAAATGTCATATAACAGTCAGCTATAGAACATACAGGGGGTGTACAGAATAATGTAAACACTTGGGTAAATTATATGGGTTGCCTTGTCCTTGTATGGTTGGGGTACTCTCATCCCCTAAAAAGGCATGGGCAGTGCTAACCACTGCATAATTATCTTCAATGACTTCTTTCCTGCTGTCCAAGACCCCCAATGCCCCATATTTACAGTGCTACATAGTAGTAACAGTACTGTCTAAAAGGCATTTTCTACATTTGGGCATGAGTTGATGAACTCTCATGAGGTGGAATGGTGTTGCATGATCCCTCCTACGTAATTTCAGATGCTGTTAGTATTTATGGAACAGTACATATATGCTGTTTTGGTCATATGTGGGGGCCCAACATCATTTTATGACTTAACTGACATTGCCACCTTTTTCATGATGTCAAAAAAGTGACAGCACCAGTACAAAGTCATGTAATATGATGTTGGGCCAATGTGCGGCCAAACCAGCTCATATGTAGGGGAGAGCAGGGCATGTTGTCACACTTTTTACTCATTGGTGTATTTCTCAGTAGTGCCTTACTACTGAGATACGATATATATTTTTCTAGCTAGATTAAGGTCTTCTCTAAATAATGGCATTTTTACATTTTGAATAATTTACTGGAAGAAAAAGTTATTACTGATGAAATACCACTTGAGAACTTGTAACAACTTACCCCACGTCAGGGCATGTTGTCACACAGGACGGGACATGTTGTCACATAGACAAGTGTGCTGTGTTTGTGCACACAATTCCATTTCCTCTGAAGTATGTATACTATAATTACATGAAAAACACATTATTGTATTGAAAACAACATACTTCATCTGTGAAATCGGCACCAACCACACACCAGGTAAAATAACCCCTCCCTCACCCATCCTGGGATGCACAAACAAACATAAGTTCTGATACAATTTCTAACAGCATGATATACTGTATTAATGTACTATATACACATTTAATTTGATGTTTTATTATGTAAAATGGTTCTTAGTCACTTAAAGAAAACAGTAATATTAGTAATCTGCCTATGCAGCCTACCCTCTGTGACTGTATGTGAGGCTGAACCAGCAGTGAGATCACTTGCTGCACAGCCAAAGGTTTGTGGGTGTACCAAGTACCAAAATCATATTTATTCAGAAAAGAATGAATGTAAGGATATTTCTAATCATAAAAAGGATTTGGATAGTTATGACAACAGGCCCCGAAATCAATGTGACAACATGCCCCATCCAGGCATTCCTGACAAAGGTCCCTTCCCTGAGCACAGAGCTTCACTAAACCATTCAAATTGATGATCAGGTTATAGCTGACCCTTGCTTTTATGTGTCACATTGTATAACTATTTTGATTTCTTTGTAAGAAAAAAAACAAAATAACACTTAAGGTAAGAGCGTCATACCTTAAGTGCATCTTTGGTTGCATTCCATTTCTTTACATTTCACCCCTGCATTGCACAGCTGATAACCAATCACAGCACAGAGGGGGAAGGTCTTGGGGAGGATTTGAATGATGGAGAGAGAGCGCACATTGGGCTCTGGAAACCGCAAGTATGTGGAAATGAACAGTTAGATGCGCTGTCCCGGATTGAAATACTTATTTATGTATGGTTCATTGTAGGCTTACTGTAACACACTCATTTCAACTCAAATAGGTCTTTTGTCAAAACCTTGAAAATACACAAAATAACATTCTGTGCTGGTTAGGTGGTTACTCTGACAGGTTACAATTAAAAAATAAAGGCAATCGCGCAGAAACAGAGGCAGTGGCGATATGACAACATTGTATTCACCTACCAGGTAAAACACAATTGAGTAACCCTGGGACTCAGGTGTTCTCACTCTACTATTATTATTAAGCATGTCGCCAAGTTATTCAAAGTTTGTTTTTTCAGCCCCCACCATTCACACACACTTTTTTTTTTCTTCCTCACTTCTACAGTCCCCAGGGTTTAGTTATCTGCCTCAACAGCCACAAGTCACCTATTTTGTATTTTATTTCACTTTTTCCCCACTTACCCCAATTGCTGAAGTTCATCAAATCAATTCAAGTCCTGATTATGCCCTGAAAATAGGTAGCCTGCATTTCACATCGTTTTTAAAAATGTTTGAAGTTGGTGTTTTTCACTCTACTAAACATGTTATCATGGTTATAAACATTGTGTGCATATTGTGTGCATACCACAATGATCATTGGCAGTCAAAATAAAGCTGCCTCACAATCTTTTCTTCCCTACGACATTCTTAGCATTCTACGAGTGTTTAGGAGCGCTCGTAATCTACGACGAGTTTTTAAGAGCATCGTTAGTTAAGAAGCTTTTGGGAAACCCACCGTAACCTTATGATGTACTTTACGAACATTGTAGGCTTACGATGCTTTTGGGAAACGCAGCCCTGGTTAACACCAACTATGCCTTCTTAGGGAATGAGATTGCAACAATACAGGGAGAATCCAACCCATATACTTTACCTAAGTGTTTACATTATTTTGCATACCCCATGTATTAGATTGATTTAAAGAATATAGCAATCAAATAGTCTATACAGTACTTGTTTTTGTGTTTTTGCTAAAAAACAATATTGCTCCCAACAATAAAAATGACTGTAATAGACTGTGATAGACTGCTGTAGCATCATGTTGGCTTGGTTTGAACCGTGGATTGCTTTGTTTGCACTAAAGGAGGGTTGTGGAGTTGTCCCCCATTACTTGCATCAAACTCTAGATGGCGAGCTGGAGATGTGTGTCCAGTATGAAGAAAAGCATGGCTGCCTGTGAAAATGAGAACTACCTATCTACTACATGAGTGGTGAGAATAAAATAGGTATATAGGCTACTTAAAACATTCTGAACTATTCCTTTAAGTAAATGCATACAGGTATTAGCAGTAAAATGTACTTATAAAAGTAAAAGTACTCATTCTGAAGAATGGTCTCTTTCCGAGTGTTAAATTATCTAAGCATTAACCTGTAAGAAGTATTTTAATGTTTTAGGTCTAACTGCTCCATATACTGTTGGCTAGTTTAAACTAACAATGCATCATATTTTATGAGCTTATCATATGTTTTGCATGTAAAACCTTATTCTGCAAAGTAACTAGTAACTCCAACCGTCAGATAAATGTAGTGGAGGAAAAAGTACAATATTTCCCTGTGAAATGTAATGGAGGAAAAGTATAAAGTCTCACAAAATGGAAACACTAGTAAAGTGCCAGTACCTCAAAACTGTACTTGAGTACAGCACTTGAGCAAATGTACTTAGTTACTTTCCCCCTCTGTATATTGCACAGCTTACATTCTGATAAATAAATTAAATGAAAACTGATAAGGAAAAGAAACATTTATGGCGAATAGTCCTATCCTGTAATCTTTAAGTAATACATTTATGAATGTAAAAACAAACAAATATATGTATAGATACACGAATATATATTCACTTTTATTTATGCAATTTCTCCCTCCAGTTACTACCTCACTAACATAATTAACTATATAGCACTATGCCAAATTAAATACTTTAACCAATATTTTGATGAAGGAATCTATATTGCATTATCACATTCTTACTAGTAATAAGTGTAGAAGTAGCCCAAGAGGAAGAGATCTACATTCCCAGATCAGGTTTGGAATATTGCCTTTACATTTGGAAATTTATGTTGGTTAAATGCAATTGAAAATGAAATGCATTTTGTTTTATATTATCCCTTGTACCATGACTACAGAATTGTTTAATCTTATTATTTATCGACGGAAGACTCGGAAATCATAAACAAATTGTGTGAGGAGGAAACATTTGCTTTGGTGGACTATTTAGATAAAGCATGGACACTCAGAAAATACATGTTGTATAAGTAGTTGCTTTGTATTATATTAGCTGTCTTAGTTTGTGCTATTTTGTGGAGTGACCTGGAATTCTGTGTTTTATATTTGTGTGTGTGTGTCATGTAATCCCATGTGGGATGGGCCATTTAGATGGTATGACACGAAAAAAAAAAAAAACATTCATTCATTCACTCAGTAGTGGAATAGGTAAGAAATTGTGGAAAATTGTGGGTTCATAAAGTCATAAACTGCCAAGAACAAGTCACAAGCTAACACAAAATTAGCCTTAACTAATTGAGTGTGTAGCCAGTCTTCACAAACTTGTCTGTTTGTCTACCTTTTTAAATGTTTTATCTGTCTGTCTGTCTTTTCAAAGTGTGCTTGGACCCCGCAATCACCACTTGTGTATATTTGGCTATTGTGACTGTGTGACTGATTGCTTCCACCTGGAAATCTTTCTTCCTCTCTATATATGTACACCAGTGGCACTTATGTCCTGTATCTACCACCAGCCACCTTAATAAAGGCATTTGTTGAAACATCAGGACTGGTGTGGTGTGGTCGTTTTCATGTCAATAAATATGAGAAACTGAAGATACAGCCTGATTATTGCGTGACTCATGACTTCTGGGCCCATTTTGTCATTTGCTGGTGTATTTTTTTTATTCCCGCAGATAACGTAGACAATGGCCACACATAGACAATGTGACATCACGCTGAGTTATGTCCAGCAGCTGCAATGATGTTTGACAACAGAACATTCTTCAGCTGTCTAGAGCATCAAAGGTAAACGTCAGGTTTTAGTGTCAGTCCCTCAGAATCAAAGAGCGAGGGCTTCTTTCTAGAGCCGCCATTTTGCACCGACGATTAACAATCATACAGGGAGAAATCCATCGTAGAAGAGGCAGAGAGACCATTGTTTTTATACCAACAGTAGCCTCAATAGACCAGAATGCAATGCAACCACAAGTCATGTTGTGTTTGGAGTAAAGGGCGCAGGCGCGGTCATAGACACACCCCAATGTTCACAAACTAGTTGGCTATATTTTTGTTCCTTTACACCCACCATTGATTGAAAGCAACACATTCATCCCCCTTCTCTGGGTTTTTTTGAAAGGGATTCTGGGAAATGTAGGAAATCACTAAGTGTACTCCCAGAAAAAAGCTTTTTTCTGACAGTGTGAAGCAGAAGTAGACAAGGCAGGTTGAGGGAAAGTGGATACACCAAAGAATTAAAATAACAATAATCACAAATTGATGATATATAGCAGTGTAAGAGTATCTGAGGATGGATTAATTCTTTAAGTGAATGATGAAGTGCAGAATACTTGACGGGCGGTTTGAATAGTGCCACAACTAAGTGTGCCATTTGGCATTTTCAATTGCGCACTGTATATTTTAAGCCAGACATACAGTACCCCCACAGAGAGAGAGAGGGAGGGGGGAGGGGAGAGAGAGACAGAGAGAGAGAGAGAGAGAGAGAGAGAGAGAGAGAGAGAGAGAGACATTTGGCTTGGTGGGGTGATGGAAAAACCCCAGTGCATTAAATTACAGAGAGAAATACCCATGGGGGAGTTTTCATTGGTTACTGTTGACAAAGTGTAAACCAAAAGCTAGCAACTGCATGCTAATGTTAAACAGAATTTAAACCCAAATTGAACTAAATGTTACCACTGTTAACATTTGTAAATTGGAAGAAGATGGTACCGTTTGGTATTTCTGATGCACAAATCTGAATGTCATTGTGTACTGGACACACAATACGTCCTTTGACACCATTGTCGGGCCTTTGGCATAATGTGTCCAATCAGACTTCTAATAAGTGGAGTCTTTGGTGTGTGGATAATAGACCTTTTCGTTTCTATTTCTGAAGCTCTTGAACCCAGGGGTAAGGTCTCATCTCTCTGTCAAGGCAGTGGTCCCGACTGAAGAACTCAACCATCCCATCCACATAGTAATCCGTCCTCCCCTCTGCGAACGCATCGCCCCATTTTCTCCGGCCCAGTGTCCGAGCAGCTCACAACCCCAATGTTCCCAACAGCACCTGCAATATCCATTAATCTTAAAGTGGTAACAGGCACTAGGGAATGGGACGAGTTCCATATTTGTAAGCAGAGATGCAAAGAGGCAAATGAAGAAAGGCTACTGGCCCCTGGGGGCATAAATGACAGTCCCTGCATCTAATATTATTTGCCACCAAACTTTCAGAAACCTGGCTTATATTGATTATATACTGAAATATGTGGAGACAGATGGTGTACAATGATGATGACAAGATATTACTATTTGGTCAATGTGAAAAATTATTAGACGTAGGGACTGACAAGATATTATTTGGTCAATGTGTCAAGGGAATGTCAAGGGAACATTGGTCTTGAAAGCTCCCTGATGTGACTTTTTTGATATGGTTTCCAAATAACTTTCTATTGGATTCCAAATAACTACAAGATCAAATTTGGACTCACTTAAACTAAGCTGGTGCTCATGCTGGCTCCACTGAACTACAGTCCCACATTCCTCCAGATCAATCTGTGAAGCCGACTCCCCCACATACCTGTGAGATAGTAACCCACTTTGACTGGGAACTCTTCTGCCATCATACATGTTATCATAGCTAAGTCCTATAGAGTCCTATACAGTCCTATACAGAAATGACCCAGACCTTTTTATTAGGCCTTTACTTATATCTAGAATCCTTGTCTGCCACCGTCCCCAACAACATCTAGGCCTATTATTAACTGTGTCTCTTGTGCATCAATAGACAATATGAACAGAGAAACTACGATCTGACCTGGTCTGTGAAAATGCAAAGACAAGCAAACACACACACACACACACACACACACACACACAGCTCTGCAGCAACGCAGGAGCTGGGGGTCCTTCCCACCCCACCCTTGGGGTCTTTAAATAGACCTGCCTCGTCTTTGAGCTGCAGCTGCCTGTGTGCGTCTAGCAAGGTTCGACCGATATGGCTTTTTGAAAGCTGATACTGATACTTTTGCATTGAAGCTGCCGATAGCTAATACTTTGTGCCAATGTTTAAAATATCCTTAAAATTTGGCATTTCCATGCCAAAAAATAATGAGTATTCAGTGTTTCCTCCAGAATTGTTTTGAATTGTAAGCCCCTGAAACAGCATTTAGACCATCATGGGACACTAACATTTGTTAATTAAGCCATGTTAAGGATTTTCGGTCGGTCAGCCGTTCCTTCAGGCAGGGTGAGGCAGATTTCATTGCAGGTTTGCTGATCCTCCCACACAACACTGGAATGATTTGTAAAAATAACAATAATGATGAAAACATATTGACTAGCTGTGGTCAGGGAGGCCAATATCATCCTGATATACGAGCAAAGCAATATATCAGTCTAACCCCAGTGTCTAGAAGGCCTGCCTCTCTCTCTCTGGTTTGCCCCTCGCTCTACTCTCCTGCTCCACTCTCCCTTTCCTAGTCAACCATTCCACTCCCTCCCTCTTCCTCTCTCTTCTTCTCTGCTTCTCTGCTACTCTCCCTATTTTGTCATTTTTGTGTCTACTTTCAAATTTTCTTTCCTTATTTCCTATCTCTATCCTCACCTTCAAACTTTGGCCACTGCCTCTGGTCTTTCTTTTTTCCTCTCCAATCCTATTATTTCTACACACACACAAGTAATTCCCTGTCACCATGGCCGACAAAAACCGTATGCTGACGAGGAAAAAAGAGAGGAAAGAAAAAGAACCCGCCGATGCGACCAAGGATGTAAAGAAGGAGTTGAAGAAAGAGGAGAAGGTTCCTACCGAAGGAGTAAAGGCTGCGGAGAGCGAAGAGGTCCCACCGGCCGAGGCGGCGGCCACCAACGGCGCTGTAGCTAACAGCCAGAATGGGGATTTGCAGATTGAGCCGATGGAGCTGCCTCCATTTGAAATCATCACAGGGTAGGTGATGGCACCTCTGGGCTCAATTTGTCTCATGTACAGTCAAGTTTATTTATAGAGCATTTTTAACAAACAGGATTGTCTCAAAGTGCTGTACAGAAAGCAAAGGGTGGACAAAAACGTGCATGGCTGTGTTGCCTCATAACTAATATTTCCTTTCCTTTAAACACTTTTTCTCAAGCTGATGTCTGGCTGTTTTTCCCCTTCACTTCACTCACATACACTACCAGTCAAAAGTTTGGACACACCTGATTGAATGTACAATGTTTTTCATTCTCTTAAAGCCATTTTGATCTAAAGGCTTATGCTTAAATGCTTGAACTGTCTGAAAGTTTACAGGTTAAGAATGTAATACAAGTCCCCTTGGGCAGTGATGTGTCTGATTCAATGAGGTAGATTTAGACTTAATTCCTTTTGCAAGTTTAATTCCTCATACAGTACATACTGTATATACATAGGCCTATAGTGCTGTGAAAAAGAATTTGCCCTTTATACACTTTCATGCATTTTTCACATTGAATTTGGTCAGACCTTTTTGTGGTTGATAGACATTTTAGAGGGAGCTTGGAGGGAGTTTCAGTCTGAGAGAAAAAAAAAAATGACATCAATGTTTTGTGCTTCTCTCATTTGCAATCATTCTGTGTGAAAATAATCACCCACAACACAGTTAAAGAGATAATTAGGACTTGGTGTTTGAATACTTTGGTCAACAATAAAGCCTGATTTGGGACAGCTCTTCTCAGTAGATAGCTGACAAACCTTATCAGAGTGAATGGTTCTGAGGTCCCTTCAATACATCTTAATGGGATTTTAGGGTTTAGGGCGGACCCAGCCTCAGAAGTATGGAGCACAGTGTGGAATACCTATGTTACTTACTGTATGGACAGTGGTGGTTTGTGTCACCCACCACACAGACAAAACATACATTAAGAACATCAATATGTACCAACTTAAGTACTAAAAAGATTTTGATTCAATTTTGTAATTAACAATCTTTGAATGCAAGTATGTATAGTAAGCTTGGGTATTTCAAAAAAATGTCCCCTTCCTTTCAGAACATCGCCTTTTTTTTTTTTTTAACTAAACCGTGCCAGGAGCCAGTCAGTTTATTTTCTGTAGGCTACAAAGATTTTGCTCCAATGTCCTTAACTAGGTCCAAAATCTTCAATGACTCTGCTGTTGAAGTCTGGAATGTCTCTGACAAGCTTCTACTCCACAGAGAGTATGGCCAATGCACTGAGCAGGCCATGGATCATTATGTTTTTCAGGAAGTCACTGTCTTGTTGTAAACACATCTGCTAAGGTATCTAGTAGAAGCTAGCATTAGTAGTGGGTAGTAGTCACATCATAACATTAAAATCAGCTGCTTTCATAAATTAGCCGGCTGGCTAGTTAGCTAGCCAGTGTTTTGGAGTAGAGACTAGGAACCGAGAAAACCGTTTACTGTCACAGTAACCTATTGGAAACAAATCTACGTAATCAGACTATTCATTATTACTTATAATATTACGGAATAGACTAACACCTAGACCACAACAATCTTTTTCATGTATCTCCATTTTTCTAGGCTGGTTGTTATATTTTTGGACAATAGTGCACAACCAATTCTTTGACAGACCTCCATGATGGTGCCAGATGTGGTTGATAGATTTGTAATGCAACTGCAAAGCCTCTATTGTTCAGATGTATGTAAAAAAAATTGAAGATTTGAGACTGCACTCTTTTTACATGGTACTTGCAGACCTTATGACTTGTGAATAACTTGGTCAAACCTTTGCTGCCAACCATTTGATTATGAATTACTGAATTTCAATTGAATCTATCAAGTAATGAAAAAGCTATCAAATTGGTATTGTAACCATTAATTTCAACAATCCTAATTCCCATCATCCTTTCCTTCATACAAATCAGTTCAAACATTTTATCATTCAGACTCATGGGCCTGAGATCATATGAATCCCTTTTTCAATATCTGCAATAACTTTTTTTTTTCTGGCATCATAATCAGATTTTATTGTCAGACTGACATGTCTGACAATCTTGTTTTATTGAGAACAATCATGTCACCTCTGTGCTCGTACATCCTTGTGTGCATGCTTCATGTTTTATGGAGACCCACTTTGCTCACTAGCACTACTAGTGGCCAAAAAATGTTTTATCTGTTGGTTGAGAGACTTGACATTATGCTCTGTCTCCCTCATTTATGCATCTGGATGATCTTGTGCTAGTGGATTACATCTGACAGTGGTTAAATTAATGTTAAAGGTCCAGTGCAATGAGAATTGCATTTCTCATGGTATTATTTAAAGGTTAAATATTTCTGCTATACGTAAGCATAATATGACTAGAAAATATCAGCTGAGGTTCCCGAATGGTAGTGAGTGAAACAAAGTGAACAAACATGGTGCACACACCGCAGAGATTTCTGCATTCAAAAACACAGGCTAATGTTTTTATTGTTGTTTGAAGGCCCTCCTACCACGCCAAGGTCCATTCAAAATCTGGCAATTTGTTTTTGCCTTGCTTATCGGCAAAAAACACACATCAGAAAATATAGTTTGAGACTTTATTACTAATTGGTAGGGTGTTCTGGTAAATTCGGCATGTATAATCCTCCAAACAGCTTGAATTTTGGACCGGCCTATTTGAGTGGTGTTACTTCACAAACAAAATAGTGACTCCTTGGATATGTTCCAAAAATCAGCAGACAACAGGAATTGTGGCAATGTCAGTATCCTAATCACGGCAAGCATCCATCAGCCAAAAAAAATGTGCTAACTCTGTTAAACATGATAGAACGTTCATTGTTGTTGATTCTGAAACAATCCAACCGGCGCTACCGTGCTGATGATGGTCTCACTCTGGCTGTCTCACGTTGGTATGTTTCTCCTTGTGTTTTATTTTTACTTTGTATTTTAATGTTCTTTGTACAGAACTTTGGTCAGCTCAAGCTGTGTTTAAATGTGTTCTAGAAATAAACTTTACTTACTTACTTACTCACTCTACGAACTAGGGCAGTGTTGTTGCAATGACAACGCTGAACGATAGAGGCCAGTGTTGGACCAGAAATTACACATAGACCCTTTAACAAAGGACCTGTTAATGTAAAGTTATCCAAATTATCATAACTGTCAGCATTGTGGGAAAAAAACGCCCTTTGAAAAACTCTCACTCTGGTTTTCAACAGAATCAAACAGATTTAGACTTCCAATCTACTTCCTGGTGTAAATTATTTCACTTACACCCAGGTTTTAATGCTCTGGTTGGTCGACACTATGCATAGTTAATCAGGTGTCCCATAGACTGTCAGTAGCCAGCCAGCTACTTGCTAAACTAGCCAAAAAAAGCCTCCGTGCCTCAATTGTTGCTGGTTGGTGAAATTACAACACTGGATATTTGTTCCCCAAAGATAGAAATACTGGCATGCAGTGGATGGCACAATCATAGGGAAGGTTTGGCTCTCACTCAGTTCTACAAGCTTTGTACCATTTAACCATCAACGAGACTAGGAGTCTATCAAAGCCTGAGTCTGCAATCTAACTGACATTGCGATTATTATATCATTAGATAAACTGAAAAATTTTTGCTCATTGTGTTAGAAATCAACCTCAAACTCTGCTTGAGTTGAAATCATTGCACTGGATCTTTAACTAGCAAACGTCAGCTTGTTTGATTTAGACAATAAAGGTTGCGTGTTTCTACAGGCTAATGATAGCTTCTCTGCTTTCAGTGAAATAATCATCCTGATGTTGTTTCAGCTAACAAGCTTGATAAACTGGTCCAGGTTAGGCCTTCAATATCATCCACCTGCAGAGCCGGAGGGTCACTGCAGTTTTAGACCTGTGGGTAGATGCTTCTCGGAGGCTGCTTCCAATGGCACATATTGAGCATTTTTATTGTGAGGCAGGGGCTACCTCCTGCATGAGCCCCGGGCACAAGCAAGCCAATTAAATGTTTGATTCAAAACAACAACAGATGCTGAGCCTACCAATGGGCACCTTTTTTTTAACACCAGGTGACATGAGAAATCTTCAAGTGCTGGCCTCTCCATAACTGAAAGGTCCCAAGTTCAATTTCTGCAATACACATGTCCTGAACCCTACCTGCTTACTCATTTAGAGTTGCTTTGGACGAGAGCATCAGCTAAATGCTGAAACTGTAACCTCATACCAATGACTCTGTGTGTCAGTACATAGTCCTCGAATAGACCACTGTTTGTGCTGTCTGATTGTGCAAGGCATATACTGTAGATTCACAAACTTGGGTAAAGTAGTCATCCACAACTAATACATATCTGTTCCCCTTAGTTCCCCTATGTCATGGGCAGCTCCAGAATATCATGTCGCCACCCTTTGAAATGGATGGGTCACCTGCGACCCCCCCATGGGCGCTTGATGTCATGGAACTGGGGCCTGGTGAGTCTGACAGGCCACGCACTGGTCACACCAGCTTTGAATGTCCTTGAACATGGAAGGCCAGTAACTGCCCTGTCACATCAGGAACAAGAGCAGAGGGAATAACAACCCGAAATAAGCTTTCTCAGCCAGTGAGAAGCTCCCCTCATTTCCCCACATGGTGTCCTCGGTGCTCCTCTCTCAACCCAGTTTAAAACTCTGCCAACATCTGGGTCTGCCTGCTGAAGGTCCCCCTTTCCTGCCCCATGTGAGAGCGCTTACCTGAAATACAGACCATCCCATGAACTGTTGTGGGTCTCCCCCAGCTGCTCCTCTGTGTCTCCCGGAGAGTCCACCTGGGAAACAAGTTCATATGTGGGTTCAGGGACTCAGGTGGTTTGTTGTGGGAGTCACTTAGGCTACTGCTCCCCCTGCATCTGTGTTCCCAGAAGGGCCCTGGGGCTCCGGTGGTCTCCGAGAGAGTGTCAGCGTTGGTATGGTGCTGGCCATCCTTGTGCTTGATGGCCCAATTCAGTCCAAGGATCCATCGGGCTCTTCTTGCTGTAGGGTCATTGTCAATAGTCATGTGTCTGAGGCCCAGCAGAGGCCTATGATCTGACACGATCGTGAACAAAGTTAGTCTAATATAGTGCCTAAATTAGCACACAGCCCACTCTATAGCCCACAGCTCTCTGTCGAATGTGGACCAGCGTGTGGGCATGAGAGCCTTGCTGGAATACACCACCACATGCTGTAGTCCGTCTTGGTCTTGGGCTAAAACACATCCAAGGTGTTGTCCACCGTGGGGAGAGGATGAAAGTCCTTCACAGTTATACTGTTCAAATGCTGATAGTCACTGCAGAATCTCCATTCCCCATTTTTCTTTTTGACTAGTACAGGTGAGGCCCAAAGGCTACAGCTCTCTTCAGTCAACCCATCAGCCAACAGGGCTTACACCTGCCTGTCAATCTCCTCCCTTTTTTCTGGTGATGTTCATTAGGCACCCTGCTTTAGTGGAGGATGATCACCAGTTCGGCTGTGGTGCTTAACCAGCATGCACTTGCCTGTATTCTGCTTTGACAGCAGTCTGGCTAACTCGGCTCTCTGTTGTTGGTTAGCCGGAGACCCCTCCAGAGACACAGGTGGTATACTCAATTGGACCCTGGGTGAGTGGCCTTATGTCAGATTCACCCACAGAGAATAATTCACCTAGGTGCATGCCTTCTCTCAGCGTAATGTCTTTTTCAGTGGGGTTTAAGACACGGGCAGCAGTAACCCTATTAATCACAGAGCTCACTGTATGGGCCATGACAAACTCACTTTTGTCTGGGAGGCTGGGCTCCAAGCAGTCAATGAAGTCGTTAGGAGGCTGGTCCGTTATCCCTGGTGGAGACACGTGGACTGGCACCAGCGCCTCACTGAGGGGCAGCAAGGTCCTGATGGAGGCAATGGAAATGTTACAGCATCCAGGCACCAAGTCTTTATCACTCAGCAAGGGAACACTAATGTCCCACAGTTGCAGTCGGCCACAAGCATAGTCCAGGAGGGTATGGTTTGGGATTAGAATATCCAAGCCCAGTAACACTACTAGAGAAGATTCCCTGAGCACGTAGAACACATGCTGCCATGATTCAGTGCCCAAACAGGGTGGCAGTGATGGTACCCAATGTGTCCAGCATTTGCCCATTCATAGCCCGTGCCACAATATAGTCAGAGTTCACGGAGTGTTTGCATTGTGGCGGGACAGCCATGTGGAAATCAGCACTAATGAATGACTCTGTTGACCCTGAATTCACCAATATGTCTCTGTCCCTTCAATCACACCCCTCACATATGAAGTACTCTTAACAGCCTTGCTCTGGGCTGACACCTCTCCCACAATAGACTGAATTGACACGTCCACACCATAGACTGTAAAAAAAAACGATGGACGTAGTGAGTGTGACGCCACCCATAGATTTCTGAAAGAAACCTATGAAGCCTGTAGATTGGGTTTACGATTGCCACCATGTTGACATTTTGGAGCCAGCGCAGCCAAAGCGAGGCCACAGAGCTGCAGCACTGCCTACTATTCGCCCATAATTGGCGATCTGATGATCACTGGACAGGCGACCTGTCAATCACTAAGAAAACAATCCTGTTTTATATCAATTATATCCTATTAATGACACAATTATTTTGAAAATCGCCATAAGGACACACATTAGAAGAAATTAAATTAGCTACTGAGACCATAAACTCTTGTCGAAAAAAATTATTGGCTTTATATTTTGAGCGAGAACTTGGGTTGTGGTCCAATTGACTTGCATGGGGTTTGGAGTCTTTTTGGAGCCAGCCCCTAGCGGATGTTAGAGCCGCCTGCCACCACCTGCCGCCTGCCACCAATTGCCGCCTGCCACCAATTGTCGCCTGCCACCACTTCCTTATTGGCTTCATAATTCACCAGTGGTTTTGGCCACTTTTTCCACACTCATGGGGCCCACTGGTGAAGTAGCTGGTGTCTGGGCCACAACATCAGATACAGTCCATTTCTGACTCACATCTTTGGTCTTCCCGCTTGGGAAACAGAAAATACAGTCCAGGCCTCCTTGGCTCTTCCACTTAGAAGGGGCCGCTGGCTGGACTGGGGCTCCGCGAACCTGGGGAGCGGGGTTGGGTAGAGTAGGACTTGCAGTGTCCTCGCTGCTGGTATGGACCCCTGTTCAACGAGCAGCCTCTCAGTTGGTCCTGTGGACACTGCGATTGGCAGCCCTGTGCCCCACAGGTGCACAGACATTAATCTCCATGCAGCCTCAGCTTACGCTTCTCCTCTGCTAGGCGTCTCATTTCCATCCTCATCTCTCTCATATCCTTGGTTAACCTGTCCATGGCCACCCCCATCAGAGACAGAATGCACAGCTGGGTTAGGGTTAGGGTTAGGGCTGCTTCACCTCCAGAGCTAGGACAGCCAGTGTGAGGGCTTGTATAGTCCATCTTGTATAGTCTGTCTCTCTTGCCACTTCACACCAACCAGCAATGATCAGGGCCTCCTTCAAATCAGTGTCCACCTGCTCATGGCACTTTGCTCTCAATACTGGGTCCAGACTGGCGAGGAATGTGAAGAATTACTCTTCTCTGTGTTTTCTCCATAATTTGTTGAAGCCTCCTGAACTAGCTTGCTGATCTCTGCTGCATGAATCTCCAAGCTCTCAGAAAGGGCACGAGCATGAGCAGAAAGTCTTGCCCTGAAGCGGTCCAGCAGTTAGGTTGTCCCACAGCAGAAATGCAGCCTTGCTCAATCGGGTGGGCAGAATCTTAACCAGCTCAAAATCATAATCACCTCCATCACCTCTCACAAGTACTTTAACTGCAACTTCATACTGCCTTGTCCAACTGGGAAAGCTTTGTTTGTCCTCCCCAGAAAATGGCAGTGGAAGCTGAATTCGGACATTACTTCCAAAAGTCTTATACATATGTCACATTCAAATGGTTCCTCCTCATATTTCCACATCCTGTCCAACTTATCTTTAACATCCTCTTTTGCCGGGCGCATGGGACCGGCCTAGAAGAGTGAAAGTAGCTAACTGACTGACTGACTGACTACCCATTGTTGAAAGTGACGTCAAGACCTACACAGTCATGGTGGTATATGTGATATCGCGTTGTTTGCACGGTTAAGTCCCATTCACACCTAGGGCAACAACTATAAAGATAACTACAAATTATAACGATACACTGTTGCTCAAGCATTCACACTACAATGATATCGTCGGCGCCAAATATTCAGAGAACAATGGAGCATGATGACGTGCTTTTATTTTACTCACTCTCGAACATAAATAACGACATAGCCGAAGGATTTGGGTTCATGAATTGCAGCAAAAGCAAGAGGAGCTGGCAGAATCAATACTGCTCTTTTACGGCACTTTCATTACATTATTGTGGTTTGTTTATATGAGAGCTAGTGGTAGTCACCAAGTGAAGCTGTTCATTTCTTTACCAATAAGTAACTCTGAACACCACATCTACTGTGGATCAAAGAGGCTAGTCTCCATGGTGAGAGAGGCTACTCGTTCCTTCCGGTCATAGCCATTAAAAAGATAGGATAATAACGCATTTGTCCTCGGCAGATCAGGTTGGCCAACACATGATGCTATTTTGTTAGTTAGCAAGGTAACTAGCAAATACTCTAGTTAGCCAGTATATCCAAGTCAGTAAACACTCCTTACCGCTAATCCCAAGAGCTCTTCTGACTGGTATGTCATGTTTCTTCTCAACATTTTTATAGGTGATGGTCTTTGTCAAATAGCACCGGGTTCCTCTGAATTCTCCCACCCCGTCCTTTGTAGAACTTTATTTTGATTGGTTGAAAACGTTTTATCGTTGTCTCTACATCCAAAAAAATCGCTCTGAGATGGAACCAACAATATAGTTATAGTTGTAGTCTTGGATGCTTTTATAGTTATAGTTGATATTCTATTTACTTAGAATGATTTAAATCTTGTTATAGTTACAGTTATCTTTATAGTTATCGTTCTAGATGTGAATGGGCCTTTAAAGTTGTACAAAGTGCCACTTATATAGTATATCACTACAATGCAGAGGGCAGTACAGAACACGTATTATACTAGGGTGCGAAAGCCAAGAGGAGGCGAGACCTCAATGGCCCGGCTCGCACTAGGTCAACCTAGTTTTGTTTTTTATTCAGTTATGGTTTTTTTGCAGAATTGGGTCAAGACGACTCCCTACTTCTCCCAATGCCGTGTGCATCCTGAGCTAAAATAAGCTACGTTAACGTTAGCCAGATGTTAGCTAGTTACGGTCGTAACACTCGTCCAACAACTTTAACTTTACTCACGGTGGACACCAATGATGGAAAAAATATCCCACCGCTGCCACCAATGTAGCCGAGGGTGTGTGCGACTATATTTAATGAGCCTAATAAAATAATAACATGGGAGACACAAGGATTTGGGTGAGAGGATGCAGCTTTACTTTTTCACTCCTTCATTCCCCCACTCTACCGGAACAGGAAATTGTACACCGCTTGGCAAAACCATCTCATGGTCGCAATCCAAACCATCCACAGGAGGGCACACTAGTCCACAAGCAATCACACCAGTCTTAATAAAGAACATAAATGAAAGTGGAGTGGTCCACATTGATTTTACCATCCAGGGTCTGCATTCCTAGGAAGTAGAACTCATTTAGTATTGAGATTCTTTGGCGCAGACTCACCAGGGTGTTTAGCAGCAGATGTTTCCAGATCAAGATAGGCTGGCTTATCATTGAAGGGGATCAGTAGATCAAAGGAGGATGAACTGGTGAACAGGATCTTATTGTGCTGGTGTCTGCTCTCACCTGGACACGAAGGTATGGTGCATCTGTTCAGGGGAAGGATGCGTATTTAGCATGGTGGGAGGTCTTTTTTTGACGCACGCTCACATGACCAGTGCTGAATACAATCAGTCTGCTCGCGGAACGTTGGCTGGCTCCTACACTAGCTAGCCAGTTTACTGCAGCTCACATGTCTTCAAATCAAATCAATCAAATTTAGCTTTATTTATAAAGTCATATGAGCTTTCTAACACCACACATTCACTAAAAAAGCTACATCTGTGGCTATCTAAAATCAGTTACAAACTTTTGGAATTTGTAGGTTTGGAGAAATTGTTTAGATTTCATAGGCAAAGTGTCTAGATTGCAGCTTTTTCATTTCATTTCATTGGCAGCCTTGTAGGAGGCCACTGTCTGACAGGCCTTCCTGGGGGAACAAAAGTCCCCTGGGCAAATGTCACAGATTATTCCTTTAATTTGGTAATAATTAAAACTTTTTAACTTTTCAAGCTGCAAGTGTGCAGGCACACTTACAAAAATGTCCTTCAGAAATTTTAGGCTTTTCTAGTTCAATTAAATGCAAACAAACATGTATTAATGATTGACTCTACGTCAGCAATTAGCAAAGTACAACAAGCTACTATTAGCACGACTAACGAAATGGCTGATTCCTAACCAAAATAGATAGAAAATAAATAAATAGATTAGATTAGTTTGCTCATCATTGCTCATTTCTGTTTGCTCATCTTTTGAGCTCACTGCAAGGACAGTGAAGTTAATATGCAAAATGATGAATCTACTCTATTTAGCTGACAGCAAATGTAATATATTCTGTATCACTATTTCCGTCATTCTTTAACTAGATTCAGCATAAGAAATTACCAGTTTTTCCAGCTCAGAAAGTTTTGTTGGTAAAAAAAACAAAAAAACAACAACAACAACAACAACAACAACAACAAAAAACTTGGTAAAAATAAAGGCAACTAACTGTGCTGACAAATAAGGTGAAGATACAAAGTTTGGACAGGAAATGCATCTCCATGTCTTGGGCCTGGACTGGTTAATAAGAGCTCAGTCACAGAGTCACAGGTCTAATAATAAAGAGCTGGAATTCCACTCTCGGCCATGCTGATGCCCTAAAATTAGCTCGGGCCTTGCCTTGCCATGTTGGCTGTTGTATTCGTCTGCCCTCACAGCACAAGTTTCCACCCAACCCCCATCCCATCTCACCTCATCATCCCTCCTCCATGTCTCTTTTGCTAATACGACAGACACAGGTGCCTTGGTTGTGTGTAAGTCAGAGGCATGTTGAACATCCTGTTGGGGATACTGTTGTCTAAATGTTTAAAAGAGAATGCCCAGTGAAGCATATCATGAACTGGCATATATTCCAAACTAGGGACATGTGTAAATCAAGTCTGCAGGTTCTAAGCTGTTTTGTAATGTAGAATGTAACCTGAATACTTGATGCCTTGTGTTTTAAGTACAAATACTCATCTGAACATCTAGAAGAGAAATGTGTGTTGGTCACTGTAGCTACTCAATAGTATATGTGGAGGCAGAACACTGGGGTAAAAAACCTGGATAATCTAGATTATTTATTTTACCACCAACTAATAAAACTCCATACAAGACAACATGATGTTAATTAATGATAATTAACACTAGAAAGGCCAGTGGACTAAGAGAAGGCCAACATGTCCTCAACTGAAGTGGGAGAAATATAATTATAACTACTATTTTCTGGTGTGATTTCGAAAGTCTGACAACACTGGTTTGTACAGAAAGAGGGTCTGGGAAACCTCAAGGAGGGACAGATATTTCTGTCAACTGACTGTGGCTGCTTGGCCTTTCTAATGTTAATGTGTCCAACAGAATCTATGGTCTTTTCAGGTGCATGGTGTGGGGTCAGTTGTCTGTGTCTCAGTCCAGTCTCATCTCACAGCACCTACTGAGGCAAAGTTACATAATGTGAGAGTTTAACTGGGGTCAGGTAAACCTTATTGCTCTGATGGCCTCCTGACCAATGCTTGACCCCAGCTAGCTGATAAAATACTGCGACTATTCATTTGCACTGCAACAGAACAGAAAGGTTATAAAAACACAAGTTGATTGTAAGTGGTAGGGATGTCATTTTGATGTCAAATACAAATAAAACAATCCCATATTGGTTTTGTTTCACAACAATTTTTTATGTTTCTCAAAGGTCTCAAATGATCCAAGTAAAAGTGAAAAATCCCAATGTTTTCTTCATTATCCTCTCTTACACAGGGACCGGATTGATCCTTTCCTCTTCAAGTTTCAGTTCAAGAATGTGGAGTACTCGTCTGGCCGCAACAAGACCATCCTGTGTTATCTGGTGGACAAGGGGGATGCAGCTGACGGGCTGCTGAAGGGCTGCCTGGAAGATGAGCATACCGGCCCTCATGCTGAGGAGGCCTTCTTTATACAGAGCCTGTCTGACTATGACCCCGCACTCAAATACACAGTCACCTGGTACATAGCTAGCTTAAAGTGTCAGATGGTATGTGTCAAATGTGATATAATGTGCCAAATTAAAGGATAATTTAAATTTTTTTCAACCTGGGACGTATTTTCCTAGTTTTTGCCATCATGACGATTGATGATGTTCAAAATTCTGTCATTTACTTCACTGTAGAGCTTTTTTGTACGTCCAGTTCAGAAAATAAGGCCCACGTTATCCTCTAAGTACATTAAGCATTAACAATTATATTATCAACTGTTTTGATGTAAATAATGCATTAATACTTGGTGACGTAATGTCCCATAATATGTAGCCTGTCTGAAATCTTTACACAGACACTATCTATGCCTGCCATATCTATAGTGTATTAAAAGGACACTCATAAGGAATTATAATGCACTTGTAATGTGTTTTGGCCATGCGTATGAGAACACGTTTACTGATGCATTATGTCAGCACTCATGAAACATTACACATGCAATTTAGAGTGAAATATAAGTACAAGCATCTTATGAATGTTTATGACTACTTATCTATCAGAAGTTGCCAGACAACCTTTTAATCTTAACATGACAACCTAGATAATTAGTCATAAACATCCGTAAGATGCTTGTAATTTTAATTAATTCTAAGTCATATTGTCATAAAGCTTTATGAGTGCATTATAATTCGCTATGACTACCCTTAAAATGCACTACAGATATGGTAGTCAGAGAAAGTGTTAACAAGTTAGTTTCATTAATTAGGTGGACAATTATATAAAGAAACACCAAAAAAGAAAAATGACAAACAATTACAAATATGTACTCCCTTTGTTCAAAACCACCTCTTTCTCCTCAGGTATGTCTCCTCCAGTCCCTGCTCAGCTTGTGCATCCAAAATAGCTGAAGTCTTGAGGGCCAGGAAGAGCCTCAAGTTGAGCATCTTTGCTGCTCGGCTCTTTGAGTGGGAAGAACCCGAAATCCAGGCCGGGCTGAAGGCCTTGCACACTGCCGGCTGCAAGCTGAGGGTGATGAAGCCCCTAGACTTCTCCTACATCTGGGACACGTTTGTGGAGAACGAGGAGGAGCCCCTGAACCTCTGGGAAGACTGCAAGGACAACTACGAGTATTACCAAGAGAAGCTGTCTGACATTCTGCAGTGACCACAGTGAGTGTATGGGAGGGTGTAAGGAGAGCACAACCACATCCTAAAAGTGAGCAGGCAGTCTTCTTTCCCTGGGTGTGCGTGCTTTTTTTCGCCCCTTGGCTTTAGCCAGTTGGCAGACTGAATTGGTTAAAGGTTCCATAACATTCAGTTTTCATGATGTTTTCAAATTGCTATGGCTCAGGATAAGAATAATGTTCTTCATGATGTTTTACAAATAAATGTAGTTTAGTTAAAAGATTAATTGAATTAGTCATGAATTTGAAGACTTTACTCACAATACTGAACCCTGATTGGTAAACCAGCTGAGTGGAGGCTTTCCAATTCAAATGCTGCAAACTGGCCTGATTAGAAGGATTTCAGTAATTCTTTAGTGAGGGGAGCCAATCAGGACCGAGTCCAGTTGTGATGCGTTTACCAGAGTTATTGTGAAACTGCCTGGAAAAAGGGTGGATTTTTGAAAATTCAATAACTTTAAATTTAGCTACTCGAACAAAATCACATTTTAACAATGTATTCATTAAACATCTTTGATCATATATGTATACAAATAGAAGAAAGTTTGAATTCCTATAATATGGGACCTTTAAACAGGGACCGCTATCAAAAAATTGGTTGGATGGTGTATTGGTCAGATGGAAATGTATGTGTGAGGATTGGAAGCCTCATATTTTCATTCACAACACTGTTTTTATATACCAGACTTATTCTTTATTGTATAAGACATTGGCTACACAGAGAGCAGGAACATTAAAGACAAATTCGTCTGAGTTTGTATCATGTCCTGTGGACAAAAAAGACAGACAAAGCTAAAAGGATGACGCCTGGCAGAAAGACCAAAAGATACTGCTGCTGTTGTTAGAACCCTGTTCTGCTGAGTTAACACAGCTGTCAACTGGTCACAGGCATTAAAAAGACTTTGTATTAAGTAGAAATGAAAATGAGGCAGGAAGAACAAGGGAATGTGTGGAAGAATGAGGCAAGAGAAAAATAAGCAGGGGCAAGCCTGCTACTACCAACAAGTGCGCCCTCTGCAGGCTACTTTTTTTATACAATGATAGAATGAAGTTTATTTTTCTTTGAAAGCACAGGAACTGGAACCAAATGCACCAATGCTATAAGTCTCACAGGTATTCCTCACTGTGCTCCAAATGACATCCTAAAACCTCATTAAAATGTAGAAGTAGAATGTAGTAGAAATGTAGAATGTATGAAGGGATCTGGGATAATATTTACTAGCAATAAAGGTACAATTAGTGCAATTTTGAGAATAAAATATATTCAGAATGTCTTAATGCCAAAAGGTCAAGAATTAAATGTTTTTGCCAGTGAAACATTATAGCCAGAGAGAGAGAAAAAGAGGTACAAACTAGATTTTCATGGTATTGGAACTTTCACATAAATTATATGATAGAAAGGAATACTTTCCATAGACATTTGACCAAAAATCCCAAATCAATGCATTTTGAACAAATGTTTTAACAGAAGAAAATGTGCAAAAAGTCAAGGGGGAGAATAGTTTTTATAGCCACTGTATAATAATGTCAGAATTTTGAGATTAAAATCAGAATTCTGAGAAAAAATTTCTGACTTTATTCTGACTTTAAACTCAGAGGTCTGACTTTAAACTCAGAACTCAAAGACATTTTTCATGTGGCCCTAATCAGGTTAGCAACAATTAGGAAACACAGGACACTGGACATTGGGCATAGTGGCAAAGGTCATTTGCGCTCTTATTACAAAGGTATCTGTAAGCAGATCTCTTTGATAAAACTGTGGCAACTGTGTCTTTCAAGTTTGTGGCTTAAGTTTAGGGTTACGTTTATTTATATGGTGAAAATATTGAAAGAACCAAGAGATGGGTTCATGCTCTTTGTTGTTTCTCCCCACTCTCTCTGTTGACCCAGGAATCCAGTTGACCCAGAATTTGTCCACCCCCTGGTCGTCACCACTACTTTTTCACTCATAGCATAGTGATGTGTACATGAATCAATAGTAGATGTGTGTGTGTATGACTCTATGTGTGTGTGTGTTGCCTGTTGTCTAGTGTGTGTATGACCACATCACACTTGCTTTACATATTATGACAAAGTCAGAGGAAGACCATCCCCACTACATCAGGCAGCGATCTGGCATGTTGTCCTGGTTTGACTGCTGCAGTCCTCCAGTTCTTCTCTGGATCTTCTCTGGAACATCAACATGCAGAGGAAACACTAGGAGTTTGTCCATTAAAATGTAGTTCATAAATGGCTCCAAAAAATGTGTTACAACATAAGCCTAAGCAACAATTAAATAGTCATGCAAGCCTCTGTTTTAACACCTATTTTCATAAACTACAATAATGCTGTCCATGTGATTCATATTAAAACAGATTTTGTTTTGTTGTTTGCATTTATTTTAACTGAAAGATTAAAAACCTTTTTTTTCTACAGCATTGAAATAAAGTTACATCTGCGCACTATTTGAATAAATCATTTTAATATGATTTTTTATAAAAGAGTTTATAATAGAGCGTTACATATTAGAGTTGCACTTTTCAAAGTTTAAGATGTAGCAGATACACACAATAAAGATTATTGATGATAAACTAGACCCGATTTGATGTTATTGAAATAAATCAATATTCTGTTTATTTTATTTTGCATTGCTTGCCATGTGTCACTGCCTCCTCTCATTCTGCATATTGCATGCCTCGTGTACAGCATGTTTAATGTTGATACTGGGTAGCACACTATGGTGCTGATGGAAATGTTCTATTTCCAGCATTTTCTATAACTCAAAGAACATGAGCCTTCAAGCACATATTTAAAATAACAAGCTTCATAATGGGTTTTATAGCCATTTAAATAGAATACACATCATAGTTATAGTCATTAAAGTCCATGGAAACCAAATTCCCCCCTTCTAATACAATGCTGATCCTTATAGGTACTGCTCGCCACCATGTCTTTTGTTGACATCAAAATGTACCCATAATACTGTGCAAGTCCAAGTTTGACAGACGGTGAAATCAAAATTGAAGTAGTAAGATGTTTCCAAGCCACCGTAACCTGTTTGATAAGGGAGTAAACCAGGTATCAACCAGGTTTCTCATCATTAGAGTATGATCTTACTGGACTATTCTAACCCAGTTACATGCTTCAAACCATAACCAGGTTACTTGAGTAACCAGGTTAAGAAGGTTAAAAATGATCTGTGCATATAAACATAACCAATAAGCTCCTCACAGTTGTTGAGGGAGATAAAATAGTTCAGTCCAAGAAGCATGTATTCAAGAAACTGAATGCTGACAGTCCCAGCCTCCATTCATAACTAAGAGACAAGTCTTAATTAACCAATGGGACACACCAACAACAGGTCAACTATTGTAGTATCTCTTCTACTTGGCGCATACAGTCTCATTCAAAAGGTTTTTTCCTTGAGTGAGAGTTGATTCTCTTTTTTGTCTTTTTTTTTTTTTTTTGGCTACTTCTGCAGCATGTCTGACCCACATTGAAGAATGGGAACGCAGGTATGCAACTAAAGGTTGAGGAAGACGGATAAAGTTTCAAATCTCCTGACCAGCTGGGCTAAACAGTGTGGAAGATCTAGTGTTCATAAATAAAAACCATTGCATCTCGGAATAGGAGTGCTTCTCTCGGATCAGCATTGCCTTTCATATCGTATCTCATACATGATCTTACAACTCCTCTTCTAGAAAGTCGTTGCAAAAATCAAGATTACTGTTTTTTTAAGTTAGCATTCTAGGGATCTTAAATTTTCCTCTGTCTTTATTTTATCATATTTAATTTCACTAACTATTGTAATTAGTTTATCACTGACATTTAGGGGTCGAAGCACGGTAGGTCATGGAACCATATTGTTTTTGTTAGGATTCTCCCTCTTCTTCTTCTTCTTCTTCATCTTCTGCCTTAAAAAGAACTGTACCTCAGAGATCATAAGTCCTAGAGAAATCAAATTTGGTAAATAGGCTTCAACTCTCCCTCACTCAGATTCTGTGGCTCAACAGAAATCCATTGCTCATATTGTTTTCCATTTCAGCTTCGACAGTTTTCCGGCATTTTGAATTTTATGCAAAATCTTTTTGTGGTGATCCAATCTTCACTAAATTTTGCACACAGCATATGTGGATGTCCTATATTGTGGCTGTTACACAGAATTTTGATATTCTTATTTGGCTGTGAAACACAAACAAATTTGATGCTGAAGACATGCAAACAGGAACTGTGGCATAATTCCTAAATTTCTTCTGGGCCATTTGGGATGGAGTGAATATGCTTTTTTCAACTAAGAGCATTAACACAATCCTATAATCAGAGTATGGTAGAATTCTTAAATTGGAGTTAAAGATAATCCTGTTTGTCAGTACTTGTCAAAGCCCCCCCAAAGTGTAGCTTATTAGGTGCAGGCACTGTGCTGTGTATTCTATATAATGTGAGTTGTTGGTCTGCAGTCCAATCACGTTTGTTTAATGCAAAGTTTCACCACACATATCCTCATACACCCCCACTGTCTACTACTGCCACACAATTTATATAAAGATCCAAACTGAGAGAACCCAGGCTCCCATTCGGTGCCAGTCTATAATTTCAAACTAAACTGTCTGAAGAAGAGAGACTCACACTCCAAACATGGTTCAATCATTTCAGTGATTGAAAGTAAGGCATTCAATACAATGTCATGCACATTTTTTTTTTTTTTTTAGTTTTTGATATTCTGAAAACAAAGTATTTACACTGAAGAAACAACAGTTGGATTATTTATACAAAGACTCTACCACACATGGATATTGTCACACACCAAACAATGTGAAAAACCTGCAGCTAAAAAAGGATGCATGACCTGTTACAATGTGTACAACATTTGACATGAACTTGATGATGAAAGACATCTGATATACAAACAGGCTATGATAATGTTTCTAGCAAACCATTAATAGTGGCGTGGCAATAAATAAGCAGGTTTAGCTCAGATGTAGGATACATGGAGAGCACATGAAAAGTTTTGTAGTGTGCAGATTGGAGTTTTAGTTCTACAACATTTCTTGGAAACAAAGCCCCTCCAAAGATAATGGAGATGGAAGGAAGATACTGCACATGCTATTTCCAGCCTACAGTAAACCCCAATGAGCAGAGCCTCAATGAGCAGAGCCAAAGCAACAGCCAGTTCTGTTCCATCCGTTTGTGTCAGAAGAGTTGAATCAGGTACACGGCCATTTACTAGCATGTTGACGGATCTGAAACGGAGCCGGTGTTCTGAGAAACCAAGCTACCACAGACTGAGCTACCAACACGATGTGGGCATGTGAATTACCTCTTCAGGGGTGAAAAAATTGCTACTCTGCTACTCTTCAGGAGATTGAAGTGATAAAAAGTAGCTAAGTAAATGACATGGTGTCATTATTTGTAAAACTAAAGAGGAGTAACACACTCATGCATGAAAGTGCATACGTCGCTTTCCACACAGAAATTGGTATTCATAAGAAAGAATGTGCCATGAGAATGTGCGTATCTCCACGCATGCTTTACACTATGCGTAGTAGGCTACACAGACTTTTGGAGGTTTCATCTTTTCAGCTACCCTAGTCTTAACCACATTTATACTGAGAGTAGCCCATTCTGACACATTTTTCCTAACCAACAGAACCACACTGACCTACAATGGTTTTTGTAGGATTGGAGCCGCAACTTTGGAGATACGCATGGCTTCTATATTTGTCTGAGTTGTTTGTTGCGTATTTGAGCCATATAATCCCAAGATTTTGCTTAGTATAGTCATTTATCACATGTCAGCTATAAAAACCATCATAGCAAATAGCAGAGAAACACAAAACAGCTTCAAAGTTTGCAGAACAAACCAACAATGCTATCAAAGCTCAAACTAGATACGCGACAATTGCTAAATTTATGGAAAAATAAGTGAAACTATGTCATTGTGTTCACTTACCCATAGGTGGAACAAGAACGGAGCTTAAAATGCCATGCTGCAACTGGGTCGCAAGGAGTGTGGATACGCAAATATTAGCCAGAAAAACCGTGGTTCTTTTGTTCCGCCCATTGAGGTTTAATTCAACCAATGAGATTATTTCTGCCTCTAGATAGCTCTGCCTCTGAAGAATGTTTGTAGAACTAAAACACCAATCTGATTTCAGTGCCTTAAGACATTAGGACATGTTTGGAGTTGAAATGGCACTGTAAATTATTTTGTCAGCGCGCATTAAGTGTATTGTTGCCCATATGGACACAATGAAATAGTTTGTGTATGTGTAGCTGCATGTTTGTGCATAAATGTGATGCTATGGCTCCCTCTCTGGCAGCGGCGTCAGATAGGGATTAAAGAAGTCTCTCAGCAGGCTCTCCACTGCCACCTTATGCTTGCTTTCCACCCGGGCGGGCTGGGGGCTTCCGGCAGCAGCGGGAACCAGGGCCGGATCAAGACCCAGGTTGAGGGCCTTTGTTGGGTTGAAGAGGGCAGAGCGGGTCTGGGCGGTGTGGAGACCCTCAATGGCGCTAGAGAGCCAGATGAGCCTCTTGAGGCTCTGGATGGTCCGACCGCGGTCGTGCATCAGCTGGTGTTCGGTCACCGCTCGACGACTGGAAAGAAATGAGAGACGAGTGAGAATTTGTTATTTGTCTACAGTGTGTATGGCCTTTTATATTACAATGCATATAGTACACATACACTGCCCGTTTCTTTATAACAGTAAAGACATCAAAACTATGAAATAACACAAATGGAATTATGCAGTGACCAAAAAAGTGTTAAACAAATCCAAACTATCTTATATTTTAGATTCTTTAAAGTAGCCGCCCTTTGCCTTGATGGAAAGGCAAAGGCTATGGAAAGAAATTCATGCATAGGATCAATTTCACTATTTATATTTGTCTAAGAAACTCATTTCAAGCATTTAAGCATAAGCCTTTAGATCAAAATGGCTTTAAGAGAATGAAAAACATAGAACTTTCAATCAGGCGGGTCCAAACTTTTGACTGGCAGTGTACAAATTTATTTGATGTGATATACATTTGCAGCAGACATATCTGCTGTTAATTCACATATTTGCTTTCTTCATATTCTCATTTGTTATATATTGCCTCATTTGTTACTCATTGTTATATATCATTGTTATACATATATTGCATATATTGACTGTTGCATTATGTTGTCCCCTCACGACTCTTCAGGGAACTTTCTTCTTTTCTTTTCTTTTTTTTTCTTTCCTTTTCTTTTCAGAAGAATCTCATGCTTACTAGTTGTGTTCCAAGTAAGTTATTAGTTTCCTTTTCAGCTTTTAGAGCAGTTTTTTAAGAGCAGTATTAACTTTTTTTTAAACTTTTTTACTAGAGAGATTTCTTTATATGTTAATATGCCATTTCATAAGTAGCAAAATGAACATAGGCCTAAGTTTTTCCACGTATGCGATCACTCATGAATGCACATGCACACATTATTATCTTTTTCTGTGTAACACTAAAATCAATATTCACAATTTACAAGCTAATTTGATAAAGAAAAAAAAAAAAAAAAAAAAGGCACACACCGAAAATTGCACACACCGAATACCCAGGTATGAATTATTCTAAAAATAGCTGACAACCTTTCATCACACTTGAAATTTCCTTTGAGTGGTGAGAATGTAAAATAAAGGACTGGTTCTGCAGTCCTTGAGGTTGAATAAATACATTAACTTTATCAAAATTCTGTTTCAAAAACTTATGATTAAATTTACATTACATTGATCTTCCAAATTAGTGGATTTTGAGCAGTGTCCGCTAATGCATTGTGCTTGCTGGCCCTTTTGTATAATCACATGGCTTTTGTGACACTGTCTGGCACTGTTCATTAGTGTGCATTCTACTCAGCAATCAGTAATTCAGTGCCTTGGAATTAAGCCCAACTTAAGTGTTTTGCACCTAAAATGCCTCACAGCACATCCTGAATTTCTCTCTTCAGAAATGTCCATGTAATATGTGCATTGTATTAGAAAATGAACTGCCCAGCTTTTAATTTAGTGTGAATTTTCTACAGAAAAAGTTTCACCAATACAGAATCACACATGGTAGATAAGCTATATTATCAAGAAAAGGGTATCTAAAGAGAGAGAGAGAGAGAGAGAGAGAGAGAGAGAGAGAGAGAGAGAGAGAGAGAGAGAGAGAAAACTGTAACTTCAATTTCACTCTTTTTGAAAAAAATAAATGTATTAGTTTTGCTCTCAATGCTAAATTTATCATGATCAGTCACCGGCTGTGTAGATGGATTGGGTTAAGAGTGAGATCCCTTGAAAAAAAAAGTCATGTGAAAATACACGTGAATTCGAAGTACGTGTGATTTTTGGACACATGTTGGTTTTGTATGCGAAAGTCATTTTTCACACGTTAAACAAACACTGCCACATGTGACGTCGGAAAACAATATGAAAATAATTGTTGACGTGAAAATCAAACCCATCCAAAAAGCACATGTGCTTTGAATTCACGTGTATTTTCACATGTGACTTTTTTTTGTAAAGCCAATCAGTTTCCAACACTGTTTTCACACCCAGCATCTTTGAATTTGGTCCATACATGCAGCCAAAGAACAACCCAACAACTTAACTGTCCTATGAAAAACATGATAGATGATAACAAAGAAGAGAACCCAAAAGAAAGAGGTGAACAGAAATGATTTCCACCGGCATTCATAAAGTCCACTCACCTCTCATTCTCCTGACATTGGCCAATTGTGAAGACAACAAGAACCATGACAGCAAGCCACAGCACAGGGTTATTGGGCACCAACATTTTCTGTGACAAGAGTAATAACATGTTCAAATACATTTGTCTTTCTGTTACATTGCTCCACTGAAAAAAAAAGCAACAAATACTGTAAAACAAATGGACAGGGTGCATTGAAACCATTATTTTATGAGATTTCAAAGTCTGATGCACATTTATTAAATAGCCAAATTGTCTCTGAAAACTCATAATATGGCAGTGGAAAAAGCTGTAAATGACAAATTTACATCCTACGGAATGACAAATTGAACACAAATAATCCAAATTACCAACTGTTAAATTTTGTTGTTTTGTAAATGTCTGTAAATAGAATAGAAAAAAACAATATATCTCAAATTGAAATGAATGTAAATGAAAAAAAAAAAAAACCCTATCAGCTACAAAATGATGTAATTATACTATGAGCTAAAGGTAATTCTGGTGAAAAGGTACTTACATCGTCCCTGCAGCTCCTCTGACTACTGGACACTTAACTGGCTTTAAGTATGACCCCGGACCTTTTATAGACCCTCTGACACACTCACACACACTCACACACACACACACACACACACACACACACACATGCACACACACACTTCCTCACAGATGCACCCAATTTGTGCAACACAAGTGAAGCATTTGATATGCTAATAGCAGAAATGCCAGCACAATAATCTTTTCCACGTTTGATTTTTAGAGTCTGTACAGAGGAAAATCAATCATTCTTTCGGCTATTTGTGTAAGTATAATTGCGTAGCGTTGCTATATTTACATTTTATAGTGGAGGTGGTTTACATACCTCTCAGATACTGTTTACATAATCAGGTGTTTTCAAAAGGGGGGGAATTCAATTTCCTGGAAGGATTATTATTTTTTCTATTTTCTGGCTTAATCCCTTCCATCCCTTTCAAAGAGATTCAAGCATCTGACAAGTAAGCGTTTTGAAAAGGGAGCTGTGTCGCTGCACTGCAGTCACTTCATTGATTTCGTGGGAGGTGCGGACGGAACACCAGCTAGCATCTGTTGGCTTCAGGGATTGACTCGATCTGGAGCTCTTAGTCAGCTTGAATGTCAGCGAACTGTCTTTCAGGGTAGAAACTTTTCCCAACACACACACACACACACACACACACACTGACACACTCCTGTCTCTAGTTAAGATGCTTGTTGCCTGGAGCTGTTCTCTGGCTCTGTGACATTACAACTCCCTCCTAATGAACCCATGCAGCCACTCTGGAGTCTCCTGTTACCGTGGCGCTACTGCAGTCGCCATTGGAAACGCAGTCGTCTTGACAACACCCTCCGGGGCCGGGTTTCCCTCGCTGAGAAATGCGGGCTGGCGTCGGAAGCCCGTGGGCGGCGGGATGGAGGGATGGAGGGATGGAGGGATGGAAAAGTGATTTGGTCCATTAAAAAATGACTTATAGGGGGGAATGGAGAAATGAAACTAAAGGGAGATGGATAGGGAGGGATGTGGAGGTGAAATGGTGGAATGGTGGCTGGGCAGAAAAGGAGAGGAGAAAAGGAGGGATTGTGAAGGAGAAGCAAGAAGAGGGAGAAACAATGGGAGTAACTGATCGCTGGATGCTGCATCTATCCTACCACACAGCTTTACCTTGTCAGAAAATTGAATTAAAAATGAACTTACCTTGTAGGTCCCAGTCAATCCAAAGGCCATTACAGGCCATTAATTACGCAGCAATGATGGGAAAATATAGTAAAATAGATGTAATGACTAGTTATAGCATTAGAATGACTGGTAATTACCAGAGGTGGGGACTTGAGTCACATGACTTGGACTCAAGTCAGACTCGAGTCCACTATTTTAATTGCTTGAGACAAGGCTTGATGCATGAAGAGAAGACTTGAGACTTGACTTGACTTGGGTTCTGGTGACTTGGGACTCGACTTTAACTTGTACTTTAATGACTTGAAAAGGTTTCTAAAGTCTTGACTTGAGATCTTGTGTTTGTGTAAATGACTCAGATTGAAAGTGATGAGATTTGTTCCAGCAGACGACTGAATTTAAATTCTGTTTTCTGAATTTGTATGGAATGATTTAATTTATTGAAGTTGAAACTGATTCTAGAAATCAAACTCATGATGCTCTTACCAAGTTTTTATCCTATTAAAACGACTAAAAACAACTGACTTGACTTGGTGTTTTACATTTAGACTTGAGGCTTGACATTAATGACATGGACATGACTTGGTAATCTACATTTCTATAGCCCTTTATCACAAGCATGTCTCAAAGGACTTTACAGAGAATAAGCCTAACTAGATCTTTCTGATTGACAATCAACCATAGAGCAGATAAGACAAACATCAGGAAGAGTAAGACACACAAAAGCAAATTTTAGCAAGACATAACAGCCTAGCTATTCTACATAGCCTACCCTACCATACTGTTTGTTGTATGTTGTATGATTGTTTCTGCACAGGTGTAGTCACTTTGTGTAATCCATGTCCCTCCCCTCTATAGAAGATGAGTTTTCAAAAGTGTGCGGTAGTTCCACTTATCTAATACAATTACTAGTAAAGCACCTTTTTACTTGGATATTACTTAGTTATTACTTAGTTATGATGCTATTTGATTGATTACATATTTATTGTAGAATTGATCAACACTACACTCGTCGTCTATGGGAAGCCTTTGACCGGAATTGATACTAATGAGACATTTTGATCAGATTCCACACAAGTATGGATTATTATTATTATAATTATTATTATTATTAGCCTGGATAAAGACATTTTAGTGTCCCATGATGGTCTAAATGCTGTTTCAGAGGTTTTTCCATCCTGATAAATTCTGTGGGATATACTGAATTGTAATTGTAATTATTTATTTTTGTTCTACAATATACAGTATATATAATCAATTAAACGGCATCGTATCCATCATTGACTATCCAGTATCTGATTTTTAATAAAAGGCTAATATGGATCCCGTATATCAGTCTAACAGTAGTTGTATGAAATGGTGGGACTCGGACATGAAGGTAAGGAAGGTCGTCTTCTTCACTGGGCTTCAGTCTGACGTTATTTAGCCAGAAACACTGTGGCTCCTCGGCTCCACCCACTGAGGTTTCGCTCAACCAATGAAATTATTTCCGCCTCCATTGCAGTGAAATGGCTATTATGGTCTTTCTTGTTTATAGACATTCCATGGGGTTTTAGATTTTGTAAACAAGCTAGGAATGGCTCTTCTCCCTACTTCTTGAAAACTCTGTTTTTCATTTCAGTTGCAATATTACATACATTTATTGTGCTGTAGTTGCCCATCACAATTTCACAAGCTCTCCATCGAAATTATATTATTTACACTTTGTGATGACAGTTTCAAATTGTTGTTTACATTCTAGCGAGCCAATACCATTGCTAGAAAGATTTGTGGCTCAGAAATAAACATAATTCTGGCTGATCCTGCACTAGAGGGATGAAATTTAATAAAGTATATCAAACCAATCAGTCGAGTTGACATTTGCTTGCTTTATCTATGGAATGAACATGTTGCTCTACCACACCATCCATAAACAATTTGTCAAGTTATCCCCCTCTTCACTTCTCATGGTGTTATGCAGGAAGCGTCATTTTTTGCCAGTTGCCCTCCAGATGAAAAACAGTGTGTATCCACATGGTGGCAATGTTGCACCAGCTAAGTGCTGCTGCTGATGAGGAAGTCACCACTTGGCTGTGAATCAGCGACTGAAGGGGATCAGGCAAGTTGGGGATTGACAGAAGAGTCACTTTGGTAAATGTGGTGAAAAGAAGAAAAAGGCCTATAGAAAGATTAGAGAAGCTGGAGAAGGAATAGGCTTAATGTGTATAATGTGTGTATGTGATGCAGAGGTGGGGACTCGAGTCACATGACTTGGACTTGAGTCACAATTTGAATTGCTTGAGACTTGACTTGATGCACGAAGAGAAGACTTGAGACTTGACTTGACTTGGGTTCTGGTGACTTGGGACTTGACTTTGACTTGAAAAGGTTTCTAAAGTCTTGTCAAAAGATCTTGTGTTTGTATAAATTATGTGCTATGTGTTAATTATGTGTAAAGATGCTCTTACATACTGCATTTAAAAGTCCTAGATATTTAGTTTTCTTTAAGATATTGTATTGATACTGGACTTGTTCTGACTTGACTTGCTGTTCTACATTTAGACTTGGGACTTGACTTGAGACTTGTGCCTCAAGACTTGTGACTGGAGCAAAGTTGACTTGGTCACACCTCTGATATGTGTAAAATGTAGTGTGTTATGATTGTTGGATATACATGAAAAAACCTTATTAATACCCTGGCCATAGAAATATTCTCACAGTATTATTGCTCACAGTAACACATGCCGGCAAACATCGATTCACAAGCCTGCCACCAAAAATGATCACAAATTGACACTCATGTATTTCAAATCCCAATGGCTTTATTTTATGTATATAGATTTGTATATTTATATATATTTATATATATATATATTATATTTATATAATAACTTTTACCTCAATTGCTTGATTATCATTTTTTGTTCTGTTTAAGTTCAAACGACATGACACTAAGACCAAGGCATTCCACATGATCATATCTTACAAAAGAGTAAAGAAAAGAAAATGTCTATGTGCGCACCTCGTGTACACACACATACATACATCAATGTACAGATATTGTGGTTCTGTAAGTAGAAAGAACTGAAAAAAAAAAAAATGAGAACGACTGGCATCCACTGAGACAGAGACAAGCACATAGAGTGTGAGTGTGGGAAAGCATCGGGGGGGGGGGAAATTGAGAAATGAAATAAAAACCACCGCGGTCTAATCGGAGAATTCTGTTGCATAGATTGAAGCAAACAGGAATGACATTTTGGCATGAGAATGGATCGTATTTACATAAGAGGGGCAGACAGGAGGAAACTAAGAGTGAATGCATGTTTAGATAGTGTGTGGACGGGGGAGAGGGAGAAAGTGGTGGAAACAGTAAGGTGAGACACACACTGAGGAACAACACCTCCACCTTCACCTAGCAGACACCCAGCCTGAAATCACACAGCCACCGAAGTGGAATTTCCTCAACAGAGACATTTCAGCCGTAAAAGCTCTTCTACTCGGCAGTTACACTCTGATGCGCAAGCAGGCTGTTGATGAAAAATTAGCTCTAATAAACCCACCCACACACACTCACGCAGTAAACACACAGGGAAGCGCGGGAATGTTTATTCGGCTTTGCTAACAAATCACACCGTCTCCGATGAGACTCTTATGTGCCTCGTCTTGACACTTTATGCGTGACGACAAATCGGCATTTGTTTCCATGCCAACACAATGCTTTAGTGCCGTCGACGTTAGTTACCGTCTCATCGCTATTGCCCATTCGATGACCATTCATTTCTACAGCTGGACAAAGCAAAACTCATTCCTAAAAGCTCGAATACGTTTGCTTTTGCCAAAAATCTTCGATAAGCCTTTGATGTTAAAGCCGTAGCTGTCCAGAATGGGAGATATGCGTACTATAAATATAAACTTTTACGTTTTATACTTAAAGGGTTAAAAGGAGGAAACAAAGAGGAGAACGATCTTATTTCCTCCAAGTGGTAAAAAAGACTGTGGGAATCCTATTGTCCTCTGTTTGGTTCTGGTGTATTGAAGTCAGAGGTTTGGAGGCCCTGCTGTCACAGTATGTGTTGGTGTAGACAGAGGAGGCAGGAAAGCAACAGAGACGCAGATTAGAAACCGATTGAACCTCTGTGTGTGTGTGTGTGTGTGTGTGTGTGTGTGTGCTTGTTTTCGCCCTCCTCTGCTGCCTAGCCCTTGATGGTCACACTCACACACAGATACATGCTCACATAATAACCAATACAGCTCTGGTAAGTGAATTGAGTTTGGGCAGATGATGCATGAGTGTAGAATATGGTGTGTCTGGGGCGCCGAGATGCAGCGAAACAAACACACCCAGCTCCCATCAGACAAATACAACAAAGTAATCACAACTTTTTCATTTAGATAAATGTCTGTTTTGCTGCTCTCTATTGCCAATTGATAGTGATTTAACCTATAGCCAGTTCATGAAAGCTTTTACATTTGCTGTTCTAAACAGGAAGGGGTCCATGTTTTCCGGGAAAAATCCTGTGCTGCACAGGAAGTGATGCGTTATGTTTACGGAATCAACAACAGCGGCTTGTTTGGAATAAATAGAAGGAGGTAGAAAAATTGAAGAAGCCCCAATCTTTATTATTACAAAATGTTGGGCCAAAGCAATGAGCGCTCATCACCAAAGGTGGCGCCAAAATCAAGTCTCATTGCAATACAGGCTTAATGCTGCATTCCATCCAAATACCAACTCGGAATTATCGACTTCCGACTTGACTTCCAATGGAATGCAGCATAAAAACAAGGCTTCCCATACAACATGTTAGCACTAAGGTCATTTTTGTCCCACAGCAGGTTTGTGTGTTTTTGGGGAAATCCAACTCAGATATCAGTCCGTCAATGTCGCCCACCCCCGATATTGCAAGTTCCTCCTTTTTCACTCAACAGCTTCAGGGGTGTCGGTCTGTAAAACCTGCAGTGAAACCTGCTTCACCCTGCGTTGTGGAGCCGCTAACCCACCTAAAACAATTTAATTAGTATGGCATTCAATGGAACGTTTTAGCGTCCCACGATGCTCTACATGCTGCTTGAGAAGCTTTTCCACCCTGACAAGAATACAATTCTGGGTTAAACACAGAGTAGATGTCATTTGTTTGGCATGAAAATGGTAAAATTTAAAGATATCCAGTATTGGCACCCGGCCTTTAAATGCTCACATCGGTCGAACCCTACATTCCTCTACAGTATAAATCCATCATTACAGCCAATGCAAGGACAACATTGCTTTCTCTCTACCTAGTCTATCAGTAGCATGAATGCATATAGCCTATTCTGCTTGTCAAGGAGAAACTGAGTAATGAGTGGGGGTGGAGAGAAAGAGGGGGATAATGGGCAGATCAATGCACGTGATTGGTGTGAAATGAAGCCTGCGGAGCAAAAGCCTACCTGAATAACAAGGTGAATTTTTCATGGTCATAGTGGGTTAGCTGTAATTGCCTCCCTTGTTTTTAAGCCACTATTTATAGTGGCACCGGAGCATCTTTGGCGTAAAGTCAGCTCATTTTGCGGTGAGAAACGATAGTTTATGTCCTTGCTCAAATTTGCTATCTATAAATGAAAGCGCTATCAGCACAGTGCCACGCTAGAATCGCATATCTTGCTCCCACAAGCTCCTGAAAGCCAATGTCCACCAGACATCTGCTTTTTAAATTTGTGTGTCGGAGAGACACGGAACCATTTTATCCAATGGTGATGTCCACCTGTTGTGACATCACCTGGCACCAAAGACCAGCCAATAGCAGATGGCCAGTTCAGTACCCTACTTTTCCCTATTAGGTGGCAGGCTTCACCACAGATTTGGGTTAGGGGTTTAGTTACTCTTACAGTTTCCTGATTGAAACCAATGAATGATGATAGGCTATATCTGCCTACCTTGTTTTTTCTCTGGGTTAAGACTGCTCTGTAGCCTAGTTTGTTATCCGTCTTGTCTTGTCTGTCTATAAATGAATATATAAAGTGACAATTTTATTGTGCCAAGAGTTCAGTTCCCTGTTTGAAGCCACTGGTGGTTAGGCTTGAAATAACTGTAGAAAGACGTTCAATTGGAGCTCAGTGTGTGTGCGAGACCCTCTGAGACTGAAATCATTTATAGGTCTTAGCAGGTTGCTTTGCTCTTGATTTTTGTTGTTTGTGTGATGTTGTCATAAGCTTAATTTAGATGCTGGGAATTCAAAAAGTACAACTTATATACTTGGGCTTGACACTTTAAGCTGTTACATTGCTTCACAGACAAAACAGATGGCAAGCTTGAAACTAGCACTGAGCTAGTTTTCACTTTGTTTTTAATTTGACAGCAAATGAGATCCAGCAGGAGCCGGTGATGAAGTAGAAATGCTGAAATATGGAAATATGAAAGCATGCGTTTTGTGGGACGGGATAATATGTGTTAAGTTTGGGTGTTTCACAGTGAACAGAGAAGGTGGATGTCTGGTGGTCAGATCTGCCATTAGTTACTTGTTAGTGAGTGAATGAGACAGTGGAAAAACAAATAAGAGTCTTCATCTTTCTGTAATGGCTTGACTCATCCATCCATCCTCACAAACAATCCATCATTTTCAATTTCCTCAGTGTGTTTCACCTCGCAGTGCAAATGCATGTGTGTGGTTGTGTGTGTGTGTGCATGTACTGTATGTTCATGTGTAACGTGTTAGGGGTGTATGTAATTTTCATTTCGGAAGCAAGTAAACATTTGGGATGTCTCATTCCATACTAAAACATGCAGAACATTGAACACATATATTGAACAGTTAGCTTTATCCAAATGCAGTCTTTTTTTCTCTTTTCGTACAGAGTGGCTTTAGGCTACACAGAACACGACGGTACCGATCGCACCAGGTTGGACATATTGCTTTAAACCACCAAATTTTGTATATACGTCATGCATGCCACATAGATGATATTATGTTTATACAAAAATAACACCAGCGCCTATTACTGTGTATCATATCAATTACAGAAAAGAAATGTTTTTCAGTCTTTTTCGCAATTAAATACAACTGAGAATGTATTAAAACAAAAAACAAAAAAATCAGGTTTGTATATATATACATATATATACATACATATATATATATATATATACATACATATATATATATATACATACATATATATATATATATATATATATATATATATATATATATATATATATATATACATATATATATATATACATATATATCTGTCTATGTAAAATAAGTGGTTATGAATTTTCCAACTGTGATATTCCAGTTCATTTAAACCATTTTTTTTTTTTTTTATTACTGACTTTTTCTTTTATAACCGATGTGCGGGTTATCAAAAGAATTCCCCATATATCCAATGAAAGAAAGCTAGTCTAAGAAAGGCAATGCTTTTAAGAGGAAGCAATGCAGTCAAGTTGCAACAATTATTGCACAACAAGCACGTTCCTTTTTCCATACAGAAGTTCTAGCAGAGACCTGTGCAATCTGAGGTTGTACAGATTCATAAAAGCCTTCAGAAAAAGAAAAAAAAAATGTTACTGTGCCTGGTGATGTCTTTTAGTCCACTGTTGAGTCTTGCCTGGCTTGGTTTTTTTTGTGTTTTTTGTTGTTTTTATAATGATACAGTTGTGCCATGGTTGAAACAAAACCACAAAGCAATCAAAGTCTTGAGTGTTTCTGACAGTTTGGGCTGTATTGTACACCTGGAATGGGATGCGAGGGCAACCAGTCCAACCGGTCCAATGGACGATCACCACAGCACAACCAAGGCCATGGCAAGAGAAGAGGGACAATCTTAGCCACGCATCGACATGCAACATCAGCAAGATAAGGAGGGGAGGATGGAGAGGGGGCTACACATGGCGACAACCATTCAAAACAAGCTTGTGCAAAAAAATTTTAAAAAAGAAAGGTTCAAAAGCGAAGATTGTACAAAGAAAAAGACTTTGGCAGAACATTCTTAAAGCTATGCTGGGTGATGATTGGCTGATTGCCCCCTCTCCCCTTTATTGTCAACGACATAGATAGCAGTTACACTTCCTTCAATAATATGGCAATATTTACATTATACTGAATGGAGAAGCACAATTTTCTTTTCTGTAAGATTCAGCAGTTGAAGAAAACAAGGAGGAAATGGATCATCATTCAGATACATGTACGTAAACTGAGTCGGCAGACGCCACAGCAAAAGGCATCTCGTTTATAGTTTACGGACACGCGGCAGGAAGAGGAAGTGATGTCACGAGCGCTTTAACAGTTCTGCTCTCTTCCCAGAAACAGTTTCTAAAGCCGTTAAGTTACAAAAAAAAAACCCGACGACGACAACATCTACGTCTATGTCCTCTTTAAAGGTGTCAGCTTCTATACTAGCCAGTCATAGCACAGCACCAATCCTCTCATTTAAAAAAAAAAGAAAAAAAAAAGAAGTCGTAGTAGCTTGAAAGAACAGAAACGACAAATCCAAACAAACCCAGAGGTTGGTTAAATAATTATACACTCCCATTTAATGTTTTATACTGTGTTAGTTGTATTCACTTTCCATTTGCGAAACCCCAATGGAGTTTGATAATTGAGAAATCACATAGCGTGTAGTGTCTCACAAGACTTTAGATAAAGTGATCATACGCATGTAAAAGGGGGTGGTAAGACTAGATTGCTGAGATTCCAATTGCATGGCCATCAGGAAGTAAACAAGTCACTGTGGGTTACTTAGCCCTAACATCAGTTGACCAAGAAGACAAACGTGGCATAAATATTTAGAGAACTGTAAAAAGACATACTCCACGGTAGATTAATCTCATTCATGTACTGTACTGTCACCAAACTCTTCAGCCTATACATATATATTCATATATCTCCAAAATATTAAAAAGTACTTAATATAAAAATACAGAAGAATTGTAAAAAATGAGCAAAACATTGAGTTTTATATGAAAACCATGCAAGAAAGATTCCTCATTTAGTTAAATAGTAACTCTAAGACTCGGGGAAAGCAAGGGAATGGAGGGGGGAACTGGTCGGATGAGGGGAAGCGCAGTGCCAGGCGAACTGCCACCCCACTTGGTTTTCATGTAAACATTGTAGAGGTCCTTTAAAACTTAGTTCGGCAGTGACAACTGTAGGTTTTCTCTTCACTTTTTGGTCATGTTTGGAGTAAAGGGCCGGGGTCGGAGGTCGGGGGGTCGGGGGTTCGGGGGGGTTCAGTGTGAGAAAATCCAAAGGAAACCTTGATAACAATGAGATACAAAACAATATAGACAACCTATAAAATATGGCTCTGAGTTACGTAGAAAAAGCTCATCAGAGGGGAGAGAAGGAACCTAGTCATGACAAAGAAGTTTGAAATATGGCAGTAGTAGTACATTAATTCAATAACATGTCCTAGTCTTTACTTGATGGTCGCTAGTCTAAGGGTTTTTAGCGGAGAGTGACAGACAAAGCATCCAGACTAGGAGGGACTCGACGTGCCGCTGGGTCGGGGATTCTAGGAACGATTCCTTCTGCTGTTAACACGGTAATCTGTGGCTGCGTGTGCCTGAAGGAGGTTTTTACTGTAGACGCAGAACAGCGGACAGGGGGGAAAGCGGGAAAGTGGAGCGGTCGGAGGGATACATAGCGGATTTCTATCTGGATGCTATCTGGATGTTTCCCCATGGCTCGGTTGAGATCAATAGTCCCCCGCGTCCCTCGCCATAGCCGACACAGTGAAGCTCGATAAGAACACTCAAGACGCGCGCGGGCGGAGAGGGACGGGCTGGACGCCGCTTTGTGTCGCGCGCCGCGTGTGATCCCTACTTTCGGTTGTGTGATTGCGCTGACAGACAGTTTTATTTCCTATTCATAAGAATGGACAAACTAGAAAAAAACCAAAAAAAAAACAATCAGAACGAATACCAAGATTTGTCTTATACACAGGTAGATGTCCTAACTGGATGCTGGATCCCATATATCCATTCCTAAAATGACCATGCTACTCAACACGGATGAAACATAACATGCATACGACCGGAGGGGGGAGGGAGGGGGGGGGGGACTGTTCTTTGTAAAAAATAAATCACACTCCTCTTCACTCTTGTATTCTTAACTCCAGATTGAGGCAGTATGTTGAGCGGTCAACTTACTGGAGGAGGGGCTAGAGAGAACCAGAACCCTGATTGGATGAGATGAGGTCGGACGCCCCCCCCCCCACCCTCCCCCCCCACCCCAATTTCTACATTATCATCCTATGACCCTACCTCTCTTGAGGTTATATGTTTTCGGGGTGTATGAAACATTCCGGCAAAAAGAAGCTAAGCATCCTTAGCGCTGTCCTTCCACATACAACAAAGTAAATGAAAGAAAATCGACCCATACGGACAGAATGAAGGAGAGAACTTTTTTTTTTTTTTAACAGTTGAACCTTGAAGCCTGTAGTGTCACACTCCGCTTTCAGTATTTTCAGCTGAATCAACCCTCAGTACACATTCCTTAGAAGTGCGAGAAAAAAAACCCGAAACAGATTCTGTACATTTGGAATAAAAAGACTTAAAAAAAAATCCCTCGGCAAACAATCGAATAATGTCGACAATGGTTACATTTTTGCAATTGCCCACAATCTTCTTATCACACCCCCCCCCCCCCCACTTTTTAGCTGTATAGAAGAGCAAAAAAAAAGCATATATACATGAGAATCGATGCACTCTTTTAAAAGTTCTGTGCCGTTTGAGAGCGTTATGCGGGAATGAAGCAAGTACAGAACGAACACAACATGCTGCTTTTCAGTCCCAGGCAGGAGATCCAACCGCACGAAAACGAGGCTTAAAAGGATTTAAAAAGAAAACAAAAGGATCATCACATAAAAAAAAAAAAAAAAGTGGATAGGACAGGCAACAGCCTTCCAAGGTGGATGGAGGCTCTAGATTCCACCCTCTAGTGGGTTAAAGGGGTGTGTGTGTGTGTTTGTGTGTGTGTGTGTGTGTAGGGGGGGGTTGTCTCTTCGTATATCACTTTTTTTTTAAGGGGAGGATGTGGGGGGGGGGGGGGAGGAAGGAACAAGGAGGAGGTGGTGAGGGTCATGGAGCTCCATCCTCACTATAGTTTGTGAATGCGTACGATGGACAGCTGGGAGGCGTGTGTGTGGTTGTGTGTGTGTGCATGTGTCAACCTCCGTAGAATGAGGGTGTGACCAGAGTGACGACTGTTCAGCTGGTGGGGCGGGAGAGGAGGGGAGAGGCTGAGAAGAAGGCGAAAGATGCTGATGAGGATGATGATGGTAGGATGATGGGAAGAAGTGGCGGCGGTCAGATGGAGGACTCGAGGCTGCGGGAGGAAGCGGCGGGCGGCTCTCCTCCTCCCGCCGCCCCGGAGGAGGCGCCGGGCAGGGGGTCAATCTCGTCGCCGGTCTCCTCGATGGAGGGGATGCGCGCCTCCTCCTCGGAGAGGGGCACGAACTCGGGATGGGCCATGAAGCTGTGGATGGAGCTGCGGGATTCTGGGTTCTCCAGCCCCTCGTAAAGGGAGCTACGGAACGCGTTCACCACCTTAATCTGGGAGGAAACAGACAAGAGGAGAAATGTGACAGGAGAAGCGTGAAAAGCCACAGCGCAGTTTCTGTTTATATACAAATGTGTGAGGGTTCGGGACAGGCAGGGAGGGGCTGATGGGATAAACGGTGAGCGGTGAGTTGGGGATCTGGGCGGGGAGGTGCAACAGCACAAAACACAACAAACCATCAACACATGAAGCCACTTTATGGGGGAGGTAGATGAGAGAGTCCAAAAAACAAAAAGGTGCATTAACACAAATTATACAGCACACAGGATGGAGGGTAGAGGTCAGCTGGATGGAGATGGAACACTGCAAAATATGAACAAAATGTTAACGCAAAAGATACACACAATGTCACAGGCATCACCGTATAATGACAACACAAAACAGCAACAAAAAAGCACAACAGAAATCTACAGCAAACAACCCCCCCCCCCCCACACACACACACACACACACACACACAGAGAATACTACCTAAAGCTACAGGGTTCTTTTCAGTGTTGCTGTGAAGGACACACACACACACTGACTGCTAGCTTGCATTATCTGAATGGCAAAACGGTTTGCGGGTGTTTGGTTCGGGAGTGACGACATGCCATGCCGGTGGGTATTCACTGGTAAAATAAAATAATATAAAATAATAGAATTTTGAAAGGAAATGTGAGGCCAACGGAGAGGGAATTCATGACAGAAAAGTGAAAAAGCAACACATCCAAAGGCAGATGACAACACACATACACTCCAACACTATGCCCCCATTGGGTGCATTGGTCTATGGTTCATTAGAGAGATTGAATATAAGTAACATACATGCACACGCACAAACTAACACACGCAAACACTGCTGTAAAGAATCTGATAGAGCGACTTGGTTATACAACACAGCTGACTTCAGGATAGTTGGCAACATTCACCGTCTATGATTTTTATGTTGTGTTTTACTATTGATGTTTTATGTTGCGTTTTGTCCATCCTTTTTAATGCTATCTGGAATTGAACTGAAGACCAATTTGACAACCGAAATAAAAAAACACTGGCAAAACCAGCCTATTTCTGAATGAATATAGCTGAAGAAAGTTGTAAAACTATAAATCGCCAGAGAAGAAAAAGCCAGGAAATGAATCAAGTGTGGACACACAGCACTAAGAAACCTGTCATTAAGATATTTTGATGTTTTTCATGTCTTTTTCAGACATTTTAAGGACCCGCAGATACCCTGGATGGATAAGGTCAATATCACAAATCAATTTGCAATTCCAATTTTAGTTTGATTAATTGTACTGCCATATTTGTTGCTTCAGCTCTATAATTTTCAGGAGTAGGTACTAAGGCTGGTAAGCATGAGGAAAGGAATGAATAGGGGGTAAACTATTCAGAGGCTGCTGGGCCTTTTAAGGTGTTATGATGAAAAAGATAATTATATATTAGAGACTGAATCATATTGCTAAATTAGAAAGGCTCAGCTTTGACTTGAGTTGTGAGTTTGTTTTTGTAATTGACGGATGACTGCATAGTTACATTTTGCAGTAACCTTCCTGAAATTAAATCTGCTACTAGTCATTCTAAGTATGCACAAAATGTCCATAATGAACAAGCCAAACATTTTCAGTAATTTCTTCAGTGGAAAACACACACACACACACACACACACACAGATTTGTTTTCAAACTTTTGTAAAGTTGCAAAACAAAAAAATTTAATTTGGTGCTTTTCCCTCAGACTTACTGAATATCATAAAACACAGTCTTTACATCATTATTTATTTTATGAATGCATTTGCATCACTATTTATCGCAAGATTTCTTTAGCGACAAAAAACGTCAAGCGAGTGTAGAAACTTTTTTGCGAGATTAAGGACATTTTTACGAAATTTATGAAGTTTCCAATTCAGACTTCCTCAGTTGATACATCACAATTTGTATGAAAATACTTTGATGGAAACCGAGCGTGTGGTACAGAGGCGAACTGCATTCACCTGAAAAAAAAATCCTCAGAATTCCTCAGAATTGTGCAATATTTTCTCAGAATTATTAGAAAAGATGTAATTTACTAAAAAAAGAAAAAAACAGGCTGATTTTGTTTTTTCACGTGAATGCAATAGGCTTCCATAGTGTAGGCTACTATATCCCATTATTACCTGTAAAGTTTGTAAATTAATATATTCTCAATAATGAAAGCATATACTTAGGTCTAAAATGCACAGGATGAGATATTGTTTGTGCTATTTAGGGTTAGCACTCAATGTGGATGTTTGGGGAAACAGAGCTGGGCGGTAGCTGGTATGTTCACACACAGACACACTTATGAAACACACACCCGACTAGCACCTGACTAAATACTCACACACATGAATAATTCAGTTCAGTGCCATAATCGCTCTCCAGTCGCACAGTAACTCACACTTTGCTCTCCACTCTCTGCCTAAAGACATGCAGTTTCCGTTGTGATCCCACTTAAACATCATGAATCCACAGGGGCTGCTGCTGATCATAATGATCTACAGTATATGCACCAATAGACAGTGTTCGTTATAATTAATAGCCCCGTAGTTCAAAGCACTCTATTACTTAAGCAGTGGAACTAGAGGAGAGGTGGGAGGCACATGCAATCACACACACACACACGCATGCACACAAGTAGACAGGCAAGCAGCTAAGGTAAATGGGGAAAGTGATGCATGGTTGGCTGTTTAGAAAAAAAAATCTATTGGCTGTTAAGCCTTATGAGACTTCCTGGCCAGAGCTAGCCCTTCAGATTTAACCCCCCCCACATGGATTAACCCATGAAATTATCTTCCTGCCCAGGCTGCTGCCTTAGGGAAAGAACACAAAGAAAATAGGACAGGGATATTTTTCTGTCACGAATTGGAAGGATTCGCAGTTTTTTTCCCCTTCTCTTTACTCATTTCTGCCAACACTTCCTGGTAATCTGTCATTGGCTAGGCAGTCGGCAAGTCACATCGGGGTTAATAGATGCATGTTAGAACTTAAATCCCCGCGTCGTGCAGAGGGAGAAGCTGCAGGAGAAGTCTGGCATGGGGAGAGGAGAAAAAGTACTGCATAGGCAAGGGGTGAGAGAGGGCAAGAGAGAGAATTAAAAGTAGTTTAAAAATGAGTGAGCAAGAGAGAGAGAGAGAGAGAGCGAGAGAGAGAGAGAGAGAGAGAGAGAGAGAGAGAGAGAGAGATGAATCAACAGCCAAAAGAAGTGAAAGGGCAAGATACAGATACTAAAATGATAGAAGGTAAAGAAGAGAGACGAAGGAGATGGAATTTGAGAGATTGGAGAACTGATGGATGAAACCTATTTTGTAAGCAGACTGTCTGCAAGTTTCAAGTTAAATTTCAGACATTTTAAGGCCTTTTTAACACAGAGTTAAAGCTGGGGTAGGAAACTTTGGAGAAAGGAGCAAGAATTTGAAAGTACACAACAAAAAAATCCCCCCTCTGCTCCCTCCCTCCCTCCCGTAACTCCTCCCTCCAACCGAGGCTCAGGCACGCTCAAATCTTTTACACAAAACACAGCTCTGCTAGCCCAATCTAGTTGTAACTAAAACATTCGTCAAAAATATTTTTTGTCAGCATAGATTAGTTAGTACGGTTACAAAGACACATTGTTATACGGACATTGGTCGAGCTAGGTTCACGTATATGGAGAGAGAGTGTCGGGTCCTTAGCATTGGCCAAACTTGATAAATTCCAAACCTTTTATCCAAAACAGTTCTGCTAGTTCTAGTTAGAACTAAAACATTCACTGGCAAAACATTTTTTTGTCACACATAGATTAGCTACCACAGTTGCAAAGCCATAGCTATCCAACACCGGTTGACCTGAATGTGGCTCCTTCCTGATAGCACATCTTGGGGAAAATAACTGGCTCCCTTACACAACAGGTTTATTCCAGTCCCAGTATTCAGTTTGGATTATGACCGTTTCACCTCATTCTTCTGTGAATATATTAGTTTTCTCTCTGCACACACCCTGCAGTTTGCAGGACAGGCAGGACTAGACTGTCTTTGCGCGTGTGATGGACAGGTTGTATGGACGCCTCCTTGCTGAAGAGCTGTCCTGATTGGTTGTTAAGATTCAGGCTCCCTGAGATTTTGGAGTGGCTGATTTTTTTTTTTTTGAGCATTTGACTTGATAGCCATCGGGATGTAAAAATAATTTCAACAAATATTACCAAAATGGTTCTAAAATAAATTGCCAACCCCAGCTTTAAATATAAGACTAATTTTGCAATTGAGATAAAACTGAAACTACATGAAAACTGTACACTTATCAGAAGAGAGGTCTGCATGCCTGGCTGATTTCTCACCGGAAATACAGCACACCAAGAAAACTCAACATTTTCAAAACATCTGAAAGTGAGTTTATGACTGAAAATGCTTTTTTTTAAAAAATGTATTCAAGACCCTTCAAGGCCTTAATGTTAGATGTAATGATTAAAAGTGCTAATCCTGCAGATCCTGTTTTTTAATTTTGTCTCGATCTTTGGTGCTAAACGCTCATTTCTGTGGTGGTTCTGCACTGCACTTCCCAGAGATCATTTGTTAGTCAAACAGGTGGTTACCACTGCTCATGCCAACTACCCAGTTCCTCATGAAACGCATCACTTTCTTCATGTAACAGCTTTCATGAACTGGCTACTGGTTGATTCACTATTGTGTTATATCAGCAGTAGAAAGTATAAAAATTGGACATTTATGTACATGAAACTATCACAAATTATTACTTAAAGATGTTTAGCCTTTTTCAGGACCCCCTGGTAAAGAGAAAGCCAAGGAAGATGACAAAAACAGTATGAAAGAAAGAGGCAGGGTTGGTTGGAGTGGGGGGGGGGTAGTTGTTGGGTGGCCATTTGGGGGTAACCATCTATTGGTCAGCCATGCAGCATTCAGCATTCCCATTGGACCATGCAGTAGAAAACAGGAAAAAAAGAAAGAGTCCAGCCAGCTCAAGCAAGTTGGTTAGCTGGCCTCCAGTCGCGGCACTCACTGCCTGCAGTGGAGGAGGAAGCGGCAGCGGCAGGAAGGGGTGGGGCCCCGGCCGAGTTGGTGAGGGAGGAGGAGGAGCTAAGCCCTACGTGGGTGGGGCTAGAGACAGTTTTGGCGGCGGCAGCGTCATTGTGCTGGCTGACGACGGAGGGCTGGCGGCGCAGGGCACCGGGCACCGCCGCCTGGCCCGTCTGGAAGGTATACACCACGTCCATCTGAAGGAAGGACAGCCACAACACACTGTTAGACAGCAGAGACTGGGCGCGAGAGACCGAGACAGAGGAGAGACAGAGAGAGAAAAACACAGAGACAAGAGAAAGTGGAAGTAGGAGAGGAGGACAAACGACAGATAGTAGAGGAATTTCTAGAGGAAAGAAGATGAAGGAAAGGCTTTTGAGAGGAGAGAGAAGTTTCTATGGTATGACAGTACTAGGGTTTGACCGATATGGGTTTTTGAAGGCTGATACTGATATTTTGTGCCCATTTGTCCCAGAATTAAATTAGCTGACTAAAATTTAGGAAAGGTTCTTGGCTGACATGAAGAACACAATCTTTAAATTTGACCATTTTCATTACAAACAGAATTTTATTCTTGTCAAGGTGAAGAAGCCTCTGAAACAACATTTAGACCATGGGACAGTAAAACTTTCCACTGAAACCTAGGATAACATTAATAATAAGATATTCATGCATACTTGAGTGGAGTCCGATTAAAATGTCTCATTAGAATTAATTCAGGTTAAGGGCTTCCCATAGATAGCCAGCGTAGTACTGATGAATTCTACAATAAATATGTTATCGATCAAACCTCATCATATCCATCATATCAGAGGTGGATGACACCAATTGGACCAGATCCCATTTTTAATAAAAGGACAATATCGGCAAACGGATATATCAGTCTAAACCTGGTGGGTACCCAGGCAAAGAGGTAGAGATTTGTAAGAGGAGGGAAGAGTGGAAGAATGAGGATATGAGATAGAAACTCAGGACTCATGGGCAAGGAGGAGAGAAGAAAGCGAGGGCCAGCAGAGACAAATTAGGAGGGGAGAATGAGACAGGTTTACAAAGAGTGGAAAGACAAGAGGAGAGGAAGAAAGTTTGAGAGAAAAAGATAAAGAAAGAGCTGTCATTTGGATAGAGAAGAAACAACAGTTAGTGAGAGAGAGAAAAAAAAGTACAAATCCCTGCAAAAGCCCTGCTTTGATAGAACCAGGGGATGAAAGGAAGGGGGAAAAAATGGTGGAAAGATGAATAAAGAGCTTTTTAGTCCGTCGTTGAAGGCTGAAAGCACTTGAGAAAGGGAGTGAGAAAATTAGAAAAGGAGAAAGAGGGAGAAAAAGTGTCACTTGGAATGACTGATAAAGTTTTGGCAATGAGGTAGTCCTTGTACCAATTATTCTCCCACTGTGTTTGACTAGCCAGGCATGCACTGGCACAACACTGCCCACCAGGATTAGAGAGGAGGAGGAGGAGGAGGAGGAGAGGAAGAGGGGGGGTAGAAAGATAAGGACCTAATTAGCTTGCAGCCTTTCGTCGACTCCCCCTCCATCCCCTCATCCTCCTATCCCAGGAGGACAAGAGACAGATATTGTAGATATTGTAACACAAACATACACAAAGAGAGAGAGAGAGAGAGAGAGAGAGAGAGGCAGAGAGCTTCCCCTCTCCATCCTTTATACCAGTGGGGAGAGAGGAAGAGGACAAGAGCTCCGATTCTATTTCTTTTCTCAGCAGTTCGCTCTTATGATGGTTCTATGGTCATAGCAATATTATAAGGACAGTAAGGCCGTAAGAGAAGGGACAAAGTAGAGAAGTTTTCATTCTGCCACTGGTGAAGAGATGCCTGGTGAGGTTTTACCGACCAGAAGATGGGCGAGGTTTTTCATTTGGTGATTCATCTCCTAAATAGATGATCTTTGACACTAACAGCACAGTAACACACTTGTGAACCACGTTGCCATTTCAATTAAGACTCTGTGTGCCTGCAACTGAGAAAACTTCAATAATATGAGCAAAGTAAGCTACATCAAACTCCACCACAAAACAGAATCCAAACTATTATCTAAAATTAACATCACAAGATGAAACTGACATACCATTTTCTGCCCGTCAACCAATGAGAGTATCATTATAAAGAACCAAACACGAATGCATTACAAAGAGGAGAAAAGTGATAGGCAGGATTTGCATATGAATAAGGAGAGAGAATAGATGTTGACGTGCATTAATCCACTGAGAAACATTTGCTAGGAGAGAGTGAGTGTTATACCAGTTATAAATAGGGGTGCACAATATAATTTTTTTCAGATTGAGTACAAGTAGGAGTAATTTATTTTGCTTGCTGATATCAAGTACCAATATGAGAAAAAAACAAATTTCTTGTCTTTATTCACTCTTGGCATCGGCTGACTTCACCGATGCTGAGTACTTAGATTTTAGCCAGGTATCGGGCCCAATAATGATACTAGAGCACCCGTATTTATAAAGTAATTGAGAAAGACTGAGTCAAACAAAGAGAAAATAATAGAAACATAATGTCACATTAAAGAGAGAAGGAAACAAAGCGGAGGAAGGTAAATACTGTGACAGAGATCAAGAGAATAGCTAGCTAGTAGCAAGATAGCTCGCTAGATACTAGCAAGATAGCCATCTAGGTAGATGCTGCCAGGAAGAGAGAAGAAGGACAACATACAGGGTGTGTGAAAAGTCTGGAATTATATAATTATATGGATAACAGTAATGCCATAGCTGCAGCTCGGTCTCATGAAATTTTGAGCATGACATCTTAAAATGCAAATTACGTGCTCTGTGCATGAAAAGTGATAGAAGACCATTTCCCCACCAGGAATGGATTATTTGGAGGAGAGACGACTAGAAACGTGTGAAAATGGCGTGTCCAGTTTGTGCCATTATAGGATACCATTAAGATTAAGATATTCATGCATACTTGAGTTGAGTCTGATCAAAATGTCTCATTAGAATCAATTCAGGTTAAGGGCTTCCCATGATAGCCAGCGTAGTACTGATCAATTCTACAATAAATGTGTAATAATCAAACTGCATGATATCCATCATATCAGAGGTGGACGACACTAACTGGACCAGATCTGATTTTTAACACATTATCAGCCCCATTTATAGATGTATGCCTATTTTTGATACTCTTTCAGTTGGCAGTTTCCCCCTGACTTTTCCAGACTTTTCAGACAGCACTACATGAACACTCAGAGCTCCGAGACTCCGGTCCCCTGCTGTCAAAGCCAAAAGCAGGAAATCTGAAGAGGACATAGAAAAGAAGATATTAGTTTGTGAGGAAAGATTAAATAAAAATCCTTCTCTTCGCCCTGCGGCCACACTAAGTAAAAGTTACTCCACCGCCGGCAGGAAAATGCCCGACCTCTCTAACCCCGTGTGTGTGTGTTAGACAGCATCCGATAAAAATTGCTCCGAGACGACGGCGATATACACTTGTCAGCCCACTCTGCGAGGGGGAGCGTAGCTGCGGTGTCAGTTGGGTGTTACTGTAGGTAGGTGTTGGCGCCGAGGCTAATGAAGCCCATAGGGACATAATGGGACTGCCTGTGGACATGCTAACACTCACTCAGTGCCGGATCCGTCTTGTAGGCGGAAAGTTAAGTCAGGCTAACACACACCAATATGCATGTACAGACACTAGCACACTTGGATATGCACACACACACACACACACACACACACACACACACTTCCCAAAGCCCCAAACTGTGAAATGAGTCATTGGAGAATGAGCTGTTTTGAAGGTGGACATAAAAGGTGTGCCATGAGGGGCAACCGCTAACCGCCCACACTGTCAATGCAACACACCGACTGACAGATTCCTATGGAGGTGAGGCACTGTAAAAAAACAACAAAAAAAAACAAAAAAAACAGGGAACATTGAAAATATATAAGATTACAAGCTTTTTTTTTCCAGCGTCGACAGCCATTTTTCATTTCTGTGTTTTAATAACCCTGGCTTGTACTGTAGGATTGTAGTAGCCTCCTTTTGGAGAGTGTGTGAAATTGACTGGACAGCATATGTAGAAGCAGCGCTACGCGTGTGTACGACAGTATTAAATATCGCCGCTTTCCCATTTACCTTGAAAGAGAGACACTCACTGCGTAATCTCTCGGTAGTCGTGTCAGCCAGTGTGTGTGCTTGCGTTATTTAATTCCCACACAAAACAAACCAGAGAATGAACAAAATGTTAGCTGAAATGTGGAGGTGCTTGTGTGGGAGTACAATCTGTCCCACGAAACACAGAGAGGAGAGACTTGGTAGCAAATGCAATACATCTACAATCACAATGCAGTTCAGTTTGTGTGAGTGTGTGTGTGTGTGTGTGCAGATAGCAGTAGTTGTCTTTCAGAGTAAAACTGCCCATTTACTTCCAGTGCATCAGCTCCATTCAGTCTCTTACCTAAAAGAAACGTGAGAAGTGAAGTTACAGGGTAAAGACAACCAACAAAATGGCAAATTTAGTTTTGGTCCCAAAAATTGTTCAGCTCCATATTTCCTACAAAAAAGCTCAAGAGTTAGGATGAGAGAGTTTGCTAAAATTTCTCCAGTGAGGTAAGCAAATCATCCACGACTTTACGGCTTTGTAAAGTCCCTCTAGGATTTTGAAATTCTGCTATTGCAGTAATTAATGCAAATTCCACCAATCCCCACAATATTTGTGAGAACTTGTAATTTTCCTCATGAAATGGTCAGATCAACAAAGCTCATATAATTTTGGCAAATTAATGCACATAAAATGGTCCAATCAAAGTATATACCAACAAACTGTGTCTATCTTGGTCTTCTACTACTACGACCAACATTTGACATGCATTATTCCATTTATCCTGAGCCTTTGGTTTAAATACTGTTTGTCAGAAGAACACAGAGGGAAGAGACAGTGCTAAAGTGTTAGCATGGAGCTACTATCACTCAACATAGTGTATGCTAAAGTGTTAGCATGGAGCTACTATCACTCAACATAGTGTATGCTAAAGTGTTAGCATGGAGCACCAGAGCCAACAATCCTCCAGGGACTGATGGATGATTTTGGTGTTGACTAATGGGAGAGTATACCCAAAACTTGCTGTATTCCTTGTTTTATTTCTTGAGACTTCTGCTTCAGCATAACAGTTGATGTTTTGTAATATTGCCAGATCTTTCAAAATAAAAGCTCTGTAGCTCACATGACAGATCTTCTAGGGTCCTTTCACAATATAAGTCACGTGATTTCCACCACAGTACATACTCAAGTCTGGTCACCTAGAAACCTTGGAACGTCAGACAACTTTTCAAAATAAAACAATACGTAGATTTCATTGAGTTACACTTTAAAAACACGATTAGTGGCGTGGCGAGGTGCTGCGGCGGTACCTGAGTCTGGATGCGGTTGAGGCCTCTGAACCAGAGGATCTGGCCTCTCCTCAGCTCCATCTCGGCGTGGTCGATCTCGTCGGCTCCCTCGGTCAGCTCCTCCTCTGGGATCTCCTCCTTGGTGATGCCGTGGCCCGCCTCCTTCAGGAACTTCAAATGGTGGGTGGGGATGGCTGTGATCAGCTGAGACGCACACACACACACACACACACACACACACACACACACACACACACACACACACACACACACACACACACACACACACACACACGCGCACGAGTGTGAATTATTCTAATTATAACAACACTGTTATCATAGTGCACTGCCACTTTGCATTCACGTTAATAAATGCACTTTATTTTATAATTACGACTTTGACAGTAGCACTTTGACTTTTAAATTCAGTGTGATTGTTAAGATTAGATAAAACTTTAATGTTCCCTGTGGGGAAACTGGGTCGAGAAATTAACTTGATCTGATTTTTAGGGGAATTTTGGTCCTTTTTGGGGCTATGAAACCTATAACTATGAAATAATACATTTACATGGTGTATTAGCAAATAAACACTCAATTTGTAACACTAACATTTGTTTTAACTTATTTCCCACTGCTGGAAACTGACGGCAGGCCTTACAGAGGAGGATGTTGTCGTTTTCCCTACTGCTGGCTGCATGGTGCAAACATTTTCTACTGCTTCAAGCTGCGTGCTCGATTGTTTTCCAATCGAACAGCATGTAATTTTCTCACCCAAAACGCACTGGATTGAGTAGTCGCATTCACGTGTGAATATATGACGACTCAACAAAAAAATGCCAACAGGGTGAAATGCAAAAAAAGGGTGGTCCTCATCATTTTTTATTACACTTCCATTTTTGACCCAAGCCCCCGAATTTCTGACTCTGGTTGGAACAGCAAAACAGCATACAGCAAAGAAGAATAGGATATAAATAAGAATGGAGCAAATGGGGGGTATTAAATATAAACTGGCAATTACAATGTGTCTAGAAAATATACAGTAGAAATGTATGAATGAAAAGTAAGAAAAAATATGAGTTAGTAGCATTGCTTGGGCCAAAATATATTGTTTTCAATGTGTACTCTATCTGTACCCAATGAGAGACGCGCTTAGCAACAGTTGCAGCCATTTCAAATTCTCAAGGCAGACTGCTTCACACAGCAACATATGTTGACTGAATAAACAGCTATGAATTCTGCCCAGTTCAAGCACAGTATGCCTGCACGTCTACTAGCTGCCTGAAACTAAAACTTTTAAGTCTATATCACCCTTCATCACAACACCATATCTCACGGGGCTAAAACTAAGCATATTTTTTAAATATGTTTCCATAATCTGAAATATAAATAAATTAAACCACATGTAATAATCCTAATTATTGTAAGATAAAATGACAGTTGAGTTTAGGAGAGAACTCAAATCTCCCACATAATCTATCAATAGAACATCAAAAATACTAAAACTAAGATATAACTAAGAACAAATTAAATCAATCATAAAAGACAAGATTCCCGAGAAGAAACTAATGTAAAAAAGCAAAATGACAAAAAAAACAGTGGTTCTTTAAATAGTAATGCTGCACTTAAAACTAGAGCACCATGTCACCCATAAAGAACCTCTGAAAAACCATCTACCCTTCAGAGAGCGTCTCTTTGTCTTTTTAGCACATTTACATTTCATTTAGCTGAGGGTCTCATTAAGGGGTGACAAAGGCTAGGTACGCACTAGAGGATTATACAGCTGATTTCCACCAGGTTTTTCCATCCTGACAATTGGAGGAGAAAGCCCCCCATGTTGGATATCTACCACCTGACATCTGCAGGATCCTGAACATGGATGACAGACCGCCAAACAGCCAATGACAGGCCAGTTTCCAGTGAGGCGAGTGTGTTGTGATTGGTTGGAGATTAGAGGTGGCGACGTCAGCAGCAGGATAATCTCAGTTATATAGTCAGTCAGGCCTAATCATCAAGTGTGACCACTAAAAATCAATGTTGTTATGTGTGTGATGCTATGTATTTCAAAATGCTATGTATTTACATTCAGATTCAGGCTACTAACATCAGACTGGAAACTGCACAGTGGCATCCTGACTACAACTTCATCAGTTTGATCAGAGAGGATGACACCTGGCTCCTTCTACCTGGATGTTCACATCTCTTGCTTTCTATATTTTTCTACCTTTTTGTGTCTAATCCCCTCATCTTTTCTCTCCTACTCTCTCTCCATGACACGAAACGGCCCATTGCTTTTATTTTAGAAGCAATGGGCCGTTTCGTGTCATGTCATTCTAAAATAAATCAGTCAACCGATTCACTCTCTCTCGTTCTGTCAGCGTCTTGCTTTGTCTGTCTCTGTTGCATCCTTTTTTTCTCTTCTTTTCTCTCTTTGCTTTTCTCCTTCTCCGTTGACTCTCTTCGCTCGTCTCTCTCTCTCTCTCTCTCTCTCTCTGTGCCCTCAAGGTGAACCCACCATGCTGCGTATGACAGAGAACTTTTACGACAAAAATGATTGCCTTCTAAGCTTGTGTGTGTGTGCATGATTTTATGATCATGATGTTTGTATGGTGTGCGTGTGTGTGTGTGTGTATTCACAGAGGGACTGGCATGCTGGGTTCATTTTCCCTGAGGACGTTCGTAAACGGGAGTTGCATTGCTTTCATGTGCAGAGCTCATTACCATGGTGATGGTTGTGACGGTAACGCTGCGGCACGTATGTGACAGGCAACAGTTTGCTGCCACCTACCTAATGTAGGCATACACACACACACACGCTATTCCCTTGCCAGATTCTTGTTAGGTCTGCCTTTTATTCTTTAGTCTGGCAAACCTGGTCCTGGTCTCGTCTCATATCTTCAATCTGTGGTTTGTTTTCTCTTGTTTTGAGTAACATTTTTGTGTCCTTTTGTTTCCATGTGTAGCCAGGCTGACTTAGAGGGCTGGCCCACTCTGTAGCCAGGTTTCGCTCGGGGGCGGGTCACCTTAAAGGTGCCCTCCCCTAGAGTGGTTAACACCCATTACAGAGCACAGGTGCTGCTCATTACATAGAAGTAGGTGCCCCTCAATAAGTACTTGGCATTTTAGAATGTTTGGTTGTGCTGCCCTCATCCCTCACTCTCTTGGTCTCCCTGGAAATGGTTGGAGCATGGTTTCTGGCACCTTATGTGAGTGATTTTGCATTTCGGCTACCTTAGAAGGTCTATGCTAAACTACTGTGTGTATTTCCAATTGCTACTATATAACTATGACTGTTTGTAGGCTGGAGTGAAGACATGGCCTAGAACAATCACCACAGCCTATGAATCCCAAGAAGTCTATTCTCTACTGATGTGAAGGTAAAACCTTGAAGTTAAATAGTTCTAGAGGTATTGGTTCTGGAATCTGTGGACATATGTGTTAACCACCTTTGTGTTTGCCTGTTTCCTTCGATTGTCAGCTGCTGTTTTGCCTGATTTTTATCTTGTCTGTGTATCATTGTTCCTTTTTTGAAACTGTACATGGGAAAACATTCTGTCGATAGCCTCATTACTTCATCCCAAACCAGCTGCCTGTGTTTCTTTCTTTTAAACCTCTGGCTGCAGGTCGGCCTTGTCAGGAGCGGAGGAGCAGTTGTCCTGCAGAGAGAGGCGGTTGCTGGCAATTCCCCCTTCCTAGTCACCTGTTTGCATGTGTTTCATTTTATATACATATATTATTCACCATTTGCTGTGCTATTTTGTAGTAAACCCGCACGTGTGGCCTTGACTCCTCTGGGATAGCCTTAGTACTTTAGCCTCTCTCTATGGACAATCAACCACTCCTCCTGGCTGTTAGAGGCCTTTATGTTGTCAACCTGTACGTTTTTATCAATTTATAGAGCGTTAAGCTTCCCGTATTCGAGGTTCTAACTTGGATCTGTTGTAAATTCCAAATAAACTTGTAACTTTTTATACTTGGAAAACTACGCCTCTGCTCCTTTTTGGAAAGGGTATAATTTAATTCTGCTTAAGAACTCTTTGGGTGAAATTCCCAAGGTGGTGTTGTCAATTAATGTACCTGGCTTCTCTTCTCCGTCACACATGTAAAGCACTTTGTTGTTTAATTGGATGTGCATGGGTCTGTGTGTCTCCTTTCTCCTACCTGTCCCCAGAGCAGCTCTCCAACACCAATGAACACACACCAAAGCCACTGGTCGATGGTCAGAGCAGTGCAGGAGAAAGGTTTTCCCCCAAACTGCACAATGATGATCTGGGGAAAAAGAAAGAATACAGTCTGTCAGTACAATTTGTAATATCAGTATGTACTATGTCAGTTCAGTATGTACCATGTCAGTACAGTCTGTACTGTTAATTCTATCAGTGTGTACAATCAGTACCATCACAGAATCAGTACAGTATGTAGTGTGTCCAAACGTTGAGGAGTAGTACCAGCACTCACAGTAGATCAGTCTTATTTATTCTTGAAACATGGCAGCAGTATGGGACGAACGCGTTAAGCCATCATCAGCGTCACCCTGCTGAAATGCGTTCGTGCTCTGAGTGTTGGTACTACTCATCAATATTCAGATATCTAGCTTTAAATTTTATACTTTTGTCCAAGTTGTGCATGGTAGTTGTAGTGTGTACCTGCAGGGCAAATGTCCCCAGGACGACGCTGCAGAAGATGGGGTTGCGGTAGATTCCCTCGAATACGTTCCTCTCTCCATGGATCTTCCGGGCGTTGATCTCGTTGAAGAGTTGCATCATGACAAAGACGTTGAAGACAATGGTGTAGTGCTCAGAGGGTGGCGAGTGTAACGGTGCGTTGCGGCCACTGTCTATGTCGAAAAAGTTCTCGCCTGGGGAAGAAGGAAGGAAACGAATGACATGCTTATCCAATGTCAGGAACAGAAGACAACCAGCTTTGTTTTCAGCGTGACCATCATGCAGTTTTGAGTTGATCCAACAGATTAGTACCAAGTCCATGGGTCGTAGGATTTAGGCATACCTCTAGTAGTTTCCCCAAATTTCTAATGCCTTCCCTCAGACTTCCATGCCAACATCACCTTTACCACTGTTGATCATAAAACACCAGCAGGTTGAGCGGTTTTCACAACTGAAGCTCCAACAATCAGCCTCCTCTCAAAGTGACCGAGATCTCTTTTTCAAGCCATAGTAGCCAAAATAATGGACAACTGGGTCTGCTGAGCATTTTATACATAACCCTAGGCATGATGGGATGCTTAATTATCTTAGAAAGCACCCCTGTGTGGAAACACCTATTTTATCATACTTTGAACCCCTCATTTAGTTATTTGTAACTCATAATTGTGTGTTTTGAGTGAGGCATATACAGGTTGTTTAGAGTGTAATCTCCCATCTTTGGCTCATTGCCTTGCTTCATGAGTGGAAAAGTGTTTCCAACAAGATGAAATGTGGTAAAGACCAGTTGTCTAGTGTGAGCTGATCTGTTTCCACAATCTGTTAAAATTGTCACTGTCCTCTGGTGTAGCAGCTGTTACAGCCTTTTGTGAAGGAAACTAGCCAAAAAGGAAAAATCTTTTAGATGCACCTTTTTATACAAACTAGATAAGTGGTTTAAGAAGTGGGGCAATAATATCGAGTTGATAATAATAAATAATAGTTGTACATTGTATCATCAGTCTGTACTTTGTGTTGACATGTTAACAAGACTGATCAAAAATATTACCTTTCCAGATAGCTCAAAGTGAAGTCAACTCTCCATACAAAGGACATAATTTGAAAACTCAAATTACATATGAATGCCCTACCTATTCTACGAAATGTGCTAGTGAGTATTCATGACTGCACTCAGAACTGGACATTATTGCTGGGTGGTATTGGAGCTCAAAGCTAAAAATTTAATTTGTAGCACTTCAGATTGGTTTTCAATAGTCTTGAAGCAGCAGCAGCAATAGCCATAATAAGTGCTTCCGCAATAAGCTATTCAGCTCTGTTGGCTAGGTAAAAAAACAATGACACCCTTCATTTTGGCCATTCATACAAGTTATTCCTTTGTCCTAGGACAGCTCAATTTGTGAACATGAACATTTTCCAAAGCTGGAAACCAGAAAACCAAGAGAGATTAGGGGGCCTGGATACATCCTTGTTTTTAGCTGTGGCAGATGAACTCCCCCAAAAGACATGGTAAAGAATATGCAGGCTGACTTTTGGCTATATTCCCCTTTAATGTCGTCAACTGTTCAACTTTTGGCCTCCGACTCACCGGCGAAGAGCAGGGTGAAGATGATGACGAGCTGGTAGACGGCGTGGCCCAGGATGTTCTTCATCATGGTGCGGGAGATGAGGGGCTTGTTGCGGCCATAAGGCTTACGCAACAGCAGGGACTCGGTTGGGGGTTCGGTGGCCAAGGCTAGGGAGGCGAGGGTGTCCATGATCAGGTTGACCCACAGCATTTGCACTGCTTTCAGAGGAGAGTCCTGGAGGGGGCAGAGAGATGTGGGAGGTGTGGAGGACAGTCAGAATCAGTCACCTTAAGTCTTGAGTCTAGAATGAGGACAGTCAGAATCAAACACTTCAGTCTTGAGTCTAGACTGAGGACAGTCGGACGATAAGAAATGTATTTAAAAACACCAGACGTATCCTTTAAGAGCTTATTGGCGATGTACGTTTCTTTTCTGGGCCTATTTTGTTTTGTGGTGTATTTATTATTCATTCCCGCAGATGCCCAAACATAGACATAAAGATATGTCCAGCGCAGGTACAATGGAGTTTGATGGCAGAAAATGTTTCAGCTATCCAAAACATCAATGGTAAACATCTAGTTTTGGTGTCAGCCCCTCAGAAACAAAGACCAGGGCGTCTGTCTAGACCAAGCCGCCAACACCAGAGTGAGTTTTGAAGCCAATGTGGAAGTAGGGGCAGAGGCGGTTCTTCTAATGTCCGCTAATGGCTGGCTCCAGAAAATCTCCAAACGCGGCCCAAGTCCAACCAAGTCAATGGGGCCACCACCCAACTTCTAGCTAAAAATATAAAGTCAATAATTTTTTTCTGCAAGAAGTTATGGCCTCAGTAGCAATTTTTTTCAAAATAATTGTATACGTATATGTATATATATATATATATATATATATATATATATATATATATATATATATATGTATATGTATATATGTAAAAAAAATAAATAAATAAATAAAAATAAAATTGTATATAACACAGGGTTTTTTGGGGGTTTTGTTTGTCTAGCAATTGACGGGTTGCCATGCATCGCTGATTAGGGGGTGTATCCGATAAATAACTGTGGACATGCTTTTGCTCTTTCCTGAAATTACCGTGACCATCAGCTGTTTTCTTTTGAGACTGTAATATTTCTTGATGTATATAGCTAATCATCTATGCCGGTTTAGCTAATATCACACTGCAAATATGGCCTGCTCTGCATTTAACTGTACTAACAGACCTTCCAAGGACTCTGTTCTCCAATTTTTTGGCGTTTACTTTTTTAATAGTTGGTCTGCTAACCCAAATTACCAAGCTATAGGCCTAATCGAAGAATTATGCACCTCAGCCCCTCTACCTTTGCTCCACCCCTTGCTTCGCTTTGGCGGCTCCGGCTCCAAAAAATGCCAACATGGCAGCAAGCGTTAACACAATCTCCAAGGCTTCAAAATGGCCCTTCAGAGGCCAATGTACGCTATGTGACTGCTTACCTGCGTGATACAGGCACCAGTGAAGGCCACAATGACAGCCACTACGTTGACGGTGAGCTGGAACTGGAGGAACTTGGAGATGCTGTCGTAGACGTTCCTTCCCCACATGACTGCCTTGACAATGCTGGTGAAGTTGTCGTCTGTCAGAATGATGTCCGAGGCCTCCTTGGCCACATCTGTGCCGGCGATACCCTGATAGGAGGCAAAGGCAGGGACTGGTTGGAATGTTGTGATGGCAATCATGGTTTATGAGTTTAGAAGCAAACTCAAAATTCTAAAATATGAATTAAAGTCAAAAACTGGGGTGGTGGTTGCATCAAGGTTAGAAAAGCGGGCTTAGTACAGATGGAAGGGTGCTGGCTTGAATCCCTGGACCGGCTGGGAAAATGTGGGTGTGGAAAGTGAATGAGTAACACTCTCCCCTCCCTCAACAACTACTGTCAAGCTGCCCTTGAGTAAGGCACTGAACCCCCAACTGATCCAGTGGAGCTGCTCAGTCTCCACTGTGGCTGTACTGGGCAGCTCCCAGGTGTGAATGTGTTTAACTGTATGAGTGTGAAACAGGATGATCCTAAAAAAAGAGCACCCATGTTAAATAAAACCCTTCCCTGGATAAAAAAAAACAACTGTCTGGTCTAGCTCACTCAAGCAGGCAAGTTTCCATTTCAAAACCACAGAATGGGTGGCGGCCAAACAGTATCTGCTGGTCAAAGCACCAGTGTAGGCAAAAAAAAAAGAATTATTTACTTTGCGTTACATTTAAGAGGATAATCCAATCCACCTCACTGGCATTTTGCCCTTTTCTCCTATTACTTAAAGGAATCAATTAGGTAGTAATTGCAAGGCTAGCTATTACTAAGTTCAGTAGCCTTTTCATCTTTCCACCGACCTCATTTGCACTTGGTCAACTCATACCCCAGGCTACATCATTATCCTGTCTGTTTTCAATTTAACTTTTAATTTTCTATTTTTTTTCTCTCCGATTCTTTCAGACCCTGTGTCACTCAGCTAATTTTTCTCATTATAAAGTAAGTGAGTTATGGAGTTTCATGTAGGCTAGCAGTTCTCTGTCCTTTCATAACCACATGAGTGATTTATCCATCTATTGTTCCTGGTTATATGTGGGAGTCACTCGCTCGCTCTCTGGCCTTAATGGCATGTGTCTTGCAGAGCATGTCCAACACCAGTAGCCTCTCTCCTCTGTTAATGCTTCTCTTTCCTGCGGCTTCATTTATTCACAGCCAGTTGGCTGGGCTGCAGGGTCTCCCCACCAGCCTGGCAGGGGCAAGGCAAAGGTGCACGGCTTGCTGTTTGCCAGTTGAATGGGTGAAAATGGAACGGGGACCTTTGGGTGCATGTGCAAGCTGAAAAATATTCTAAATGGGTCACAGCCACAATCACAGGGGAGGTGGTGGTAGCCTAGTGGTTAGAGAAGCGAGCTTAAGACTGGAAGGTGACCGGTTCAAATCCCCAGACCGCTTGGGAAAATGCGGGCGGGGAAAGTGTATGAGTAAAAACTACTGTCAAGCTGCCCTTGGACATGCCACTGGACCAACAGTGGAAGACTGGTTGTACTGGGCAGCTCCCAGTGGCCGACAGTAGGAAACTGTGGTTGTAATGAGCAGCTCTCAGTGGCTGACAGTATATTTTTAATCTTGCATTTAATTAAGTTTTTTTTTATGTCCATGGCTTTTTATGTTCTTACCCTTTTATCTTTTTATTCTTACTTTTGTACCCCCTGGTATTTTATGGTATTATAGTATTTTATATTATATTACATTTATAATATTCTTTTTTCTTTTTCTTCCCTTCTTAACCTTCTTTATTTGTTCCAAATATTGTATTACTGTTAATTGCTTAGCTTTGTATGTCTACCTTTTTGATCTTTGTTTTTATTACATTTATTTTATGTGAAGCACTTTGGACTACATTTTGTATGAAAGGTGCTATACAAATAAAGGCAAGAGCAGTATGGCAGAGTGGGATTCCACTGTGCTGATAAGCCGACCCATCCAAGCTCAACATTTATTGATTTATTATTCCATTACACAGCCATCCTAATGAATCGGCTGGCATTAAATTGAAGAATTATGGGGATGAGGTTAAGACAAAATGCCTTGTACATGGCTGCATTAGAAATGTAATTAACTCTGAGTTTTTTTTTCTCTCGCTCTGCTAAGAAATTAAGCTCAACAAAATGAGATAGATTGGAGAGCCAGAAAAACATTTGTGGAATTAAGATAAGAGAAAAAAAGGTTGAAAGATTAAAGTAATTGTTACCATAGCAAATCCGACATCAGCTTTCTTGAGGGCCGGGCCATCGTTGGTACCGTCCCCGGTAACAGCCACCACCTGCCGGGTTTCGCCCACTGTGCTGTCAATGATACCTGATTGACAGAAGGAAAAAAAACATACTTCATTAGAATTCAATGAATACAGTACCATTTAGACAAGGTTCTTGTCCGGACATGAAGAATACATTCATTCTCTCTGATATTGTCTGGATACAAAATGAATTGGCCATGGACAACGTGACAGACCAATACTGAATTTTTCTGAAGGCCAGTAGACCAATAGAGCTTCAATATATCGGTCTATCCCTACTTATAATGTGGGGAGAGCAAGATTTACCAAGTACATCCCAAGTCTTACGACAGCATACGGATCCAGACTTGCCATGGCGTGGAGCTGAGCGACCAAATGTTTGAGGGTGTGTTTAGAGTTTACTGGCTCTTTTCCATATTCATGACCCACACCTGTACGCCCCCCCCCCCCACCTTCACTGAGATGAAACAAGTTTGCCTTTGAAGAGCAGAGCAATGGGAAAACGTCTGCTGCACACAGACCTCTACCTCTGGGTGGGCTATTCATGCGTAAAGTGGGTGGGTGTGTTTTGGTGAGCATATGTGAGAATGAGAGGCATACGACTTGTGTGTGTGTGTTTTGTGTGGGTATCTTTGCCCATGTACGCTTATCAAACATATGAAAGAGAATGCAGATTTGGACTGGATGAGGATGTACATGCTCAAACAGTGAGCAAAAAGAGAATGGGCCGAAAAAAGGAAGAAACATACTGGAGGCATTTTGAAATGCACTAATAGATTTCAATGGCCCAACGTGCACAAGAAGTGTTAAGTTGCATGTCAAACCAGCTTGACATTCCTATTGCAACTATTTTAGGGCAAAAGGACAACATGGGTTCTATTTTCCTGAATCAATGGATCTGTTCATGCGCTTCTGACCTGGCTTGAGCAGGTGGGCGGTGCAAACGCAAATTCCAGTAATCCTTGACATCAAAATTGCACTGCGCTGCTTGATCGCTAATGACACACCCCCTACTGTACTTCTCCTCCCACTTCAGCACAGTCAAGGTCACAGCAAGTCACCCAAATACCAAACAGGTAAAAAAAAACTGTGTGCCTGACAAAAATGCTACTTCACCGGCACAATGCCATGCACCGTCACAAAAATAAAGCCATATGCATGTTTTCAATCAGGGTGTTCTTGTTGAGAAGCCAGTACATGAATGAGAAACATAATTAAGCAAGTCAATGGATTTGGCTGAAATCTGGCAGACAGATAGCCCTTGGCCCAAGGTTCAGTTGATTCAATTTTGGTGGTGATCCGGATCTGGAATTATCATTTTTTAGCCATAACAATTATGCTGTGTTCAAGTGCTGGTGGGGATCTGGGACATCTGGGACTTCCAAGTTGGCTGCCAAACAGCATTGCATTCAAGTGTTATTTTCAAGTGCTCCGGGTAAATCAAACCCGGAAGATAAATGATAAACAAGGAGAAACCGTTATGACTGTAGATTTGCAAATTCAGACTGCAACTTTGCAAGTTGGAGATTTGTTCAGCATTGGCAGACGTTCTCTACCAAGTGCCTTGTAGTTTACCTTGTTAAACTTGAACATTACTTATTACTGATTTAGTAATAATAATATATGAACTATACAAAAGTATATTTACAGCTTGAATATTGAGGCAGTCATTGGCTGGAGACAGGATATAAGAAAAGTGAATAAAAGTAGAAATTGAGATATTTGAGACCCAAAGTTAATGACCCATTACATCATCACCATGAGTGTCTTTGACCTACCTTTGACCAGAGTGTGTTTGTCTGTTGGTGAGGAACGAGCCAGAACACGCAGCTTGGGCCAAACCTTGTCCAGACGCTCTTGTTCCACCTAGTGTACACAGAGTACACAATTTAAAAAATATTATATTCATCTTCTCTCCACAGAATACATTATGTACAGAATGCTGGCAAAATAGAATGGCTTAATAATAAAAGTACATTGTATTGCTCAAGATAACTCTCTTGTATAACACTTCCTCCCTTTTCAAAATAAATGTTCCAGTGGTAGAGGTGGAAATTAGCTAAATACAACTACTCTTATTACAATACCCGAGAAGATTTTTGGAACAATAGGCTACTGATATTGAAAATCTTTACTTTTACCTCTAAGTATTAACTCCTACTTTCATTGGAGTAGGTTTTACTTTTAGACAGAGTGAGATATATTCAGAATGAGATATGGCATTTACGATTTTGTAATGTGCAAAAAATCTGAATGTTTTGTTGTTCATAAGCAACCAAATACTTGAGTACTGTTATTGGACTTCTCTTATGTCAACTTAGGTTACATTTAAATTAACTTACAGTAACTTAGGTTACTGTAACTGTTAATTAAGTTACAGTAAGCCATGGTATACCTAACCTAAGTAAAAATATTTAGTACTCCTTCTCCCTGCCCTGCAGCTTGTCTTACCTCTCCCTGGTCATTGCGGATTTGCTGGTTGAACTCTTTGCCCTCCAGGCACAGGAAGTCCTCACCGGGCAGCAGGATGCCACACTTAGTTGCAATGGCACGGGCAGTGTTGATGTTGTCCCCGGTAACCATACGTACAGTGATGCCAGCACGCTGGCACTTAGCAATAGCCTCAGGTACCTGGAAAAGTGTCACAAAGAAGAAATGTGTTATCAGTGACTCAACTTTCTAGTTACAACTATGTGGAGTAATACAACAGGGTAATAGGACAAAATAAGTCTTAATATTAGACTCATGTTAAAGGCATACTGAGTAGGATTTTGCCTTTTGTGGCTTTTAAACAACTTTCAAAGTTGACCCCTCCTCCCTAGCGCAACAAGACACGAAGCACACGCCCCCTGAATGCCAGAACGGTACAAAACAGTAAAAAAGTACAAAAAGTACAGCGAGGCGAAACGCCAAGCAGACAAGGCTCATTCCAAAACGAGAGTGAATCTGAGGTTGGCTTTCACCTGTTGGAGAGTATTGAAGGAGAGGATGGGGATGAAGAGCGACGTGGAGTTGGCCTGTTTTCTGTTGGACAGGTAGCTGCTGGTTAGCTTAGCTAGCTAGCTAGGTATCAGCTTTTGTACGCTAACAACAGTAGCTAGCTGCCAGCTCATGATACACACCACCAGCTCTGACCAGAACTCCAGTTACTCTGTATTAGAGTTCGAGAACTCTACCGCAGCGTATGGCTTTTAGATATAAAATGATTCAGCAGTGGTTTTGGTTGTACACACCTGCTGCCAAAAGGTTGACGCCCAGAAACGTCCTTAACATTCAGAAATAAGAAAATCCAGGCAAAAGGCAGGCTCTCTGCAGCCACAGACACTGTCACACACTACCAATGGGCCATAAGTAATCACTGAGTAGGATAATTTTTAGATGAGTTTATGCTATTTCAAGGGGGGAAATCCTGCTCAGTATGCCTCTAAGGTTGGAAAAAAATAATTAAAGTTTCAATTTTAGACATTTTATCTCAAAAGCTCTACTTTTACAAAGATAAACAAGCTTGCCAACATCTCTCCCTAAACGATCCCTCTTTTTGAAGATGCATTTGTCTATTGTGGCAAGTATGACAGAAAAGGCTGGCATGAAACGGCTGCTTGTTCATGTGTTTATTTTGCTGAAGTGATTCGGAATAAAACAGACAGGACCAGAAGCCCATCTCCAGTTTCCTTCTTACAGAGTAGAGACTGGTTAGATGCCACAATGGCACCGAACCCCGGGACTAGAAAGACGCTGACCTAGTGTAACAGAGCAAAATTGTATCTTGGCTATAATATCCTAAAATCTCACTTAAACTATATCGATTATACAATAGCCTTAGCTTGTGACTTAGGCTGGAAACATACTTCAATTTTATTACTCTACGATCAATCACAGACATCCCAGACATGTCTTTTGAGGACAAATTGCTCATAGCAGTGTTGGGCTTTGGCGAGTGGTATGACCCCTTTCTCCCTGTCTATTGGGGACACTGAGAAGATATGGTGCCTGGAGGAAAGAGGCAGATATTGTCTGTGCCCCTGGTGGCTCTTGTCTTTTTGTCTTTGCTGTCTTATGTTGACAGAAGTAAAAAAACATAAATAAGCTCTACCTCTTCTACCACTTCTCACATTATTATGCTGAGAGATCCTGTTGTGTAGAATAGCTCAAATCTACCCTATTCCCATCAGTGCTTATTTTAGAGTTTTGAGTCAGGCTGTGTTATTCTGCATGCAAAAAAAAATGTCTCCAAACTCCCTCTGTCTGCCAGCGCTGATCTCAGTTCAGTTTGTTTTGAAGTTATTTTCGTCTCTCTCAGCAGGACTGTTGAGCCCTGACAGCCTCTGCTTATTCATGCATAACCTCTAAACTCACTCTGTGTATGTTTGAGTCAGTGTGCATGGGGTGTCATTGTCATTTGTGTGTGCGTCATTCAGTATATGCTTTTATCATCCTTCTGTCATTATATGTGAAAACAGCTTAAAAAGAGCCACTTCCTCTCCTAATTGTATTATGGAAGTCAATGAAAAAAAATTAGACAGAAAAAAATACAAATGAAAAGTGCACCCTGTCTGTTTTCACATAATAGTGATGGAAGAATTATCATTATTCTTTTTGGAAACCTCATGCCATCCATAAGTGACACAGATATTCTATACTGTGCTTCAACTTTACGAAGCAGAATTAAAAACCTAAAATTAATTGAGGGGACGAGCCTTCCTGGCAAGAAAGTCCGACATTTTTGAAAATAAAATCCATTCAAATACTTCACTATAACTTAAAGATGAAATGTTGTACAAAGTTTTGCCAGTGAGACAGTTCAGGTAGCAGAATGTGAATACAGTAATAAGTCATTTATGTAAACAATTAAATCAAGCCTAAAAGCTAAATGGCTGAAACGCACTGCATAGCCTTAAATGCATTATAGATTTAGATAAGTGATTAACTGTCATTCAGCTGCCCTTTCAACCCAACTGGGAGCCTAATGATGGAGCAATCCCCGCTGGCTATGAAGCTATTTCTATCCCGTCTGTTATCTTGTGGTCTTGACATTCAAAACTCTAATGTAACCAGTGACCAGCAGGGGACTGTTGGTATATATGGCTAATTTAACAATTCAGAGCCTCCAAACTGTACACCTGACTAGGATATTCAGTAGTTTGGTCTTCATGTTTAGCAGGATGACATTACCATGCTTGTATGTTCTATAGAGTTAAGTCTTTATCATATTTATGTCATCTACCTTATTGATTTGTGAAGCCTGTGTTTGTGTGTGTATATATGTCTCAGGGACTAAGAATGGAAGCACTGTTAACGTTGATTCCACTCCACTGGTCTTCAGATATGCACCACTACCATGCTCTACCTCACCTAACAGATACCAGATGGCTGTGGCTACAGAAGCTTAAAATCAGCAAAGCAGGGCCTGATATCTACAAAAAAAGATGCAGCATACAATAGGGACACGGCAGTCACAGAGCATAGCGCATCAGTGAGTGCTATGGAACATTGGATGATTTCTATTAGCAGCACTTGTTTGTTATGCAATTTGAGATACCAAATGTAGCCAATTTATGTTATTTAATGTTTTTATATGTTCTATGTATAAAATATATAAAATTGTATTATATGGATAATTTGGCTAATATATGTTTGAATATATGCTATTACAAAGTAGTAGACTAAATATGGGGATTTTTATCTATTTAACCAATCCATGTCATTTCTGCTGCGCCTTGAAACATTTGTTGTCACAATGAAACTGCATTTTGAGAGCATCTTGCTTCCTTATGTGATGCATTTAATTTTGAAACACGATATTGGGGTGGGACATAACATGGGGAGGGATCAAAAGTGTAATATCAGTTAGGGAGAGAGATTGTTCAAAAATCTGTGATGGTTGTATTGGATGGAATTTTTATGTATGCCTCCTGGTACACAATAAAGTCACCACTAAAGATTTTCTGTTTTCCAGGAAGTAAGAGTAATGAGAATTTGCCAAAAAATAAAATATAAATTAATATATAATATAAAATATGTTTCTGTTGTTTTTTGTTTGTTTACTTTTTTCTTTTTTTTTACATAAATTGCCAATTAGGTGTATGGTATGATAGAATAAGCTAGAAAGGGAACAGTCAAGGATGTGAGGACAACATCCTCCTCTAATGCTTTAATGTAATAAGCTCTATCATTACCCTCTCCTCTAGCAACATTATTGAGGCTTCCCCAGGAAGGTGTGAGGAATTTCTCTTATTTCATAAAAAAAAAGAAAAGAAATTGAGAACATCAGACACCAGATTCCCCCAGTAGCTGTGACGCATCAGTCTCAGTATGCCCTTCCGCTCTCAGCAGCTTCCCACTCTACAGATATGAAATTCTCATCTTTCCCCTTGGACAGTATTCCCACTAAATTCCTCAAAGACGTCCTTGATACAGTCGGCCCACACATTTTCCATATCATAAATACTTTGTCTTCTGGCTCCCCCCCACCCCCCGTTATTTAAACATGACATGGTCCAGCCTGTCCTGAAGAAACAAAATCTCAATCCCCTTGATCTCAATAATTACAGACCTATGTTCAAACTGCCCTTCTTGTCCAAGGTCCTACAAAAGATTATTTCTTTAGAGTTATTGTCATTTATGAATTCATCTTTGAAAAATCAATCAATCAAAATTCAATCAGGTTTCAGAGCTCAACACAGTACTGAGACTGTTCTATTCAGGGTGACTAACAACCTCCTCACTGCTGCTGATAGAGGTGACTGCTTGGTCTTAATTCTGTTAGACCTTAGAGCTGCTTTTGACACTGTTGAATCGGTTGGAGAATTGGGTCGAGCTCACTAATACTGATTATAATTTCTTTAAATCATATCTTTCTAATAGAACATTTTCTGTTGTGATTGGCAGCGGCTCCTCTGTCCTGGCACATCTTAATTGTGGCGTTCCCCAAGGGTCAATCCTAGGCCTCTTGTTGTTCTCCATTTATATGGCCCTCTTGGTGACATCATTTGTAAATATAAAAAAATATAATATCCATTTTCATTGTAATGCTGATGACACTCAGAGCTCCCTAAACCATCTGCAACTGGTGCAAAAGGCTGCAACCAGACTTTTAACCAGGACCCGGAGGCATGACCATATTACCCCCATTCTAGCTTCCCAGCACTGGCTTCCTGTTAATTTTACAATTGATTTTAAGATCTTACTGTTAGTTTTTAAGGCTCCATGAGGTCTATCCCCAAGTTACATTTCTGACCTTTTGACCCTTATGCGACTGAATGTAGCCTGAGATCCTCAGGCAGCATCCATTGAGCTGTCCCTACATCCAGGCTTAAAGCTAATGGCGCCCAGGCTGTTGCAGTCAGAGCCCCTTTGGGCTCTGACTGCAACAACTTTGGAACAGCCTATCTGAGGAACTCGGGCTAGCAGAGTCTGTGTCATCTTTTAAATCCTTCTTTTATAGAAAAGCCTTTTTATAATTGTTTTACTTCACAGTCCTGCTGTGGTTTTATTGCTCTTACTTTCCTTTTAGTTGTTTTCTGATCCTGCTTTTATTCAGCTTTGTTCGCCCTATTGTTTTGACTTTTACTGACTTTTATTGGCTTTGGTCAAATTGTTTCTGTTTTTATTACCTTTACCGTTTACTTCCTTGTCTCTGTCAAGCAATTTGTAACTTTGTTTTGAAAAGTGCTATATAAATAAAGTTATTATTATTATTATTATTATTATTATTATTATTATTATTAATAATTTGATTATTTTAAGCACCAAATGTTGAAATAAATTTGATTGCTGTCCCTGGCCATTTCAGAGGTCCTCATCCAAATTCTAAAGTCTAGACAGGAGAGTCTTAAATGGATGTCCCTTATTGACATACACAATCAGTATCATATTCCCTTTGCAGAGTACAACTGTCTGGGACAAATTCAATATTTTGCGGCTGTACATTATATCAGGATTCAGCAAAAACCAAGGTACTTGATATCGCTTTCTAATTCAATATTTACCATACTGTGGTAAATCTGGACAAAGCGGAGCAACATTTGACACTACTACAGAGTGGGGTCTTAGCTCACTCTGTAGTAGTGTTCACTCTAAGCCAGTGGTGTCCTGTGCCATCAGAGAATCTGCAGGTTTTCATTCCGTCCACCAAACACTGATTTCAAAACCCGCAGACTCTTATGTGGCACAGGACTAGACACCAATGGCTTAGAGGGAACACTAGCTAAGAGGTGAAAATATAATTGGGCGATAGGGGTCAACCCTGACTTATACCTCGGGCCTGACAGGGTCTTCGATGCCGACCACAGCAATGCAGGTGAGATCACTGAGGATGTCATTTTCGGTGTCCCAGTTAGGCTCGCCAGCCTCGGCAGGAAAGTCCCTGTAGGCCACACAGATGGTCCTCAGCCCATCACAGGCCATGGGCTCAATCACCTTACGCACCATCTCATCACGGTCCTTGGGCTTGAAGATGCGTGGCTCGCCCTGGGCATCCAAGATACGGGAGCATCTAGGAGAGGGAGACAGAGAGAGAAAGGGAAGGAGAGGGAGGAGGAGGAGGGGTTTAGAAGGAATGGGATTACAATAAGGGCAGACATTAGTGGGGAGAAAGAAGAGCAAAAAGGCATGTTGCTGCCTCTTTGTCCAGGCATGTTGATTAAAAAAGCTTTGATGATGAAGCGTACACGCTTGCAATACTCCTACTGCAGGTCCATCCATCCATCACTTCATCCATCAACCAGTCACTCCATACACCCAACCATCCATCAATCCATATAATCACCCATCCATCCATCCCTTCATAAATCTATCCATCTCTCCATCCACCCTTCACTCTGTATGTCCATCCATCCATCACTCCATGACCCCATTTACACCTGGTATGAAAATGCGATCTGTATCTGAGTAACTTATATGGATAGGGAAAAATGCATGTTAATGTAAGGTGTAAACGTGCACAGCATGCATTACGGTCAGAATGTGATCGGATCTGCCACACCACCTCGCATTGCGATCGGATCTCAGGCAGAGTCAGCCGGGTGTAAAATGCAATCTGTACAGTGTGTTCGCATTGGTGAGAATGTCCTGAATAACTCCAGCACGATCCAATCCTACCCGTCATTGCTCCTTACCCTCATCCATATAGTGAAGGAGTCGCTGTAGTGGCGTTAACAGCAGCTCAAAAAACTACTGTGGCAAAAACAACCTGTTGTTTCGTAAAAAGACGATCCTTTCCGCCTCAAATGAAAAGTAAATACAGGCTGTACAGTGTTCCGTCTAATGACCCTACACCCGCCAGGTTTGTTTTTGTTGACAATGCCACCTCCCCACCTACTAAAAATGTGTTCCAATCACAATGTGCAGATAGTGAGAACGCATATGAATACCAGTTGTAAATGCAAAGGGTGTGATCGTATTGAAGATTTTGCGGAACGCATATTCGGATACAGATTATATTTTAATACCAGGTGTGAACAGGCCCCAAAGATCCATCCAACCAAACCACCAACCATCCATTTCACTATCTGTCCAACCATTCATACGTCCATACATCCATCCCTCTCTCCCTCCTTCCCTCCTCTTCAGATGACTACTTGCATCTGAAATTATCTATTTATCTATCTATTTATCATCTAGACATTTCATTGTCTTTTGCCTACTTGCGCAGGACGATCTCGGAAGCTCCTTTGCTGTACATGCGGAAGCCTCCGTTGGCGTTCTTCAGTACAGTGCTCATGGACTTGCGGGAGGAGTTGAAGGTGTAAACCTTGTAGAGTTTCTCCTCTGGGATCTCGTCCCTGACTGGCTGGTAGTCCCTCTTCAGTTCCAACACCAGGCCCAATAGGGAGCACTCTGTTTTGTTGCCCACGTGGCGGGGCAGGCCACCTTCTTTTTCTGGCGGCTGAGAAGGGACAAAAGATTTGGATATGACATTTTATATCATAGGGTTAGGGTTTTAAAAGGTATAAATAAGTAAGGGTATAAATATATAAAATATTTATCTTTTAGTGCATTCACATACAAATTCTTAATTGCATACAAGGTAGGTGAAAGTGTGAGATGTTACTTTATATACAAAGTAAAACAAAGTCAGTCACACACACACACACACACCCTGGCAGGTCTTGTGATGGCTATTTCAGGCCCAGCGTCATTGAGTCTTATATGATTATCTAAAGTGGTGCTGAAAACCTGATGAATGCAACTGAGTTACATGGCCAGCATCATGTTACCATTGGCCTATTGCAGATGTTCTTCACTTTAGCATGTGAAAGTCAGTCTGTCACCAGTGCTTCACTTTATGGTGTGGGTGTATGGTTATGCATGTGTGTGTGTATTTTACAGAAATACACAAAAAAAAAGCGTATTTTATATTTATATGTATTTCTTGTGTGTTTTATAGAAATACACAAAAAGGTGTAAAAGTAGCAGTGGTGTAAATTGGTTTCATAGTCATCAAACTTACTGAGCAGTAAAACACTAAAACTAGAGATTTTCACAAGACAACAGCAATATGCACGTACAGTGGTGATGACTAAACATAAGTGCTCAGTGTGCCTGGGCCCACATGTGTATGTGTGAGAATGTGTGAGTGTTTGATTTGTATGCCTATTAGTCCAGATGAATGAGCGCTAGCCTGAATAACCACTCATTCATGTGCACACATATGCTACCCTATTCTGACCCCTTGACTTTTTGCACATTTTGTTTTGCAATTAAGTTGTCTCAAAATGCATTTATTCGGGATTGCTAGTCTGAGTTCTATGCAAAGCACTCTGTTGTACCAAAGAGAAAACAAATCTGAAGAAATTTATGTGCATGTATAAAATTAAAATAACAAATTAATTTTGTGTAAGTATTCAACTCCATTGCTTCGTTTGGGCTAATTTGCCACACTACAAACAATTGCTCAACAATCTTTTATATAGTACCTTTTAAATATTACATATTATTAGTCTGCAAAGGCTTGAACCCCTTTCATGGGTTCTATATTTTATTCTGAATTTTGTATGCATTTCATATGTTAGGCTCATTTCTCATGTCTCAGGATGTTGTACTGCTGTTATTGTGCACATCCTGCATACAGCATGCAGGCGCTCTGTCCTTTGTCTGTTCAGTAATGGTGGCTATCATTGCTCTACCCAGTTCCTATTTATTCCAAACAAACCGGTTTAGAACTGAAAAAGTTACATTTTTGCTTTAGGGCTTGTGGTGGTGAGGATTAAGATTAATGTTAGGGAATCGATGTAATCAATAGGAGGTCCTCACAAGTATAGCAAGACAAGAGTGTGTGTCTGTGTGTGTGTGTGTGTGTGTGTGTGTCTTGTCTCTGCATCCTCACCAGGATCTTGGTGGTGTAAGCGGAGTTGATGGCGATGCTGTTGACCAAAATTTCCAGCGTCTCTGGCTTGATGGCATCGGGTTCGGGGACGCTCTTGTAGTGGGTGTCGCCGATGTAAGCCTGGACCACCGTCATGCGGTTCATGGTCAGTGTGCCGGTCTTGTCGGAGCAGATTGCCGTGGCATTACCCATGGTCTCGCAGGCGTCCAGATGACGCACCAGGTTGTTGTCCTTCATCATTTTCTAATGGACAGGGGGCAGAGGTTAGGGGGCTAAGGTTCGGCTGAGGTTTTTTTGGCCATATTACACAAAGGCTATTAGGCATTCATCTTCAGCTGAGCCTAGGTACACAATGGTAACGCTATATTTTCCAGGGTCCGCAATTTCCTAATTATTGCCTAGAAAGGAACTGTTAATTTCTTAGGAAGTTTCCTGGAAAGAACCATGAAATTATGTACTAATTACAGGGAAAATAGAGAAAGAGTTCAATGGTAGCTGGTAGTTGGTAAGTTCCTCCAATTTCTTCTGTTGTTTCCAAGACAAAAACTTGAAATTATGTAGTAGTTATATAGAAAATTAGAAATTAGAGGAAGGAATTCAACAGATAACTACATTATCTAATTATATGAATAATTGGGTCTTGGGTTACCAAATTGACCTCTGCCTATTATTTTTCCAATAAATAGTTTTTTATATAACTACTACATCATTTCATGGTCTTTCCAGGAAACTTCCCAAGAAATGAACAGTTCCTTTCTAGGAAATTGTGGACCCGGAAAATGAAGTGTTACCAGTAATATTACTATTTTATTTGTACAGCACTTAACAGTTTGCAAAGTGCTTTAACAGTCAAATGAAAGCAAATATCAACCTCATAAAATAATTCAAACGTAAAAGCAAAAATGAGAAGGCACCAGAAGATAAAAGGATAAGAACAGAGTGTGAAAAGAATAGTATAAGATAACAGGATAAAACACATCACATAAAAACAAGTCTATGTAACTAAGTTTTAAGAAGAGTAAGATTTAAACGACAATTTTACAGAGCCCTCTTCCTGTTGTGTGCAATGTAAAATGCAGTTTTTATGGTAATTATACTAGTGTCTCAAAACTAATGTGGTAATGATTTATTGATGTTGAAGAGAGAAAACAAATGAGGAGAGGACAGTGACATCCTAAACAACAATTCCTGATGATTTGTGTGTGTGTGTGTGTGTGTGTGGTCCTCCTCACCTTGACAGAGTAGGCCAGAGAGATGGTGACGGCCAGTGGCAGCCCTTCAGGAACAGCCACCACCAGCACCGTCACACCTATGATGAAGAACTTGACGAAGTACTGGATGTAGATGGGGGTGCACTCGGTGAGCCAGGGGCGGCCCTGGACCCCAAAGGTGTCGATCACAAAGTAAAGGATCAGGATGATGACAGTCACGGCTGACATGATCAGACCTGGATGGAGCGACAGGGACGGAGCAGAGGGATAATTGAAATCCAGACAGGCTTTGGTAACACTGAAAGTGGTGCTCTTATGGCATTATACGGTATCAAAATAACAAACTATTCCTACAGCACTTATCTAAAATATACGGAAGCCCTGAGAGGCAAGGAAAAAAAAAAAAAGTTTGCGGTCAATGCCGGCCAAAACCTACGTTTATCTCGTACGTGAAATAGTCTGTCTACATGGGAGAGCCTATATCTGTGGATAAACTGAAAGATCCATTGCGCAGTATTGCGCTTATTTCTATGGAATATTCAAACATGAATATTGACAGCTACTCGTCAGAAACACTTTTTTCAGACAAAGCACGCCAAGGAACCGCTTCAGAGGAATCCAGTGAGAGTGTGTTGACTGTGTGTCGGAAGAATAGGAGGAGAGGAGAAAGGCAAGTGCGTGCGTAAAGCACGTTCCCAAACTCATTTAATAGACAGAGCTCATTATAAATGTATAGATATTTAGCACACATTTAGAAAATGTCATTCAAACTGTTTATTTGATATTATTTTATACTGTATAACCCTGTAAGGTCGGCTATAGGAAATGTGAGATAAGTACAGGAAGGCATAAAAACAAGAACACTACAATACATAATGAGGAGGTAAAATAGAAAGCACAAAAGAAAATAGGTTAAAAGAAGAGTAAAAACATTTGTAATAAAAAACAAATGTAATAAAAGAGAATGACAAAAAGAGAAAAGAAAAACAAACACGATTAAAAGTGGGAAAGAAAAAAAACACATTACATAAAAGCAATTCTATAAAGGTGTTTTAAGAAGTGATTTACAATATGTTCACAGCATAAGTACATTATAAGCACACTGTGAATGAAAGATTATTATAATCACATAAAAGGCACTTGAGCTGCCTAATGCCCCACCATAATTACCATGGTATATTAAACATAAGTAGTTATGCTAATGAGGTCATTAATTAAGCTATTCAATTCATTATTTAGCAAATATTTCTATGTCAACATACTTGTCTTCACATAATACACATTAATATGAATTCCATATTTTAAAGCGTTTAAGAGTCATAGTAGTTTCAAGAAAATCAGTTTTTCCTCATTAATATGAAAATGTATGCAGCAAAATAATCCAAAATCTAATGAGATTACATTACGTTACATTACATTATGTCATTTAGCAGACGCTTTTGTCCAAAGTGACTTACCGTAAATCCTCTAATATTGGCCCGGGCCTTTATTTACCTCAACTGCCGAGGGTACCAGGCCTTTATTGGAAGCAGCCTTATATTAGAGACAGGCCTTTATTCCTAATTCCCTCTGTTTGATAAGTATATTTGCTCATATTTTAGTATGAAGCCTCCTTGTTTTCTGATCTGCTTCTGTTGGGGTATGTTAGGTAGACCTTTTTTTGCTACTGCAATGCATTACGATAATTATGGTAACCGACGACGGCATGCTCCAGAGACTTCCGCCGGCCGAGCCATCTTGTGGCACTTGTACGTTACTACAAACTACAGTTACAAACAGGCACCAAGAGTTTAGTGGTATCCACCGTTGTTTGCATGTAAGCTGAAGCTAAGTGAAGCTAACTGAACCTGGGCGCCGATGTGTTCCTGGTGATCCGGCCGAGATTTCGGCGGGGGTCCCGACGCCGATGCGTCACCGGGCGTCTGGGGCTTGGATCGGGAGGATCAATGCGGGCCGTGGGCACGGTGGAGAGGACAGCGGCGGAGAGAGGAGACGGACACGGTCCAGCCATATACTAGGTGTTGACCTAGTCTTGTTTCCTTTGTTTTTTTCCCCGGCCTGTATTTGAGGCCGGCCTTTATTTGTTCGTGTCGACCACGCCCCCGGCCATTATCGGAGACCCGGCTTTTAATTGACTACAGGCCACTATTAGAGGATTTACGGTATAATAAGTGTGATCATTTACTCTATAGGGGGAACCTGTTGTGAAATTATGAAGTTTCTATCATGTATTGTTCTTGAGTTAATTATGTTCACAAGAATGTGTCTACACACAGACAGATGCAAAAAAATGTAGGGAGGTGAATACTTTAAGAGGCAACTGTATAGTTATGCATGATATTAAAGTGAATGTAATTTTCTGATGATTATATTGTAAGCACAGAACTTGAATGGATAGAACAGTCATTCCAATTCAAATCAACGTTCCTGGATGGCCGGTGCGGCGCCATTTTTATGTGTACCGTTGGGCTAGCTTCTGTACAAACCGACTTACGGCAAGTCGTTAAGGCAAGAGGTTTTATAGCAAAGACCAAAGCAGCTTCTCTGTCTCCTTGCTGCCATAGAATGCTAACATGCTAATGTTGACTAGAGGAGCTAGTGAGAGAAGTACAGTCTTTGATAAAGCTACGTTGCTAACATTTGCTTTCAGTTGAATTTTGCCAGTTTGCTCGCACTTGTGCAACAGGCACATCTGCACAGTTCTCAAGCAAGTGTGACAGACTTTAGTCTGTAGCGGTCGCTGGCGGTTAAGCCGGGGTGCCAGTCAGAGTCTTTAGTCTGACAAAATATAATGGTACGAATACAGCCAACAAAACCCTACAAAGGAATGGATAGCAGGTACCAATCCCTTAACTACCTGTACACACAAAGCAGCCACAAGCATAAAACACACAACACAGCAAATGCAATGTTCCCCACAGTGTATTATACAAATAAAGACAGTGCAAATACCAACCAAACAATAATTCAATACAGTGCAACCCAACCCCAATAGTCCGTTTTTCAGTAGTGTCAGTCTGTGTCAATGTTTCTGAGTTCTCTACTCGAGACTTCCTTGATTCCCACAGTACTGCAACATTTGAGCTCCCGAATCTGAGTCCGAGTGTAACCTCCCGTCAGTGTAATGCATCTGTGTGCTCCGGGGAAACCCCGGGGTTACCTCCACAACGTTACTCCGGTTCGGGCGAGGTAGCAGGTAGCCGGCTCCCGGGAATAGTCGGACCGGGCGATGAACGGCGGGTTGGTGTATAAATGGCATGTGAAGTGAAGAGAAGAAGCGGTGGATCCGGTCTGTAGGACGGGCGGTCTAGCAAATGGCGGACTTTTACACGCTGCCAGGGGTTGGCAGGCTAACGGCGGACACTCGGACGGTCTAGCCACTTCCTGGTGTGTGTCAGTGGTAAGTACGCGCCATAGTGCTTTTGAAATCCAGCCTTGAACAGTCTATGGGTGTGTGTGCGTGACGTGGGGGGGTACGTCCTTAAAGGCGCAGATCGCCACAAGTCTTACGGCCTAGACATGCGTTGTCACCATAGCAACTAACCCTTCAAATTCCATAATCAGCATTTTATGGTGTACTAGCCAAATTACCCTGGCAAACAGAGGAAGGACCTTTCTATCCACTCAAATTCTATGAGTAATATGCTGGCAATACATCACAATGCACGTAAACTGATTTCACTGTGTTTCATCAACACAAATGCATGTGACCGTTTTGAAAAATTTGAAAATAATAATCACAAAAATGCAATTGTAGAAAGATAGAAATGTTCCATCATTCACCATGATCCGCTGTTAAACTGAATGCTGTCATGATCCACTGTTAAACTGATAGCAGTCATGACACACTGTTACAATGATGGCAGTTATGCCAGTAAAGTACTGAAAAGATGTTACTGTCTGTCCAGTTGGTCAAGTCTGCTGTGTGCAATATTTACTGTGTTTGGCACTCTTTTAGTCTGCAGTCTCTAGGGCTAGCACTTACTGAGGTGTCAGATTCTGAGAAAAAAAAATAAAGGAGAGAAACTGAAAAAGTAGTATTTCTTCCAAACCTATGTACTTGATTTGTTTATCCATCCATTACGGTTTTTTTTTTTGGTCTTTTTTAGGCCTCTTTCCAAAAAGACTGCCATTTTTTGAAGGAATATCCTTTAATCTTTGACTTGCCTGATTGCTGAATACAACATAGCACACTATACCAGCCTGATTTTTATGGATGGACCAAAGTAAGAGACACTGAAGTCATTGAAGAACTGTGGTTCAGCTGTGGGCAAAAAAAGCAGTTCGTCAAGCTTTTTTTTCAAGCAATGTTTAACTGTTTGAAACCGCATGTGCATGAAAAGTCAAGTGCTAAGTATAATTTAAATATAGACTATTGTCAGATGATACTGTTCAGCAAAAATAAGAATCTATCACATGGGGTATATTTAAACGCAAATAATTGAGTGAGTTTGTGTGAAGTCTGATGAAGAGCAGGCTTTCAAATTGTCATATTACTACAGGTTGAGAGGAGATAACAGAGTGCAGTTTTTGCTTTATGCTTCACCAAACCATTTAGGTCTGGTTGCAAAAACGGTGCTCATTTGAAACAAGGGTAAAACAACTCTTTAAGAAAAGAAAGCCACAGCACTCTTCTTTTGTGTCCGAAAAATAAAAAGCCTTTATTTGTCTATGTCTACCATACATATTTCGGCATAGGTGCCTTCATCAGGGGTATCTCATTTAAAATGGAGTGTACAATCAGACTGACTGAAACTCCAAAAACAACTTTTCAAGTAGAACTGCTTGGACTTCATTTTACCTTCCTGTCAATCACCTCCTGTGTTTTGCAATGAAGGGCGGTTTATTATGGAACCTGGTCCATGGCTCGAGAATGCTGCACTCTGTTCTGAAAGCTCCTGAATGTATTAAGGTCAATTGAAATGGCACGCAGAAAATGCGTTCAATTTTGGAGTAAATCATGTTCCCAATAAAACATGTATCCAATAAACCAGAGTGCATTTTTGACCCTCAACCCCGCCTCCCTCCCCACGGCTCTTTCTGGCTGTTAGAAATGGGCACAAGGGACTTTCATTCCCTGAGCTTTTATTCCCCGAGTGATGATTGGACGCCAACTGCCTCCTCCAAGGCTGCTAACAGTGGCCCCGGCCCACTCTTCACTTAGACAACCGCAAGCTACGTGGCACCGTGCCTTGCTCATCTCCCCAGCCAATGATCGAGCCTTATTCGGTGAAACAATTGCACATTTGAATGGTAGCTAACTTTTTCATGTTGACAGATAGTCACAAATGTGGTCATCTGTTGACATCAGCTAAAATCGCTTAGGCTGCCAAAGCTATCTATTATTATTTGGCGGTTTCATTTATGACACCACCATGAGGAAGGTTTTTTTTTTTTTTATGGCTAAACACTTTCTATACATATGTATGGCCTTCTGTAGACCTGAAAATGTGAATACAACATTCTGCACATCATGTAAATATGCTGTAAATTTGGATTCTGATTTGACATGTTTCACTGCATATTCATTTCAAAGTAATACATTTTTTATTTTTTTATTTTTCACAACCATTTCATATTCTTGGTACAAATATGGTGCAGTATTTTCATGTCTTCTGTGGACCTGTTAATGTGAATATGATGCACATTTTGCACACCATGTATATATTTCATGTACCATTTCATATTGTAATACTCTTCTAATTTGTTACATACAAGTTATATACGTATGATGACACTGTTTTATTTTGTCACTTATCACATACATTTTGAATATTTTTAAAATTTCATAATTTTGGTATATTCTCATATTGTATATATTTTTTCATAATTTTTTTCTTTGTCTAAGTATGTTCAAATGCTCACAATACCTCATCATAATACCGTAGTTCATTTCTTTTATATTTTACATTCATCCATTTCTACTTAAGACAGTGTTGAAATATGCTATTTTTCTTTGCTGTATCCTATTACTAGTTGCTGCTGCAACAACCCAATTTCCCCATGGGGATCAATGAAGTTTCATCTTGTGTGTAAGTATCTGCATGTGTGTGTGTGTATGTGTGCGTGTGTCCCTCACCAGCCTTCCCGATCTGCACAGCCAGCCGGGTGAGTTTGCCCTGCAGCACGGACTTCTCCTTCTTGGTTACGTTGACCTTCTTCACCGGCTTAGCCTCCTCCTTCTCCTCCTTCTCCTCCGATTCGGCAGCCTCCTCGCTCTTCAGGGGCTGGATTTCCAGGGCGATGCCATCCTGGGTCTTAGCTGGGGGGGAGGGGGGGGGGGGGGGGGATAGACAGGTGGGGGAGGGTAAAAGGGAGGAGGGTAGTGGTAAAGGGCCAGTGGGGAAGGGGTGGTCAAGAGAGCAAAGGTAGAAGAAGATGGAGAGGAAGGGTTTGGGATGGGTTTGGGGGGCAGAATGGAGGAGGCAGGGGTAAAGGGGCAAGTGGGCAAGGAGTGGGCAAGAGGAAAGGGTGATGGGTAAAGGGGTTTAGAAATGGGGAAGGGCGGTGAGAGAGGGCAAAGGTAGGGGGAGATTGAGACGGGTAGAGGACGGGTTTGGGATGGGGTAGGGTAGATGAAATAGAGGAAAGGAGGATTGGGTAGGATGAGGGAGGAAGAGGAAGGAATGGGACATAAGGAGTTATGATGGAGGAAATAGATTGTGAAAGGGGCAGAGGGTTGAAGTTGGGCCACAACAGGGTTGCAGGGATGGAGATGGAGAAGAGAGGAAAGCGGGTGTTTTCAAGATTGGGACGGATTAAGAGTGGAGAATGTGGGAAGAGGGCAACGGTTGATAATGGTAGGTAGATAACAAAAAAAAAACAAGGTTGGAGGTTTTACAAAATGGTTGAGGAGGGTCAACGATGGTGGTGATGGTTGTTCAGGAGGATGAAGAGGAGGATATATTCAAAAAAACAAGGGAACAAGGGTTCAGGAGTGGTTTGGGGATGAAGGGTAGGGAGGCAGACAAGCAGATTCAGTTAGAGTTGGAGAAAAGTTGAAAACGCTGCCGACCAGATCAGTGATCCGCAGAGGATTACAGAGACCTCTGAGATCAGAAAAGACCTCTCACAGTATCATTAACATGGATCTGAATTTCTGGTGAGCCTTTGGCTGAATGCAAAGAATGGCATTTAACCAATTAATTATCAAAGAACAATCAATATGAATGAAAAAGGTCCAAGTAGTTGGGGCATTTAGAAACACTCTTGCAAACATGTTAGGAACAGCAGTTAATAATGAAAAAGTAGCTTGGTGAACATTAAGCGCACATACCACAGAGTACAGCAGAGGAGATAAAACAGAGAGGATTTAACAAGGGAGTGTCAATCATAGACAAACAGTGTCCCACTTTTGTCAAGACAGCATTAAACATCAGAGCTAAGAGGTTGGGAACAAGGCGGTTGGGAGGGAGACTGAATTCTGACATGGCTTCTTGTTTCGTCTTGTCAACGCAAAGATAAGTCGTCCTGCTACACAGCTCTGCTCCTGATTTACATAGGCAAATAGTATATTTGCATTTCACTTCATCGGCTTGGATTTGTCTTATTTGTACTGTAGTGTATGGAGCCTTTTGATGTGTTTGAGCTCTGCGCAAGGGTGCACAACGTGGTATTGAATTAAACTATTCACTATCTCCATCCAGTGCTATGCTTTCTTATACTGCCATATCAAGGCATTGAAAATTGTATGTTAGTCCTTCTGTACAATGGTGCCTTGTAAAGGACTGGTATGACAGTACTGAATCAAAACTGATTACAACTGTGACAATATTATTTGGATATCACCAAGAATTTCTTGTTATTTCAGGAAAAACTCCTCTGGAATTGACTGAATATGAGTAGATGAGCTTAAAAATGGCTGGAAATACTGAAGTTTTTGCCATAAAAATAACAGTAATACAGCAATTAGTAGGGATGGGATGATACACTTATCTCACAATACGGTACTTGATACACGATACAGGGTTTACGATTCGATACAACCACGATACAATGTAATAAATAAAAGTTCAGTGACAACAAAGTCTGACTGCAGAATTATGTTTGAGTCACAAATCTTTCAAGCGATGGCATTGGCTTGCTAGAATGTAAACGACAATTTAAAAATGGAATTACAAAGTGTAAGTAATATAATTTCAATGGAGAGCTTGTAAATCTGTGATGGTCAAGCCGTCTCATTTGTGATTACTTCTGCCCCACGATACGTATTGTCACATTTTTGTATCGCGATATATTGAATTTCGATAAATCATCCCATCCCTAGCAATAAGTGTCCTGGCACATATTGCACGCTCAGGTGTCCTGTTGGGGGATCCGTCTTTGACTTGACCCGCTCAAGGTTTCTTCCATTTTTCGTTATACGGTTTGCTTGGAAGGTTTTCCTTGTATGCTTTGAAGGTCTAAGGCTGGTGGTGCTGGGTAGGTTCGGCTATGTAGGACAGGTAGACTCGCTATGTCATACAAAAACTTACTATGGTGCTTTGTTTTGCTTTCTTGTATTTGTATTACATCATTCTGTTCTATGATTGAGTGCTAATTAGTTAAATCTAGGTAGGCTTACTCTCTGTAAAGTTCTTTGAAATATGCTTGTGATGAAGAGCTACAGAAATAAATGAACTTGAACTTAACTCTGACATGAGTCAATTGTATCTTTATTCTATTAAACCCTCTTGGGGCATCAATGGGAAATCCACTTCTGATCATAGCAATATCACTTTTGGTACCAATAGCAATACCAATGGACCATGCACATGAAGCACATCTTAGTTTCCTGGATGACACCTCTTCCATAGTGCAGCACCAATCTCCAGTTGACTCTTACAGTATTTCACACTCAGAAGAGTAACTTCAGCTGCCCACTGCAAAAATCTGTCCAGGTTTTCTAAAATCTTTCCAACCACCAACTTTCTGTTTGGTAACCAGCACTTGGTGCTTTAGCCTGCTGAAATCACATGGATTTTTTTTCTTAAGCCATTGACTTAGTGTTGCTGTCTGTCTGGCTGGTGCAAGCATGTTTCAATATGACAGTGAGAGGATAAGGCTTGGGTGCTTACCAGGGTCAGAAATTAAAATGCCCTTGAAATGATAAATAATAGGGCAAAAAATGCCACTGATTATTAGAGTACCCTGTTCTGCATGTCATCCTGTTCCTAGTTTATTCACTGAGATGTCAAATAGTCATGCGTCAATGCGCCTATTGTCCCCAGTGGGCCACCGTAGATTATTTGTGGGAGCCAATGAATGGGCGATTCTTTCCAGTGCGCTCTGGGTGAGAAAAATTGAACAGTTTTTGATCAGAAAAGAACCGAGTACACAGCCTGAAGCAGTAAAAAACTGTTGGCACCACACAACGAGCAGGAGAAGAAAATGCCAAACCCATACAAACCACTGTGTAAACAAAAAATAAAACAAAAATAAAACAACCAATATTGTAAAAAAAAAACTGTGGAAGATGGACTGGTTGGGGACAGAGAGGGGAAAATGGCACCATCCTCCTCTGTAAGGCCTGCCGCCAGTTTCCAGCAGTGGGAAAGAAGTTAAAACAAAGTGGTACAAATTGAGTGTTTATTTGCCAATATGCCATGCAAAGGTATTATTTTACAGTTTTCTACAATTGCCCCCAAAAAGGACCAAAACAATTTCAAATTCCATTTACTGAAACAGTTACATGCTAGGGTTTGGCTGAAATGATGTGCTCAAAACTTGCCAGCACAGCCATTAAGAACAGTAATCACCCTTTTTCTAGAGGTATCCAGTGATACAAAAATAATGGTCACCCTCAAGCCACTCAGAAGTGAGAGCTCACTCTGGCCACACACTTGCATTTCAAGGTGGTAAATTATCATTCCGACCAATACAACTATCATCTTCACGACAAAGTTCAGACACCAAACATTAGCCTTATGCACCCAGCATTTGCTTGGGAATGGATCACTAGTCTATCATTTAGAACATACCCAGACAGAATTTTGCAGAAAGGAGGTATTTTTTGGACATGACACGACCACAGTTTTATCAAACTGGCAACAGCAGATATCACCATTTGGACAATTTGCACCAAGGGATGAGTAGGGGTAAAAAAGTAGGGGTGTCAAACCAGGAAGCTTTGTAGTTATATGCACATGGTCCATTCTGAGGACGAGGTTGGACCGGACCACAAGCCACAACATAGAACTAAGCAAGACCAGAACTAACTGACACAGCTTCACATGGACGGGACTGGACTGACGGTGGGACCCACGGACCAACGCACAGCACTTCAACAGACGCAGCACTGAACCATGGGAAAACGCACGGCGGATAGGGGGGAGGGGGTGGGGGGCAAAGTGTGTTTTACAATAAAAAAGAAACAAAAAGTCGACAAACAGAGGACGACCAACAAACTCAAAGAATTACCAAAAAAACAAAAGCAATAACGATACAAAACCACCACAAAAAAAGAAGACAAAGTACGAGGTAGAGGAGGCTGAAAAACTCTGTAGGCTATATTTCAGCAAGAGAGAGAGAGAGAGAGAGAGAGAAAGAGAGAGAGAGCGAGGGAGACTAAAAGAGGGAGAGAGTCAAACAGTGATTACAAGACAGCATGAAGTCCTGAGCAACACCCTGGAAGAGGCAACAGTGAGATAAATGAGATAAATCAAAGCGAAAAGAAAAAGGGAAAAGAAAATACACAACAGAACAAACGACAGTCCACAGCCCACTGAACTGCAAGGGTGCAACTCCCACACAGACGCTCTGGCCCACTAACTATTGAGACAGCGATGCAGCTTCACATTCACTTGATCTATTTGCCCAGTTCCTAGTGTGAATTTTTGGACCATTTGGTTTTTCTCACTAACTACACTGCAGACTAAACTGTCACCCCCCTTTCACTGGAATATGAGAAAAAGGCATTTTCAAAGCATGTAAATGAGGAGTGGGGCTTGTCACATGTGTCAGCGTTGATCATTTTTAATCATCAACATATTGTCAAATTAATGTGATGCTGAACCTTGGTATTTGGTATAATTGCCATAAATGAGAGCATGGTGGAGACGATTGGTCGGCTCTATTGACCTTATCACTCACACGGCGGCCATTTTGAACGTCAGGGTGGGAAACTATCTGGAAGACTGGCATATACTGTGTAAAACTAGCATTACTTAAACAGATAAGTGAGGACAGAGCGAACAGATATCAAATTAGCCAGCAATCTCAGGAACAACAACCACAAGGACTTCTTGAATTTAGGGAAGTTAGCTAGCTTACTAATTAGCTAAGACACTAGCTAGCTGCCTAGGCTAGACTGTGGTAGCTAGCGATAATGGGACAAATATATTAAAAAAGTTACCCTATATCCATCCATCCTTCTTGAGAGCCATTTGTTTCTAACAGAAAAATGTCTAATATATAAACGATTTTCAGTGGGGAATCTGTAAAATATTAATTGTTTGTATGATGCATCTTGGTTCACAACAATAGCACAGAGCTGAGCTGAATTCGCTCTTCCAGGTAGAGTTTCCCACCCCGAGTGTTCAAAGTGGCCACTGTGTGAATAAGGTGCTGGTGCTAGCGTTTCTTAAAATTAAGACCACATTTCCCATAACCCCCACAATCTTCATTCCCCTGTTGATGCTGGTTAGTTGATGTGATTGAGGGTATTCCAGATAGTGTACCTCATGTGTTTTGAGTCTGAGTTAAGTGGAGGTTATCCTGCCGGGACCACAGCTCTGTTCAGATTTCTATCAGAAAGCAGAGGATGTTTACTGGTAATGAAAGTCCAAGGGCAAAGGGAAGGAGACAGGACAAAGTGTGTGTGTGTGTGCGTGCGAGCGAGAGAGCGACAGCGAGAGAGAGAGAGAGGGAGAGAGAGAGAGAGAGAGAGAGTGTGTTTATGTGCATGCAAGGGGAGATCAAGAGGCATTCTGTCTGTAGCAGATGCTCAAGCCATGGGAGGTAGGGAGGAGGGCTGGAGTTTGTGTGTGTGTGTGTGTGTGTGTGTGTGATGAGACAGCTTGCAGGGGAAGTTGGACGTGTGTTGGATCACACGGGACATGGAGGCGAGGGGTCGGGGCTAGAGGGACCACAGCACCCAAGGGCCTTTTAGAAGGGATGAGGGGAGACACACACACACACCAGGGAAAAATAGTAATTGAATAAATTGGAATATTTCAAAAACAAAAACAGGAGCTTAGGGAGTGCTTCACTGAACTAGAACCTCGAATGTCTACTTTGGAGGCCATTTTAGTGTCTGAAAAATCAAGCACACCTCAATTAGGTCAAATCAAAAACGGTTAGACCGATATATTGACCGATATATATTCACCAATATAGACATACTGTATATGCCATATCGTCCAATTACAGTCGTCCACCTCTGATATGATGCCTCACCCTGCCTTAACGAGCTGCTAACCCACCTAAAACTATTTCATTAGTATGGCTTTCAATGGACAGTTTTAGTGTCCCATGGTGATATAGATGCTGTTTCAGGGGCTATTTCACCCTGACAACAATAAAAACATTGAACACTTGTAATTTTTTTGGAATTGTTTGGCATGAAAATCACAAAATTTTGGCGATCAGCAGCTTCAATCCAAATATTTCAGTGTAGTAGATGATAACAAGGTAAACACTGACCTCCAGCCAAGACCCTATCGTCACATAACTTACATCAGTTTGATACTGCTTACTATGATCTACACTATGAATTCATGTCATAAACATTTATGTCAGCCTAAAAAGGTGGTAAATGCTATTCTCTAGATAAAAAGGAGGTGAAGTGAGCTTAGGTGTTTAGGTTTACCCTTCATTACATCCCTGGTTATCGGCCTTCAAAACACCATATCAGTCAAACCATATAATCAAATGAACAAACAAAAGTCCAAGGCACTCTTCGTTGAAAAATTGTAAATATTGAAATTGTAAAAAAAATTACAAATTTTCAAAGAAGAGTGCCTTGGGCTTGTTTTCGTTCAGTTGCATACTCCAAACCAAAGAGCATCTTTTTTTGGACGTTTTTTGACACTGTGCACCATTTTAGCAGCACTCTCTGCTTTTCTTCTTTGTTCCATATAATCAAATGTTTGAAAACAATAAATCCAATAAATGTTTGCCCTGGCCTGGATATTTACGTGGATTTTTCCACCTCTGACTGTGGAAGACATAGGGAAGTGCTGGCCACCTGAGTCTGGCCTGTAACTCTACGGGCTGGCGGACTAAGCGGGCCGGCTTTAAGGTTGAGAGTTGCACCCTTTGACAGGTAAAGCGAGGCGAGAGAACTTCCCCCTTTTATATAGCAGGTGGAGGGAAAGCGTGACAGTGTGAAGCGGAGAGAGGAAGAGAGAGAGGTAGAGAGACTGACACGACACTCCCATCCTGCCGCTGAACGGAGGGGGGCGGGGGGTGGTGAGGGGAGGGGGATGGAGGGAGCTGAGGGGGAGGGATGGGAGGGATGGATGGCTGAATGGAGGGGTTACCTTTGTTGCGATTTTCGGGGGGTCCTTGTTTTTTACCTGTTCGGACAGAGGAGAGAGTGCGGAATGCTGATAACATGGCTCAAAAGGAAAGAGGAAAATCATAACAAAACTCAGGGAAAACATAAAAAGGGTCAAAACTAATAGAAATCCACGTGTGTGTTTTGTGTGTGCTGTGGGCAGGAATGGGCCATCCGAGGAGAGAGAGAGAGCACTCACTGGTTTCCAGTTGGGATTGATGGGGAAGCAACCATCAGCCATTAGGCCTACATGTTTTACTGAGGAGCTACAGTATATGGGGCTCTAGCCTGCCTTGTCATTCACCAAATGTAACACAATAGCACTGTGTTTTTAATCTGAAAGGTTTGGCGAGATCATAAACAACACAAATACTCAGACAAATGGGTGGTGCTATACACACACACACACACACACACACACACACACACACACACACACACACACACACACACACACACACACACACACACACACACACACACACGTCTTGACACTCAGGCAGTGATTTCTGACAGAAAGAGACTACACTGCTCCAGGATTTTTTGCCTCACTTCTGTGTGTGTGTGTGTGTGTGTGTGTGTGTGTGTGTGTGGGGGGGGGGGGGGTATGTGAGTGTGTTTGTGTGTGTTTGCATGCATGTTAATGACACTTCTTACGCTTTAAAAAGAACTAATGGGTGTGATGAGTGTGAGCGAGTGTCTGGGTGTGTGAATGTGTGTGAGGAGCTGTGGGAGTGGGTGGGGGCCGCAGTAGCGAGGTGTGTGTGTGTGTGTGTGTGTGTGTATGTATGTGTGTGTGTGTGTGTGTGTGTGTGGGGGGGGGGGGGGGGGGGGGGGGGGATGCAGCCATGTGCAACAGCAAAGTCTGTTCTCTGTCTCTGCTGTAACCAGGACAGAACAGACAGCTAATCCAAATACATTATGTGTGTGTGTGTGTGTGTGTGAGATGTGTTTGTGAATGCTGGTATGAATGTGAGTCTGACTCTTCACTGCCTGACTGACTCTTGACTTGCTCTTCTGCTAAATCTTAATTCTACAAAATCAGAAACCTCAGCCTGCGACAGTAAGATCATGATGGTGCTCCACAAGGTCATTAGGAATTGATTAGTGGCTTTTTGTTTTTTAAAAAGCATACAATGCATGGAGGCCAAAAAAGGAAAATTGACATTCTCTCTCCACTGAGCTGGCGCATTCAGCCAATTCAGAATGAATGCCTGAGGAACTCAAAATCTTAGCCAATAAAACCACATTACCAAACAGAAACAAACTCAAAAAAATAAAATAAAAATACACGATTAAAAGGGGTTAGCATGGACCACAAGCAAATCAAAACCAACAAAGATCCATTGCAGATGCCTGCTATTGTTTTTTTGTTGTTGTTTGTTTCAGCTGGTCTGTGACAGACTAGTAAAGGTTGGGGCATCTCCAGTTTTAAAGGGTTCCACCTCAAAAAGCTAAATACTTGGAGTAAATAGAGGAGGTAGACAATGGGAGAAGGACAAAGGAAAGTAAATATGTTTTTCGTTTGTTAAAGGGCTACATGTAGCATTTTAACCATCAATATATCATCGTCAAAATGATATATTGGTAAAACCTTGGTAAAATTACTGTGAACAAATGAGACCATGCTCAAAATTGATTGGTAGCCTCAGTATTGTTTTCTGCTCGTGTTTCTCAAAATGAAGACCACATTTCCCATAAGCCTCGTTGCTTCCTGTCCCCCCTACCCATCCTAAAATAGGATCAACATGTTGGAGCTGATATTTCCATCAGCCTTTCACTCCTTCCACCTTCTACCATGGGCAAAAACTCAGAAAGCTTTAGCTCCGTGTGCGCTGGAAGAATAGCGCCCTCTTCCTGTTTTGTGCCGTAAAGCGATCCAGCAGATTTCTCATCAAATCCGACCTGGTAGCCACAGTGTAAAATGCAGTGCAGAGGCCGGTAGAGGCTGCCAATTTTGTCGGCGATGGTCTTGTTTGTTTACGGTAATTAAACAAATGTCTCAAAATTAATGTGGTGATGATTTATTGATGTTAAAAGACTACACTTAGAACATTTAAACAATACAGGTATGTTGTTACTGCCCCATATCGAACTGAATCTGAAAACTTCAAATAGGAATTTAAAAACGATATAATTGCAAATATTTCCAATCTGCACTATTTGAACAATGGAGCAAAATCATGTATTCTTTATCTGCTACGTTGTCGACACTATAATATTCGTGTTTATACCTGAGCTTGACTGCATATGCTGCACATACTGGATTCCTCCCAGAACAGCTTCCCTTGGACAGCCAGTGTTTTTGAACATTAACAGCGAGAGCCGGGGAGTGAAAGCAGTGTGTGCAAAAGCGGGCATCTGCCTCTTATTTTTTTGTTGTTTTTTTTCTGGGAGGCGCAGGTGTGACAGGCTGTTAATTCGATTTGTCGCTTGGGGTATCTCTTACTTTTCTTGACCTTCTTCTCTTCGTCACTCTCGCCGGCACCCAAGAGAGTAAAAATGATGCCTGTCTGAGAGTTGAGGCCGACTGCTGACACTACCATTCTGCCCGATCCCTCCATCACGTGGGTTCCTGAGGGAAGGGACAAAACAAAGGCAGAGCGAGACAAAATAAAGAGCTGTACGTGCAGCTGACTTTTTGCATCAAATGCATTAATACTCTCATAGTGAAAAATGTCAATGATGGACAGCTGCTGGGTGGGTTTAGGCCGATATAATGGTTTGCTGATATATGGGGCCAATATTGTCCTATTATTAAAAATGGGATCTGGTCCAGTCAACGTTGTTTACCTCTGATATGGTGGATATGAAGCAGTTAATTGATTTAATATCATTTGTATTTGAATTAATGAATACTAAACTGGTTGTCTGTGGGAAACCTATAAACTGAATTGATTCTAATGAGACATTTTGATCAGATTCCACCCAAATATGCATAAATATTCTTATTCTTATCATCCTGTAATTTTTTGGCATGAAAATAGTCAAATTTAAAGATTCTGAACAGCGGCACAAAATCTCAGCTATCAGCAGCTTCCATCCAAAAAATATCAGTATCTGTCTTCAAAAACCCATATTGGCCGAACCCTAATTATGAGCAGGCAGTATTACCAGACAGCAGCATGGGGTCCTTCTCCAGAGACTTCCGGACGTGGTCCGATTCGCCGGTCAGAGAGCTCTCGTCGATCTTCAGGTCGTTGCCTTGAATCAGAATGCCGTCAGCAGGCAGGAGGTCACCTACAAGTTTGAGTTAGATCACAGCTGTTTGAGTTGCTTAATCATGCACTTTATTAACTGCAAGTTAATAGTGACATGACCCCTGGAAGATGGACAAATGGCATTACTATGGATACTACTGGCCATGCATTTTAGTTAGGGATGTGACAATATGTATCGTGGGGCAGAAAAATGAATCACGATATTAGCTCAATTTTATTCTGCTGTAGTAATCACAAATGAGAAGGCTTGCTATTACAATTTCACAAGCTCGCCATGCAAATTATATTATCTGAACTTTGTAATGACATTTTTCAATTGTGTTTACATTCTAGCAAGTCAATACCAATGCTAGAAAGATTTGTGGCTCAGAAACAAACATAATTCTGCAGTCATACTTTGTTGTCACTGAGCCTTTATTTATTACATCGTATCGTGGTTGTATTGAATCTTGAACCCCATATCGTCCACCCCATCACCGGTTATCTGCTATTGGCTGGTCTTTGGTGCCAGGTGATGTCACCTTCTATGGAGTACAACAGGTGGTGACATCACCTGGCACCAAAGATCAGCCAATAGCAGATGGCCAGTTCAGTACCGTTCTTTTCACCATTAGGTTAACACAGATTTGGGTTCGGGGTCTAGTTCCTCTTTAAGCAGCAGTTCTAAATGATTGGACCTCAAACGTGCTATTCTTATAATGCTTCCTCTCTTCTGTCCCCCGTCTCGTACCGTATTTGATCTGGGCGATGTCTCCCACCACGATCTCGGCCACGGGGATCTGGATGACCTGGCCTTTGCGGATGACGGTGAACTTCTGCTCCTGCTCGATGCGACTCTGCAGCCCGCGGAACTGCTTCTCCTTGGACCAGTCGTTGAAGGCCGTCACCAGGACCACGATGATGACTGAGAAGAGGATGGCGGCGCCCTCGATCCAGCCGGCCTGCGCTTCACCCTCGTCTGTCACGCCGGCCTCCCCCTGTACACATCCTGGTGAGGGGGGGGGGGGGGGGGGGGGGGGGGGGGGGCTTAATATTCAGTAGGAGGGAACGTGATCGAGGCTTGCGACATCCTGTGGGCAGCTATGATCTCAGTTTGGCTGGGTTGGGGAAAATACAGTGACATTGAATCTAATGGAAATGCATTAGAAACAGCTTCCGTGGAGGAGGAGAAACTTGGGATGATACAAAAAAACATTACTTTTTTGACTGGACTGGACTGACTTTGCACTAAAACGCCTTCGGAAATGCCTGCGTCATCCATACCCACCCCCCCGCTATTCCGTACTTACCTTCACTGTCACCCTCTGGTGGGTGGTAGAATGACAGGCCCAGGGAGATGATGGCAGCGATCTCCAGGATGATGAGGGTGACATCCTGCAGAGCCTCCCACACCAGCTGCAGGAAAGTCTTGGGCTTCTTGGGAGGGATGAAGTTCTTTCCGAATGCTGTGTGGCGCTTCTCCAGATCCACCGGGTTGCCAGAAAGACCTGCGGGGAAGAAGACAAGCCATTCATTATTATTATTCACATTAATAGAAAAAAGCTTTATCGACCATCTTCTAAATTGTTGTGGATAGCGCTTTGATTTAACTGTGCAATTTCCAAGTTTACGGTTTCAGTATGATCATTGTACAGCAACATGGTGTAACTTTTTTGGGATAATATAGACAAAGAGGGACATTGGCGTGTCATCAGGTATTAAAAGTCAATATATATTTCTAGAAACAGCAATATTTTGCAATATGACTCGTTTTTGTAGCTGTGAAAGAGTAAAGCCATGGGTCTTACTGATCACTCTTGCACCTTTTTTTACATGTATGCCTGTGACCAGACTATCAGTGGTGGCCATACCAAGTGGGAGCCTGGCTCCAGCGCTCTCTGGCAGTCCAAACAGACCCATACACACCCACTGTCAACCTCCCACTGCACACACAATCTGCTGCACAACCAACGCCAAGCTGTTTGACTTACAGCTTTAACAAGACGATGTATGCTGACAGGGTATTTTGTCAAACCGATCCAGTCAGGTTCCCCTTACTGAGATAAAGATACATCCTTTTAAAAGCCACATTTAGAACTAAGGTTGTGCAATATTAATATCTCATAAAAAATGATTTATGGTTTGTAGTCAGTGGTCAATATCAAAGAGGTCATACAGGAATGTATTTGACAATATTGAGACAAAGGGAAAAATTAGCAAATTGCTTATTTAGGATTGGTTTCTAGGTCTAGGGTTTAGAGTCTGCAGGATTAGGCTGAAATGATGCGTCGGATTCTCTCTCCCACTATTTTCCCATACACTGATTACTTGTTGATTGTCTTCCGGAAGCTTTTGAAGCATTAGAATCAAGATCCAATCCTGAGATTGCCAACTGTGCTTCTGGTGTCACACTGGGCGTAGTGAAATGGATTCAATATTGAAATTGCCCGCTGTGTCAACAACAGCGTCCCCCTCCCTTCTAAGTTTGAGGGCTGTGCTAAACTTCAAATTGGGAGAATTTACAAAATGAAGAGATCCAATCCTGTGGTCTGGTAGATGAAAACAGATGCCCTCCAACCACTCAGAGCAGTTCCTTCTTCGCTTGCCAGCTAAGTAAGCGGGTAGACAAAACAAAACAGCAGTGGGGTGGGAAGAGAGGGCGATGAAAAGCCCATTGAAGGTTCAAGGGACCTGAACAAGAGAGGGCAAATGTAGAGGAAAATAAAGGAGGAGAAACAGAAGAGGGGAAGCTAATGTGGCTGAGAAAATGAGACTGCTGTCAGGGAGAGGCAGAGAAAGCATCAGAGAGGAGGGCGAGATATGAGTCCATTACAACCTCATGGCGTGGACCCCCCTTCGGGTGCCTCGAAGCACCCTCCCACTCAGCACCGCCCTCCACACACACAAAGGAACCGTCCCAACTGCTCTGCCTGCACGCTTCCTCCCAGCAATGAAAACACCAGGAAAAAACAATCCTCTGTGGCTAAATAAAAAATACAGAGGATATGCTGGGGGGGTTGGGAGGGGGCAGCGGTGATGGGGCCAAATGTGTGAATGCAGAAGTCAAGGCTGTGTTGTAATGTTAGACACTGTATGTCATTCATCTCCATGTTCCACATTATTTAGATCTACTAGACATCTTTGCATGCATTCTCCTTGCATTCCACTATAACTGCACTGCATTTTTCTGATCCTTTACATGATCACCTACATTGTAAGTTTATCAAACTTGGAAAAGATAACTGACACTTTAGAAAAGACGTTAGCAAGCATTATAACTGTATACAAAATGTCTTCCTGCCCACAGATAGTGGTATTCTGCAGAGCTTTATGCAATTAGCAAGCTTCTCAATAATTACATCAGGAATGCTACAGAAGAAGGTATTTACAATGTCAATTGGCAATCAATGTAATACAGAGGCAAGCTGAAATTGGTCATAACACGTAGCTAATTGCACATCACTCTAGCAATACAGCTTCTCTAGTAATGTGAGGAGGAAAAAGTGTTTGTGATGCATACACTGCTGTGTCTCATTTGTCGTTTAATGTGCACAGAGGAACAGATAAACATAGGGAGGGAAGTGACAGTATGAGAAGCTCCAGTCCTGTGTTCCTTTCAACACCCTCGCATAGATTCTACCCAGTTATAGAAAACAGTCAAAGTTTTCTATTCTATTCTTCCTTAATGCAGGGTGATGCAGGTTTCATTGCAGGTTTTACAGACTTGACTTGAGTAAAATCCTCCCACACTACACTGGAGTGATTTCTCTGGTCAAACATCTGATATAAAAATAATGATAATAAAAACATATTGACTAGCTGTGGTCAGGGAGGGGCCTCCATCATATCAGAGGTGGACCACACTGACTGGACCACATCTGATTTTTAATAAAAAGGCCGATATTGGCCTGATATATTGGTCTAGCCCTCGGCGCTCGGTCCCTAATAAAGCAGTAGTGCCAAGTGCTATGTGTCAGGACAGAGAACAACTTGGAGTGCCATGTGATGGAAAGTGACAGGATTATTCTCCGGAGAGGGCGGGTGACAGGGCTCGTCTGCCCATCGTGGTGTTCTGTTGGGCCGCTGCTGGCCCGCGGCTGATGGATGGAGGATCGCATCATTTTTTCTCCCCGCACCTTCTGTTATATGTTGGTACATGTGATGGATGAGCAAGTGTAGAGGGTGCTAAGGCAGAAAAAGAGAGAATGAGTTTCGACGGAGATGGAAGCAGCAGATGTGGACAAGGAGAGATTTGATGAGGGATGGAAGATGAAGAAAAATGGACAGATCGCAGAGTGAAGAAGGAAAACGGAGAGGGGGCCATCGATCTTTACCCCAGACTGTCGGGAAAATACATATTCACCGGGCGTCAAGCGGTGAGGCTATGGGCCGGCAGCCTCAGCCAGGAGGCCAATGAATAATCAGGATGGGGGGGTTGGAGGCCGTCTGGGAATTCAGACAAACGTGACACAGCAGCATTGGCCTGATCCCCATTCATGTTTATGCTAAAATAACCCTTACACGGCTTTGAGTTAAAGGTGCTACATGCTTCATTTAAAGCAATATTCCACTTAGTTTTAACACGGGGGTTATTCGGCGCTTGACCGCCATGAAAACCAGAATATAAACTAATCACCAAGATCGGATGCAGCTGGACGTGTTTGTAGCATTCGGATTGTTACTTCCCATTCATTTGAATGAGGCCATGAAAATAGACTGAAAACTGACATTTAAAAACCTTGGTGAACAGATTCAACAACAGATGCCGCTATTGTGCAGTTGACTGTGGGTCCAATGCTTTAGAACATAATTTTGCCTAATAGCATTTTTATTGATAGAAGAGAAGATAGCGGAGGGATACCATTTAGGAGAGAAAGTTTGGGAGACCGGATCTACTTTTATTTTTAAAAACTAATTGAGAGAAAATATGAACAAATGAACTACAGCATTATGAGGGTGTGTAAAATAACCGCAATAGAACATAATGAAACAAAAATAATAATAATAATAAAAAAATATAGCTGCAAGCGGCGATTGTAAGGGTCGGAGCACAACGGCAATATGAAAAGAGAAAGAAGATAAGTCAAAATGTATAAAAATGTCAAAATATATGCAATATATAACAAATTAGAAGAATATCACAATATGAAGAAACCAAATATGTGAATTTTCAGCATGTAATGCATATATAAATCCCAGCAAAATATGTGCTATGATCACAGTAGTTGATCACCACAAACCACAAAAAAAAATTCACACTGGGTGCAAATTAAAATGTAATAGGGATCCTGGATTGTATAAGAACCTCTCTTTCATAACGCCATTGGCTTGATGCAGAGACTGAGAACTGGTGATCCAACGTGAGGGCATTTGCATATTTATATGTCTTTCTACATGGGACACGCAGTGCATTGGCGTGCATCATCTTTCGTTTCTCCTTTTGACTGCGTCACTCTCTAGGTAGCGGCATGCCTTCCCCAGGATCCTTGCTGGAGTAAGGAGACATGCAGTGGAATGCGCTGTGAATGTTAATAGGATGACGCTGCCAGGGCCCTAGCGCTCTCTTCTGGAGGAGGGGCTATAGGTCGAGTTGAAGAGATTACAGCATAAAGGATAGCTATCCCTCTCTCTTTATATCCTTTTACATTGCCCCCTTATTCCCTGCTTTGTTCTCTCTCTGGGAATTCCTCTCCAACCAGTATCGCTACCTCTCTCTTTCCTTCTTTACCTTCAAACCACATCCATATACAGTCCCTTCAAGAAGTATTTTCTTTTTTCATTTTGTGGCATTGCAGCCTTAATTCAAAATGGGTTCAATTGATTTTTTGGTTAACAATTTAAACAAAATATCCCATGATGACAATGTGAAAACATTTTTAGAAATGTTTGCATATTTATTGAAATAAAATACATTGACATAGTGTCTTCTTGGGAACTCAATTCTGTCCCTGAATCATACGGACAGCTCCTTGGACTTGGAATTGTGGTGTCTGCCCTTGGGTCTTTCTCACTTTGCCTTCTTGTCATATTATATCTTGTACAATATCTTGTAATAACGTAATATCTAATGGCCAAAGTACAATTCCAAAACAAAAGAAAGCAAGGATGGAAGACGGATAAAGATCCTGGAATTTGACTTGCCAATGGTTGCATCGGAGGGTGATGAGAACAAATGGCAAGCCCCAAGATTCATTACGAGAATGATGGGTCAAGACCAAACAGCGCTATAGTCTATAGTGCAAAGCTGGTTGAAACAGGTGTAAAATGAACAGCTGTGCGTCTTAACTGATTGCACAATATCATCTCAAACTGTAAATATTCCTCCCTGTGTTCATGTTCTTGAGGTTTGTTCTCTCCAAGACAACTGAGGGAGAACGTTCTCCACAAGGACAAGTAGGAACTTGGTATTCTTGGATTTGATATTCACCTCTTTCATTCTAAATCATGTCCAATCAATTGAAATAGCCATAGGTGGACTCCTGACACTCACATTGTAGAGACACCTCAAGGGCATTCAAAGGAATGTCCTTGCATGTACCGGAACTCAGTTTGAAGTGTCATTGCAAAGCGTCATTGCAAAGCGGTTGAATACTTGTCGTGTGGAGCTGGCGCTTCAAACATACAGTATTTTTTGTTTGTAATCCATTTAGAACTGGACCAACAAAATGTGGAAAGGATGCATATTTATCGATTATGCATGCATGTGCTTTTGTGTACATGCTCCTATGTTTATTAGTGTGTGTGCATGCATATATACTGTATGTAGGTAGATTATATTTGCATCTCTATATATCATTTCCAATATAGAGTATGTCAATTGCATGGAAGGTAAATGTGTTGCATGTATTGTGTTGTTTTCCACTGTCCTCTTCCTAACCCCCGTGGGGAAAATCAAACAACAATACAAATTTGGTCATTTAAAAAAATAAAAAAATAAAAATAAAAAAGGAAACACATTAGGAAACAGTGCTTGCCATTCCAAAGTTCACTTCCTCTACTCCACCCTCCCATGGCTTCTCTCAAAACTCCAGCTAGGTTTCTCTCTCTGTATTACTAATTACATGTGAGTGGAGTAATTGGGCAAAACGAGCAGATATTACTTTTTTTTTTTTTAAAAGAGTACATCTGTCATTCTATTATTTTGAGGTATTAGACATATTGAAATAGCTATGGCTTGCAATTCATTCTTCTTTTTCCTCTTCTTGCACAAAGGGCGACTTTCCTCATTGCTCATGTCATGTAACCTTGATTAAATTACTTGGGTCATTGGGAGCGGGGGCTTGGGATTCGATGTTGTGGGAAATATTGCGATATTCACAAAATATGCCTATGCCACACACTAATATAATGCAAAATATATAGGCCTACTTTACTTTGTGGTTTTTATTTTGACAGCAGTGTTCATCTCCCAACCTGTATCATCAGTGCCATCGTTGAATTTCCCTCAGGAAATGCAGATGAAAGGAATTAAATGATGTTGCAGTAACCAGTATAGCGGCTCATTGCGTACTTGTTTGTCACAAATGCTGATGGATTTGAAGATTTCCAGCAAAAACGGACTACACCGGCCCAAAAGTGGTCTAGTCGGATTCCAATCACAGATTTTCTCCTTCTGAGCATCATTTCTCTCTCCTCTATGTTCAGTCTCTTCCTCAACAGAACAAGCAATTATTTTCTCTTTCACTTTTTCTCTAGTCATTGCCTTGCACCCTTTTATTATGCCCATTTTTTTTTTACTGTCATTATCTCTCTCTTCCCCTCTCCCTCTGAGTGATGAAATAATAGCAGCAGGTTTTGATGCCAACTTCCAATGTTCAGATAGTGGCTTTTTTTTCTCCATCCATTTATCTGCAAAGACTGATGAGTGTTTCTCCTTCCCTGTCAATGTTCACCTCCATATCATCAAAGTTCATTCATTCCAAAGGTCTTTACAGCTATTTTGTTGCCTGTTCATCTGTTTCATTTCCACTCTCGGTGGCATAATCTCTACTCTATTGCTGATTGATACAACACAATAGTGATTCAGTCCATACCCAGTTCATGAAAGCTTTTACATTTGCTGTTCCAAATGCCTGCTGTCTGGCAGGTCTTGCCGGGGAAAAATCCTCAGAAAGTGATGCGTTTTAAGTTTCCGGTTTGTTTGGAATACACAGAAGAAGAACTGGGGAGTTGGCATGAGCACCGATAGCCTAGGCTGAACAGATAAAGAAAAGAGACAGGTGATCCCTGGGAAGTGCAGTGCAGAAACACCACAGCAATGACCACTTCGCACCAAAGATGGCAACAAAATCAAACAAACACGTTTCTCGCAGATTACCACTTAAAGGCAGTAAACTATGTGCAGTCCAATTCAAGGTGATACAGATGGGTTCTATTGCCCCCTGTATTGCCCCTTCCATTTTATTGTTATGCTGGTAATGATCTGTCGTGGGCATTTTACTGTCGACAGTCAGTGGTGATCCGTGTTTTCTTTTTCAGGGTTGGGAACTGAACTGAGAGAACCCAAAGCCTCCTGGAAGAATAACGGCAAAATCAAGGGATTTGCTAAGCTTTCACACCGTCCTGTCTCCACTATTTCTCTTCAGTCATTCTCCCCTTCTGCATCTCTTTGTCTCCAAAGCCACGTCTCACACTTTGGCGGGATAAAAATGCTCTGCTGGGAGCGTGAGCTACAAAATGTCTTTCAGAGGTGTTAATGAATTTAACTTTTGCCCGGAAGGGCTGGATATCTCTAGTAATTATTTGCATAGCACTTATTAGAGTTTACAAAGTGTTTCAACAATCAAATAAAAGCGAACACTATACTCATAAAATAAATGAACACAAATGAAAACATGAAGGCACAGTGAGATAAAGGGATATGAATAGAGGATAAAACCAATCTAATAGTAAAAATGAAGGGCCAAAAATAGGACATAAAATATGACATCAGTCTGTTTCCAGCATATTCCATTCAGGACAATAGCTCTGTTAATCATCTGAGACATAAGTTAAGTAATGCCAACAGGTACTTGGGCATAGTGTGCATCTTTGAATCTCAGCTCAGTTCTAAAATAGGTCACAACTATTTAATTACATTTAATTACATCACTTGCTGTGCTGTACAGTAGATACAGTACTATGCTATACACTGATACTCAAGTCGTCCAAGGCATGTTAAATAAACAATATTAAACGATATACATCTAGTGCTTCCTTGAGTGTCTGCGCTTACCAATGGAAATGCGAATTCTACTCGGGTATTTTCATTTTCAAAGTCTGGGTTTCAGGAGTCGCAAAGTCAAATTTACTGCTGAATCCTACTGCAGTTATTTAGAAAACTACTATCTCTTGGCTCTTGGTTGACTCTCAGGGGAAGGGGTTGTTTTGTTATGGGAGTGCAGCAAAATTACATTAGCATATTAGCCTGTTATCTATGGAACTCTGTTAACTTGAAAACGGACGACAACTTTTTCAACCACATTTTATCGGAGTCCACACTTCAGCCATACCTGTGTGAACCACAATACACTGCTGAGGGGATTTTGCAAAAGAGGCAAGAACGAACTGCAGCCGCAAGTCAAGCCACAATTTGTCCTTTAGCAACCCACTGATTTTTCATAAAAATATATGACTGAAATGAAACAGTCAAGTTATCACATTATTTTAGAACAGGGAGGAAACTAGTTTCAGTTGTCTGGCTATACTGTTACTTTTTTGAGCCACAGTAAAACAGGGCATGTTTAATGTGAAGATTGATGGTTATTTAGATCCAAAATGGAGATACAGTTTGTCTCTCTAAACACATATAGTCCATAGATGGAGTGAAACTGCACCCTTGGGGGGATACAGTGTAGAGACATGGGCAGCAAAGGAAAAAGCTCCTTCAGGCATTACTTGGTCCTGATAGGCTGCTGAGGAAGCCCAATATGAATCAGTCACTCCCTCCTACCAGACTCGTGGAATCCCTCCCTGGCACCCATGGGCCTGTTGCCATGGGCGGAAGGCTTGCAGGGCATTGTGGGAGTCTGTTTTGATGGCAACAGAGATCAACACTAATCCTGCGCCATTCCCATGGCCTCATGGGTAAACTGCCTTTGCAGAAAGCATGTGTATGTGTGAGAGAAGAAGTGTGACAGAAGCCAAAAAAAAATGATGCATTATTAACAGACATGCGCCGATACCAATTTTTCATAACCAATATGACTACCAAATATTTAATTAAGTAGATCAGGCGATATGAGCACTGATCCAAGTTCTTCTATGGTTCTTCTCCTATTATGAACAATTACAAGAACATTTATTCATTTCAAAGTATGCACTGACCATTGTATAAGAATTTGCAAATCGCATTAAAAAAAATATTGATGGACTCTCAAAAATGCTTATTCAGAATAGGTTAAAAGATAAAAACAGCTTATTCAGAAAATGTTAACAGATAGAAACAGCTTATTCAGAACAAATGAATAGATAAAAACAGCTCGTTCAGCACAGGCTAACAGATTAAAATAATAAATTAACAGATCAAATCAGCTTATTCAGAATAGGTTAACAGAAAAAGAGCAGTGCAGTAGGTTAGGCCTAATAGACCAGAATGCATTTAGCACTCCACCTCTAAACAATAGCTGCCTATGAACTCGACAAATAGCAGCATTTCAGCATTTTCACGTCAAGAGACAGTTTATCTCTTGCTGGAAAAGTTTTACATTGAGCCAAAACTCAGTTCAGATATCAGGAAGCTTCATTTGCCTATCAGAGTATGAGTGTTTGGGACAGCATGGATGGAATTTCACTCATACCTTGACTATTCTTATTCTTAAGTTATTTTGGCACAACAGACAAAAAGATTATTTATTGTCCTTTGGGAGCAAAGTCTTCTCTGTGTCCAGTGCATACAGTCTGGAGATAGCGGGATGTCAAAACAAATCTGATTCCAGTCCCTGGAACTTAAGCTAAGAATGATGGATTTGCCTGCGCTCTTTGCCGCAGTTTACCTTCTCTGCAATTAATGCCCGGGGTTTTCTTTACAGTTTTCACTAGGGAATGAGTCTAGAATGGGTGGATTAGATGCTCTTGTTTTCCAGCCTATATGGGTTATTTGATGTCTCCCTGCAGCTTGGATATGGCTAGAAAACATCATCTATTGGCAGCTTCAGTTAAAAAAATATCGGTATCGGCCTTAAAAAACCCATATCGGTCGAACCCCCGTTTTCAATATATCTGCCGTCATAAGCAGGCCTCAGATATCCTTCATAAGTTAGATTTGCATAGTGTTTAAGTTGGTACAAACACACAAGGATATAAAGGACATTTCGATTACGCAAGTCTTAGATTTGGGTCAAAACTCTTTGGTCTGTTTAATGCAAGAAAAACAAGAAAAATGTATCTCATCCGAATGACTTAGCTAAGTCATCCAAACAACTTTGTAGCTCGTCCAAACGACTCAGCAACTCGTAACGTTAGCAATTTCGACATAAAGCCGAAAATAACATAAATAACATAAAAATAGTCAAATATAAAGAAATTGAATATCGGCACACAATGTCAGTTATCAGCAGCTTCAATCCCCAAAATATCGTCCCGACCTTCAAAAAACTGATATTGGTCAAACCCAGCCTATTCCCTCCCTCGCTACTGCAGTCCTGTTGATGTCATCTTCACCAGCAATGGGTATACGAGGCTGAAATAAATAAGAAGCTGTCAACATCAGCATCAGTCCACCTTAAGAAGGACACACCCATCTGGAGGAGTCACCCTTCCCACCACGCTTGTTGTTTTTCTGCCTCCCCTTGTTCTCTTCCTCTGTTTCTGAGGCTGAACACATGGCTGACAGCAGGACACAGGCCATCTCTCCATCTCAATTCAACTCAAATTTATTGGCATGACAGGACTGAAGCCTATTTTGCCAAAGCCATATAGTGCATCAACTCAGGCACTATTGTAAACATTAACTAGGGTTTGACCGATATGGGTTTTCGAAGAGCGCTACCGATATTTTTATATTGAAGATGCCGATATTCAGTGTCATTACATTTTTTGTTCCATTTCCATGCCAAAAAAAAGCAGTGTAATGAACTAAATAGATCAGTCTAATTCTAACATTAACAACTAGTACTAATTAACAACAACACAAATAGCGTAATCAGTAATAATTAAGAAACATGCAATAACTGCTCCATTCAATTAATTATAATGTCCTCCCTGTATATAGATATGCATACTGGATTCTCTGTCTCACTGTCAAATCATTTGCTCCATAGGCGTTGACTCCATTAACGGCTGCTTGCAGCTATATTACTAATATTATTATCCTGGGTTAGTGTCACATGGTCGAAATTCTGTTTCAGAGGCGTTTCCACCCTGGCAAGGATGAAAATGATCAAATGTAAACCTAATTTTTTCTTCTTGATCTTAACAAGCTCTGAGAATGTGCATCATCCTTTCCCCCAGAAAGACGACTGTATATAGAAACTGCTTTCATTTTGATGAGACGCCTTCCCCTTTCTCTCCGTCTGGACAGGCCTTTCACTCTGCTTAAAAATGCATGAACATATGTGGCATACTAGCATGACATCACATGCTCCGACATCAACACGCGCCCTTGTAGACATGCACACACACACACATACAACATTTTGGACGTTTTGCTGGTGCTCTGATCCAGACCAACAGAGGTCAATAGTATTATAAGCTTCAATTCCTAGATCAGAAACAATACAAGCAATCGACAGGGCATCAAAGATCAAATAAAATAATTATTTAATCTTTGTTTGCATTTGCATTCTTGGCACCCATTGCACACAGGTTGGAAGGTTGTTATATTTTCACCCGTTTGTTTGTCTGTCAGTCTGTTTGTCTGTCTGTTTGTTAGCAAGATATCTCAAAAAGTTACCAGATTTGGCTGAAATTTGGTGGAAAGATCACTCTTGGTCCAAGGACTTTGGTGATGATCCAGATCTGGGATGTCCGCCATTAGATAATTTGCGTTTTTTTTAGCCGTAACTAATATTCTGTGTTCATGAGATGGTGGCAAAGTCCGACATCAAGGACTTCCGAAGCTGCTAAACAGCGTTACATTTACGTGCTATTTTGTCGGAAAATCAAACTCGGAACCCGCTACAGAGGCTGCAGCTTTGCAAGTTGGAGAATTGTTCAGCGTTGGTGGAGGTTTGCGCTCTACGGAATACCTTCTAATTTTACCTAATGATGTTTTCGTGGGGGGTTTTCCATGTTCTCATTGAGGGTCTAACAGGGCAGGAATTATACCACGGCCAAACGGCCAGTGCCGTGGATGCCCCGGAGTGTGGTCGTAATGCCCCTTCTAAAATTAACTATCCACACGGCCAGTTTGGCATGCCCTGTTTTGAACTGGCCGTTGTGCCCTTAAAAGAAAGTTGCGGATTTCTTCATTTAAAACTACATGCGACGCAGCAAATAAACAAACTCACGTTTCCCAGAGTCTCCGTCATCACGCTGGACATCAACAGTAGCGCGAGATTTCTCCCACTCCCGCAAATATATGTGTAACGTTAACGTAAACATTAACAGCTAATTATTAATTAAACTGAGAGGGAGAGAGAGAGAAGCCATCGCTAACTGCTAAGCTATCGCTAACTGCTAAGCTAAGTAACTAGCAGATCTGAAAAGCGTGTAAACAACTGTGGGATTAGCAAGAAAGTCGCTAAAAGAAGGAGAGAGCTATGAGTGCTTGAGCAGAACTAGTGTAAGTTTAAATGTACAGCGGGTAATTAGCCGCTGTAATGAAGAATATAGCAAAATGAACCGGGTTGAGAGCAGCAAAAACGCTGTAGCAGTAGCCTGCATATGAGGCGTTTAGGGAACATCGGTAAATTGTAGCGTCTACCGATAGTCTGCATCTGGGACATCTGTAATTTGTAGCTACAGAAAATAACCTGGGTTAGATTTACGTTATCGTGTGTTACTGGACATGTAACTAACTTTGCAGTCTGAGCCATCTTACATATGTGCTGTACCACACTGCAGCACTTAATTTTTCTATTAGGATATTTATTTTGTTGAGGTAAAAGGACTGAAAAAAGGATTTTAATAACCATTGGTTTTGGCCTTGGTGCCCTACATTTTGGCCGCGATGCCCCAATAAATTTGTATTTATCAGAGGCCAAAGTGGCCTTGCCCTAAAAATGACTTAATTCCAGGCCTGGTCTAAGGTTGGAGGGTGTCATTTTTCATGTATTTTGTAAAAATGTGGGCGTGTGAAGCCCTTTGAGGCTGCAACTGCGATTAAGGGCTACACAAATAAATTTGCCTTGGCTTGAATACTACCACCACATTTCATAGTTGCATTAAGCTGTGACATTTATGACATTTTTCAACTTTTAAAAGCCTTAAATTTAGGTAGTTGAATAGGTTTTTAGACTTTTGGAGGACCTACAGATACCCGGGAGAAGTCATGTCTATCATCATGGATGATAGAGAAGTGACAGGGAAAGAGATAAGAGAAGAACTAAGGACTTTTTAGAGCGATTACAAGGGAAAGACTCAGGGGAGAAAGTCAAATACTTCCTATGAAGATGAATTTTCAGGCCACAACAGAAGATGGGGAGTGACGCTGCTGACTGACACTTCTACTGTCGTCCATAGCACCAGATTGGTGTAGAAAGTAGGTTTGCAGAGGTGTGAAATGCTAAACCCGCCCACATCGGCGGGACTCTGCTCTTTTGTTTCAGAACGATGCAAATTTCTTGCTGAAAGCTGCCACATAGGGAGGTGTCATAGGGAGGCTTTAATTAAAAGATGGCACCTTGCAGCAGGGGGATGTCTCAGTGAGCTTAATGTGTTCTATACTGGGGCAAACGCATTTTAAAATGGAAATCAGCTTGGTGAAAATGAGTATTTTCGATACATTTTTGAGGTTACTGGAAAAGTATACTGTGGAGAGAGGCAGTAAAGATGGGAGAAAGAGATACAGTTTATTAATAACACAAAAAAATGGCAAACTACTCATTTTATCTGCGCTCTGGAAACATAAACGCTATCAAACCTCATACAAAGATGATGGTAGCGGCAACACTTGGCAAGAGCGAAGAGCAAAGAGCGGTGGGAGAAGGAAAGAAAGCAAGAAAGAAAGAAAGAAGGAAAGAAAGAGAGAATGTGGTGAGAGAGCGTTGCATGTCTTGCCCTTCTTTCTCCCTGTTGCTGATCTCTAAGGGGAGCATGCTGCTTCAACTGGCAGTGACATGGATGACCTGAGGCTGTGTGTGTGAGTGTGTGTGTGTGTGTGTGAGAGAGAGTGTGAAAGTGTGTGTGTTAGTGACAGTGCATAAGATCTTGGTCACGCAGCTAGAGCTGAAAGTCAGATTGGTAGCTGGCTTCTCACACCACTGCATTGTAAAAGCACCATCATGCCAGCAGGCCATGGTCGCCTCTGCAACCTCCCAGCCTCGCCCACTATAGTAAATGACTGTGTGCACTGTGCGTGTATATGGGCCCTTAACCATTTTGATCACATTCCACACAAGCATGCATGAATATGTTGTCATTTTTATCCTGGGTTTCAATGGAGTGTGTGTGTGTGTGTGTGTGTGTGTGTGTGTGTGTGTGTGTGTGTGTGTGAGAGAGAGTGGAGATAAAAGATTTAGCACTGTCAAATCTATCTTTAATAGTCCCGTGAAAGAGAAGCCGACTGCATCACTAAATTGACCCAGCAACAGAGCTGTAGCTGTAACGCTCTGTCAAACCAGCCCAACTGTAGTGAACATCACACTGCAGATTTTCTACTATCGCAACAAATCACAATACTTTTTGTCACGTACTGCAATGTATGGAGAAGTCAGAACTCAGAATTTGATTTAAACTCTAGATTCAAGTTAATTATTATTATAATAATAATTATTATAATGGTTAATTATTATTTTTATTGCTGTCATTGTTGTTATTATTACTATTATTATTACTACTTTATAATTATTTTTATATGTATCTATATATATATATATATATATATATATATATCATATATATTCCTGTGTTTAACTTGACTTCTAATGAAATTAGAATTGTGTTTTTTTATTACTCTGAAAAGCACTTTGAACTGCGTTTGAATGAAAATGTGCTATACAAATAAACTTGACTTGCCTATTGTTACTATTATCAATGATATATATGCTTCTAGACTTCGCCTAGACTATGGAACAGTCTTCCTCTTGACATTAGATATTTTTAGTTTTAAGCGGTGTCTCAAGACCCATTTATACAGACAGGCCTTTACTAAAGTGTGTTGTTGATTGAACCTGTATCTTTTTATGTTTTCATTTGTGAAGCACTTACGTGAGTTGATTGTATTTTCACTGCGTGTGTCTTTTTATGTTTTTAACTTGTGAAGCACTTTGTGACACTCGTCTTGAAAGGTACGATACAAGTAAAGTCGTACTTACTTGAAAACAATACAGCCATACTGCCAAAACACATTAGCTTCCTGATGCCAAGACATGCTCTATATGGAACTTTAATATTCACCTCAGGATGGGCAATGCATCTTGCTTGCTCCTCATCTCATGCACAATTCCTGGGCTGCCAGGCAAGAGCGAGGGCCAGAATACGTTTTGATTTTGTAAAACAAAGAGAAGGACAATCAATGTTTGTCCTCCAGAGAGAGTCAGCAGACTGGTTCATCAATAAACATTAAGCAGGGTGAGTTACCACAGCTAGCTGGACACAACACACACAGCTGCCGGCCGGCCCAGCGCTGTGTGGGTAGGCAGGCATGTGAGTGTGTGTGTGTGTGTGTTTGTGTAGGTAAGTGGCCTTCCTGTATGGGAGAAAAGGCATTTCGGATGACAAAGTATTAACTTGCATGTCATGCTATCATGTGTGCACAATATAGTCTACAAAGCATGCGCTCAGGTTGCAGAGAAAGCACTGCAACCACACCAACCCCTTCTCTGAAACATGGAGTTGAAGAGCTCCATATTGACGACAGTAGAGCCAATTAGCTTTTACTATCCTTGTCAATAGTTTCTTACTAATAATAACACTTGCATTGTAAAACTTGATTATTCTACATCCATTATACCTTATCAAAAAAAAGGTATAATGGTATAAAGTGAAATCAGTTTGGAACTTGTGAAAATGCAAAATCAAGGACACACTTTAAAAAATGAAAAAAAAATACAAATAAAAAGAAAGTTAATTTGTTTGCAAAAACTTTGTGCACACAAAATTAAGTGAGCAATTAAGGGTGAATTAACCAAGATGAGGGCACAAATTCCATCTTGTGCGCACACAATAACATCTCTTGCCCTTGCCATAAAGTCAATTAGACAGGGTTCCAACGGGCCTTGAAAATCCTTCAAAAAAATAAAATAAGAGCTCAAAGGTTTTTGAAATTGAATGGATGGCATTGAAATTACTTCATTTTTTATTAAAATATAGCACCCAAATTCATCAATATGCCCCAGTTGTCTGGACCTCTTCTGTCCTAGCATCAACACTTCACATCCTGAGGAAAAACCTGTGATAGATATTATATAGATACACCAGTTTGAACATCAAGGATTTCACCATGATTTCTTGACTGGACAAGAGTGAAAAAATGAGGCTATGATTTCTTATTTTGACCGCTGTCATGTCTTACACTAAAACAAACTACAACCAGTGTGTAAAATGCAACAGTGTGTCAGGCGTGCGAAGCTACAAATTGAAATTCAGCTGGCTTCAACTTTCTTCCATGCTCTGATGATGCAGTGAAGTGCGAACCAATCAGAGGGAAGCATGTTACACTATTCCCATTCCCCACTGAAGGTTCCGCTGAGTGTTATTTGTTCCGTGTCCAAGATGGAGAAGTTGATTCTTGCTGTCAGCCAACTCATTTATAATTAGACTGCCACATGGAAGCGGGTGGCAGAGTATTCCAGGTACGTATGTGCTTTCACTTTGGTAGCTTGCTAATCAGCTAACGTTAGCTGTGAATGAAAGTACCAGCCAACCTCATGCTATGCTCCTATATGCAGTGTTGGGCGGTAACGCGTTACTCAGTAACACGGTACAGTAATGTGATTACTTTTTCAGTAACTGTAGCTTGGTACGCCAGATCGTTTTGTAGTGTTTGTAGCCCATAATGTGAATGCTAGGCTTGGGCGATATCCAAAGTTTAATATCACAATAATGTCCTGACAAAATATTGCGATATACGATATTATCTCGTTTTTTGGGGGGGATATTTTTACTTCTTCCAAATTACATCAAATTTCTAGGCTATAATAACAGCCTAGAAATTGGATCTTACTATTCAAGCATTGGAGGAAACAATGGCCATTTGGTATAATTTGCTCATTCCTGCTATTTCCAGAAGAACGGGCCGATTGTGGAAAAGGGAACCCACTTGAATTAAAAAGACAAATTTTTCACTTCAAGTATGATCATTTCAGTTTTTTACTATCCTACCACTAGTAGATTATAGGTTTCTAAGTTTATTGCGGGAAATACCACGATATTCATGAAATTCCACGATATTCATGAAATATTGCGATATTCATGAAATATCGTGATATTCGGCCCAAGCCTAGTGAACCCACGGTTAGCCATCAGCCAGCCGGCTACACAAAATCATTTTCTATTCTGTTTTAAGATGTGGGAAAGATGGATTCAGGGGTGCACGCTTCCCTTCACCTTCAGCCCAACTCAACACTTGACAGCGACGCTGATGCAGCAGAATATTTCCACAGAGGCTCTATAGGACATGACCCTTACTGACTAGAAGGGCTAGAAGGGAAACGGCTTCTGGGTCGGAAAGAAAAAAAGCGAGGATAAAGGGCAAAAATGATTTCATTAAATTCCCAGCTTTTAAAAAAAGTCTCTCAGGCTCATTTGCTGAGAAGGAGCTGTGTCCCTTTGGTTTACAGAAAAAAACGGTGATAGCCCCATCATCCTTTCTCCCATTGAAATGAGCTGGGTTTGTGCATTTGTGGAGGGAGGGGTGGGGGTGGTAAGTTGGGGGGAAGGCGTATACAGGTTCCCTTCGAATTCAAGGTTTTTCCTCGTCTCCCCGCCCACTCGCACAGTGAAAATATAATTATGCTTCCTTCATTAAAATGAGTAATTTTTTTTGTGCGGAGAACGCGACTACAGCTGTCCCTTGATTACTAAATGGAATAGAGCAATGATCTATGAAGTCATTAGGGGAACGGGCTGGAACTAATTTCAATCCTGGAATGGACCGGTGGCTGGGCTACACAATGTGCTAGGGATATGAGAGAGAGAGAGAGAGAGAGAGAGAGAGAGAGAGAGAGAGAGAGAGAGAGAGAGAGAGAGAGAGAGAGAGAGAGAGAGAGAGAACTGAAAGACAAAGAGTGAGAGAGGAAGAAAAAAAAACAAAGATGTGTAGATGTCAGCCATTTTCTAACCTCTCCATAACAGTTGTGGAGCCTCGATTTTTTATATCGACATCTGTATGAGTACATGATTAATCATCTTTTACCACAAAATACAGTGTGTGTGTGTGTGTGTGTGTGTATGTACAGTATGTCCATCTTTTAACATGCATGTCCTACATGTATGGGTGTTGTGTGTGTCTCCAAACATCTATGTATCTATGCATCTATGTATGTGGGTGTGTCTGTATGTGTGTGTGTGTGTGTGTGTGTGTGTGTGTGTGTGTGTGTGTGTGTGTGTGTGTGTGTGTGTCCTGTGGCTGATGACATATGTGTGTTACGTGAGAGCCCAGTGAAGGTTAAAGGAGCCTGGTAAATAAATGGTGTCAAACTCATTATCCATCGCTGCACCTGTGCTAATGATGATCCAGGCTACAGAGGGAGCACATAATGCTTGGAGACTGGCCTATTTGCACTGTAAAAAATGCGGACCTATTTACATGCAGGACACTAAACCCCTACCTGCTGCAGGGGCTGCTGCACTAGCTGGCAGATCCTGCACCTCAACCAGAGGCAGGAAAGAGAATTTACCCCTTGCTAGGGATGGGACGATATATCAAAATTCAATATGTCACGATACAAAAACATGACAATACTTGGGGCAGAAAAATGAATCATGACATTAGCTCCATGTTATTCTGCTGTAGTAATCATAAATGAGACGGCTTGTCCATCACAGTTTCACAGGTTCTAAAATTCGAAATTAACTAAATTCTATTATTTGCACTTTGTAATGACATTTTTACATTGTTGTTTACATTCTAGCAGCAATGCCATTGCTAGATTTGTGTCTCAAAAATAAACATAATTCTGCACAGTCAGACTTTGTTGTGGTTGAACTTTTATTTATTACATTGTATCGTGGTTGTATTGAATCGTGAACCCCATATCACGTATCGAATCATATCATGAGATAAGCATATCGACCCATCTCTACCCCCTGGGAGAATTAATAAATGTAAATCAAAAAGACCAATTGAGCGAATGAGAGAAAATAATTTCTGGCCTGAACTTTACAAACTGCTGTTAATAGGTACACTAGTTTGTGCTTTGGCATGGACAAGAGAGGACTGAGCAAAATGCCATCAAGTAGAACTTGTACATAGAGCATAAAAGTATTAATCAGTATCATGTTGACAGGCACAATCGCCCATCCAATGGGAACAGCCCGTGGAAGCAGCACAGCTTCACCTGGATAATTAGGAAAGCTAATTAGCAAACATTCATACCTCATTAGATAGAGTGGCTGCTGAATGGAACCATGGAGTAGGGCACCTCATATTCACATGACTGACCCAGGTGATTGTTCACAAAAAATTCAGCTGAAGAAAACACTGATGGCAGCCAAGAAGGAAGTGAAACCTTTCTCACTTCTCAAAAAGTCCATTGTCACGGATGTGGCAATGCATTTTTCATGCTTTGACATTATTTGTACTGGATTACACCTTTACATCTGTGCAAAAATGTTTTCATATTATTGTACATTTTTCCTCATGTATATTATTCCAGTGTGACTAACCTTATTTTTGAAAGACTAAATACTTAAGTTTGATATTAAATTACCCTATTAAAAACAGGGCCTCAATTGAAAATATTCAAGAAACACAATTAGGACAACCTAATACAGAAGCCCTCTATTGTGAATTTCCTGATTTTACTGCAATTTTTCTATAAGATCTTGTAGTGTCCACAATCTATCTGCAGTGGGATTGATGGGTGAGCGTGTGGTGTTGTGGGTAGACATGTCTTACCTTCTATAGGCGATGTTTTGAGGCGGCGGCAGATCCCCTGCACATCTCCGTAGGAGTCCCCAATCTTGGCCACAGCCTCACCACTTCTCAGCTCCATCAGGTCCCTCAGGTCCATCACGGTCACACCAAAATCCCCCTCATGGTTGCCCTCGGCAACCGAATTCCCCGGAGGGTGGTCCGCCGTGTTGTTGGCCATTTTGGTCTTCTTTATCGCAGTGCTGTGTTATTTCTTAGTGCAACGTCTTCAAAAATGTACGTGGTCCACCAAATGTTTTTTTTAAATCTAAGAATTGGTAGTGCTAAGATTGATAAATAGAGTCACACCAGGAAGTCCTGTTGCAGGTGCACAGGATATAGGGGTAGTGTTGTTCTCAGAGGCGGCAGGTGTAGGAGATGAAAATCTGAGGTTAACTCCTGACCCGGAAGTGCATGTTCTTTTCAGTTACCATGTAAACAGGGATGTAAACATGATCCGCTGACTTCCTCTTCTCTTCGACCAACACTGCAGAGGAAAAACAGAAAGAAGAAAACAGCTTTTAAGCAAATATACTTCTCGATACAGGGGGGAAAAAGTCGTGAGATATAGCCATGAAATTGGTTTTAGCATCTCTTGAAGTGGTAAACACAAGACAAATCATGAGTAGAAGCTAATATTAGGATAGTGTTCACAGCATGGATGGTCATTTTTAACAATTAATAGAGGCATGTATGAAGACTAATTATAGTAGAATTACTCATCTTGGAGTATTACACAAATCCCAAAGTCATCTTGGTCATTATGATCTAAAAGACCAAACTGATTAAAGATTAGCATTGCTCCTTTGAGATTCATGATTGGTTGGTAAATATCAACTCTGGTTCTTTTTAAGTTTCCTCCTGATAGAGATGTCTTTGTGAGGTTTCTCTAGCTCTCTACCTAGCTGTTTTTTGTTGTTGTTTTTTTTAACTTTTTAACTGTTTCAAGTATTTGACTATGGTATAGAAAGCATATTACGAGCAGACACATTCGATTCTGAAAAGATTTAGCCCCAGTTAACACTAGCAAGGCCAATGGATTTTGTGAAAGCTGAGATATTTAAAATCACCAAAATTCAAAACAACTGTCAATTGACAGCACTTGGCCTTCCTAATGTTGACGCAACGCTCACAAAGTAAGAACATTGTGACCACATAGGATGTTTAATTTTATAGTTATAGTTTATTTTTTATAGTGCCTTGATCTACAAAACACATCAGGGCTGGAAACATTTATTATTTCAAGAAATCTGTGTGTGCATCACCCCTAGTTACACTGCACTGTGACTGTAGACCAGTGGTAACTTTCCCCTACAAAAAATAGAGTTACAGCTTGGTTCTAAACCGGTGCCTGAAGGAAATGCCCTAAGCTGAAAGATATTCAGAGGAAACATAGATAATAGCTGCAAATATCCAGGATGTAAAGTTTACAAGCCCTGTGATGAGAAGCCCGATAGCTGGAGCTGGCTAGTTCTCTGAATGGGAAAGAGCATGTTTCGGCAGCCGTTGCTTCACATCAGAGTTGAGTACACATTACCCAGCATGTCTGTACCTAAAAGCATATGTTGGCTTTAGTCTCAATCATAATACGACTCTCCCATGACACTCTTTGTTTGTCTAAGATTTAGAGAGTTGCATTGCCAACTGCCTACCCAAAAATGGCCACTTATTTCCACTGTGAAATTGCCATTTATCTTCAGGCAATGGATGAAGATATCATGGGAACGACCATGGGAACCACGGTTCGATGACAACCCTATCTAGTGTGCGTGGCGAGCTGCCATAAATAGAAGGTCATTGTATTGGTATATAAACCAGTTCTATCAAAGGGGCTCCACTGGGTCATGGAGCCCATTGGAATCAAGTAGACAACGGTATGCTAATGTGAGATAAAATTCCACTGGGCCTGTGTGTGTGTGTGTGTGTGTGTGTGTGTGTGTGTGCGTGTGCGGGTGTGGGTGTGTGTGTGTGCGTGTAAGGCCAAAGTGTCACATTCCACCACATCACCACAGATCACATAAGTGCACATCAAAGCCTGACCTCCATTTTACACTATTTAGTGGTGTATCATGGAGACCCTAGAGAAGTGTGACAGACTCACGCACACACACATCTTACAAACAGCTAGTAGCGACTAATTCCTTCTCCCTTCTCTAGTGTGCCATGATGCAGTGGTGAATGGGTGGGTGGGGGTTGAGGGGGGGAGGCCTGCAGGATGCTGGTAGCCTAGATCAAGTTTATATCCAGTCCCTACACTCCCTCTCTTCCCTTTCTATGTGAGGCTGTACACTCAGTCCTTGGCAATTAGCTCAGTTTTTAACCCTTTCTTGATTGGTTTAGTCTTTAACCCATTTTTGCTTGGTCGTTAGCGATTAGCTCAATTTTTAATCCTTTTTTGGTCAGCCTGATCTCCTTAAATTTTATGAAATGAGCTCCATTTTTAAAAAATGCAAATACGTGCTCCATGCAGAGAGTGAGGGAAATACATTTTCCCACCACAAAAGGATTATGTGTAGGAGGCACGACTAGAAACAGGAATTAGTCTGACTAGAAATAATGTGGTAGAGAGTAAGGGTGCTTTGGTCGGGGTGGTGGATGGGCATAGGCATTTGCCTTCAACTCCAATGACCCAGGTCCAATTCCCAACTCATACCAAGAAGATTTCCACCGTGAGTGAAGCCTTTTCCTAACCTTAATCATAACCCCAATCCAAACCTTAACCAAAGATATTTTAGTTCCCTAACCTTAACCATTACTTTAACCACCTTTACCAAAGTTGCTTTACTTGCCTACAGTTAACCATTAGCAGTGAAAATGGCGTGTTCAATTCTGGCATGTACAATCGTGGTATTGTCACATAATTGTCAATTTATTGTCAGTAAATTTGCGGTGGAGGAGCATAATCTTGAACTATCTAATTCACATCCACAACACGTAGTATTTCAGACTTTGCGCTCATTGCACAAAAGGCTTGGTCTTTAGAGATTAGCTCAGTTTTTAACCCTTTTTTTGCTCAGCTCAGTTTTTAACAATTTCTTGCCAACACTGGAGTGAGACAACAGTTAGCTTGCCAACTTTGCATTTATCCACAGAAACAGCAGTCATGGGTGTTTCCCACTCAGCAAACAGCAAGTAGATATCTATGCAGGGGTTGTTTAATGATAAAGACAAATATTCACTCACACACACACTTTTAACAAAAATAATTCTATACAGTACTAGAAAATGGTTCTTTAGATTTGTACCACAGCAGAACCCTTTATGATGCTATAGAGAATTGTTTGAGAAATGGTTCTACATTAGAACCTTTACAATGTAAAGAACCACTTAAGAAAGGAAAAAACGCTCCCATTAAACCAGCATGATTAAAATAACTTTTTTATTCTGATTTACTAGCTTTTATTTTAACAAATCAAGAGGGTTCTTTGAGTCATTATGGTTCTACAACCATTTCAATCAGGAGAGATTAAGTGAAAGATGACGAGATGGGCTTGGTGATTAGACCCCATTATGAAATGATCTTCATGGGGTGGCATGTGATAAATTTCCCCCGATGGAGTCTAGACGCTGGTGGTGGTGAGAGGACTGTGGAGGTGGACTTCCACAGGTGACTAATGGAACCTCGTTCCTGGAGTTGGATCTCCCTCTGAAGAGTCAGCTGGACTTGATCCAGGAGTTGGATCTCCCTCTGAAGAGCCAGATGGACTTGACCCTGGAGTTGGATCTTCCTCTGAAGAGCCGGATGGACTTGAACCTGGAGTTGGAATCTCCCTCTAAAGAGCCAGCTGGACTTGATCCAGGAGTTGGATCTTCCTCTGAAGAGCCGGATGGACTTGAACCTGGAGTTGGAATCTCCCTCTGAAGAGCCAGCTGGACTTGATCCAGGAGTTGGATCTCCCTCTGAAGAGTCAGCTGGACTTGATCCAGGAGTTGCGGCGTTGGATCTCCCTCTGAAGAGCAGGATGGATTTGACCCTGGAGTTGGATCTCCCTCTGAAGAGTCAGCTGGACTTGATCCAGGAGTTGCGGCGTTGGATCTCCCTCTGAAGAGCAGGATGGATTTGACCCTGGAGTTGGATCTCCCTCTGAAGAGTCAGCTGGACTTGATCCAGGAGTTGTGGTGTTGGATCTCCCTCTGAAGAGCAGGATGGATTTGACCCTGGAGTTGGATCTCCCTCTGAAGAGTCAGCTGGACTTGATCCAGGAGTTGTGGTGTTGGATCTTCCTCTGAAGAGCAGGATGGACTTGACCCTGGAGATGGATATCCTTCTGAAGAGTCAGCAGGACTTGATCCAGGAGTTGGATCTCCCTATGAAGAGCAGGATGGACTTGACCCTGGAGATGGATGTTGCTCTGAGGAGTCGGATATGATCAACACAGAAGGTGGTGGGGTGGAGGTGGGGCGCATAACAGCTGTACTGAAGTGACAGCCAAAGGTAGTCAAGCAACAAATGGTTTAAATTCTGGCAGCAGCACGATAATTGGTTCACAGAATGTGTGAAGAGCTATGATTAGATAAATGTGAATAGCAGAAGCAGCAAATGAAAGCTGACAGTGAGGAAAGTTGACAGTGTGTGAAAATCTATAACTAGACTAGAGAAAGCATATGTAAGAAAGCAGTCATCCTGATTGAACTTTTGCTATAGTTTCATTAGTGTAACCAAAGACTCCTTGGAGAACCCTCCTTTTTTCTTTTTAAACTCATCATCTAGTATCAAAATCTTCTATTTATCCGGTAAATGGCAGATCCCAGGGGAGGATTTAACCGGTTCCAGACAAGAAACCCAGCGGCAGCAAAAATGGGGTGTGACTTCCCCACTAGGTTACCATGGCCACCACATCTATGCTGGAGGCAATGAGTGGTAGGTAACACACTGATTGAGTTGAGTGCTTGACTCTAAAGGCTTTGTATACATGCTTAAAAGGGAACATCTTATCTTGCTTGAGATCCTAGACTGCATTACCCCGATACTGTGTGTGGGTGCGAGTGTGTGTGTCTAAACAAATGTCAGAGTGTTTGTGTGTATGTGTGTGGAAATGCCACATGAGCATGCATGGCCTGTGTCTCCAAACGAAATTGGACTTTGGGAAATGTCAGCAATGGCCTGAGGGAGGCTGAAGAAGCTACTAAATGGGATCCCAATATGGGGCCTGCACAACCAGTTAAGGTTTTTTATTGATACTGGACTGTACTGCAGCCTCTCATCTTCCCAGTCTCTCTCTCTTTCTCTTTCAGTTTTCAATGTCAATTCAAATGTGTGTTACTGACATAAAATACAAAGTACTTGTTGCCAAAGCAAAATGACAAATATAACCACATTCAGTCAACCATGAAAACATTGACATTAACAACAAATGGTTGAATCAAATCAATCAATCAATTAGTGGGCAAATTCATAAGAACAGATTTGATATGCATCTCTTTTTACTCCACTGTTAATGAAACTGTGGCAGGAGAATACACATTTTGCTGCAAGTGTGGCACTCAGATATTGTTGACAACAGATATTGTTGCTCTTCATTTGGGGAAAGGTTCTCAACATGATTACATGTGAATTTAGGAAGATAAGTTTGTCTTACTTCATAGTTACTAAAATGCAGGAGGAAGTGCTGCTCTCTTTCACCCTCTTAATTTTACATACATAAGAATGGCGATGACGCGGCAAAAAGGCCACGCCTACACAAAGTGCGGTACAAATGAGAAACCCTATACAATTTCTATGAGCAAAAAAGTTACACCAAATACATTTCACTTAAATTATTAGAACACAGAAAAAGCAACGATAGAAAATGTAGATTTTTTGTTTAGCCCATAGAAATTGAGCGAGAGACATATCTCTTGTGCCGTACTTTGTGGGTGTGGTCCATATGAAAAGTCATGCCTAGAGTTTGATCGATTTATCGGTTTACCAATATCGGGCGCATATCCGCCTTTTTTTTTTAATATTGGATATCAGTGTCCATGTCTTTCCTCTCCAATATGAAAGAGGTTATTCTCTAGCTGCCTTATATGAAAGAGGTTCCATTTGCCTCCTGGCCTGCCCAGTTGGCCAATTCTGCCCTCTAGTTGCTATTCAGAAAACTGTCTCCCTCATCCACTGCCAACTAGAAAAAAAAAAAACGTACGCGATAGATCATCAGCTCTTATCATGAGCGGCTGGCAAGAGCATGGTTTTACAAGAGAGGGCTCACATGACTGTAGTCCCTAAACCATGCATTAGGTGGAGTGTTAACTATATGAGCCAGTTAACTACCTACCAAAACAGAGACAACGCTTTTTGTTGACAATAGGGCACTTTTATTTTGCATTTGCAGTATTATATTCTTTGCACTTTATTTATTTAATGTTTTATTTAAAAGAGAATTATTTTAGTAATGTTTAGGCCTATTTATTTATTTTTTCCAAAAATTTTAAATGAGGATGTATATGCTTTGTCTGCATATGTTTGTGTCAGAAATATGACTTCAGACTGTTTATAATGCTGTTACTCTAAGGGCACTTTTATTTTGCATTTGCAATATTCTCTTTGTTAATTTTGTTTATTCAAACATTTCATTAAAAATGGATTTACTCTATTAATAGTTTTCTTGTTAATTTTTTGCATAGCAATTTTCAAATTTAAAATATATTGAATATCACCACAAAATATCCGCTACCGGCTGCTTCAGTTAAAAAAATATCGGAATCGATATCGGTCTTAAAAAAAAAAAATCGGTCAAATCACAGTCACGCCATTCTTATCTATCTCTTGACCCCTCTCTCTTTTTCCTTGTCATGTGTCATAGGGCACTGCAATTACCTTCCATCAAAGTGTGTGTGTGTGTGTGTGTGTGTGTGTGTGTGTTGGCTTGAATAGATGTAAATGGATAAACCCTCAATGCCTCTACCCTTTAGCCATGTTCAGTAATTAGCCCGCCTGCTCATTTACTAAGAGTTGATTCATTATTGGAATTAGCACGCAACAACAAAGCGTCTACAAAAATGCCAGGAGACCCCTCCCCCCATTCATTATTTTCATTATGCATTATTATGCAAATAGTTGGTGATGTCATTGAGATGGAACGTGTTAATTACAGATATTGCGTTTACCCAATTAGAGAGAGAGGCACAAAGAGTAAAAAAAAGCAGGGATGAGAGAAAAAGGAAAATAGGTAGGAGGAATTTTAAGAAACATTCCTCCCTGTTATTAGTCCAGGCCAAACGTACATGAATCATTCAGATTTGCATAAAAGCACAAAAATATTGGTATACAGTTTGATGTCTGGAGCCATGTTACCGATCTGCAGTGGTGGCCATTTTTCTTTACCAGCAAACAGGTTTTCCTGTATATCTGCTGAACTGACCAAAACAAAAAAACATTGAAAAGCTATGTCTACACCTATGTTTAGATGGCCAACGACTACAACAGGGCTGAAGAAAACAACATAAACTATTCTGCTCATTATGTAATGCACAATTTAATGATATTATGTAAAGAAATACAACGAAATTGCAATCAGTTTATAACAACTGAGAACATTGCCATCCGGACGACTTAGTAAACTTACTTTCTTTTTTAGCTTGAGTGATCCAATATTTGGTGACTCACACTCTCACCTTTACAAAATGTAAAAAATTTTGTCATCACTATATGTGAAATGTGCAAAATGTGCAAAATGTATAGATGACAATAAAAGTATAAAAAAAAAAATCCTTACACTGGCGCGAATGATATCACGGATATCCAAATTAGTATATGGCGTCATTACAGGCGCAACAAAAACTTTGAAACCAGGAAAAATAGGTCATATGTAGTCGCTTTCTGTGATAATAAGCACACTGCATATTACAGACACTAATGGAAATGTCTTAGTGCTCATCTTCATGGGCTAAAAGTTCTCCCGTCTTAATAAATACAATTAAACTCAACATCAGCACAGTGAGCACCCAATAAAACCAGTCCATTTGAATATGCTTCATGAACATAAAACTGTACAGTTTCATATAAAAAGTGTCCATTAATATTTGAGACACACTTTGTGTTCTTCTGACTCAGCAAACCAAAAGGGCAGGACTTTCCACCAAAATGTTCTATCTTTGAGATGTAGAACCAAAATGATGAATCAAGCTTGTGCAAATTATATTCTCACTGTCAAATAATTTGCCCCATAGGCTTGGACTAATTATTACTTTTATTACTACAACTGTGTAGTGAATAAAACTCCAACTCATTGTGGTCTGAATCCTCCATCTCCTCCTCCTATAAAGCTTCACTGCTGAGTCACTGGTTGTAGTAGAGCAGTGGTTCTCAATGTGAGGTCCGGGGACCACCAGGGGTCCTTGAGGGGGTCCCCAGCAAACTGATGAATTGTTAAACTTCACCATTATTTCATTTACAAGAAGTTAACACAATTAATGAATGACTATTTTGATCATAGTTTCACTCTCATCTCTCTACCTAAAATACAGATAGTCATGGAATTCTGGACAAAATCATTTCTAACAATAAAAATATTCTTAGATTTGGGTCCGACAGACAAAATGTCATCGAATGGGGGTCTGCGGCCCTAATGTGGACTAAATTAGGGGTTCTTGATATGAAAAAGGTTGAAAACCACTGTAGTAGAAGACCAAGCTACACAGATTTTGTTGACAGTGGTGTGATTGGATCATTTTATGCCAAAAAGTGCAAAGTCCAAAATGACAACTGCTCTGTTGATTCCTGGAGGGACTGATTGATTTGTCCAACCTTGTGAGTGATGGGGCCACTTTTAAGGCGGCACTTCATTAAAATTGACTATGCAATTTTTACACACTGGCGGCTCCACATGGCAGTGGGAGGCAACTGTTTTAATTTTGAAGACTTCAATACCCAGAAATCCTGTAAGATGATGTCAGTAAACTGCACACAGCATGCTCATCTTTCCCAACCTGGCCAGTCTGTGATGCTTCATACCAAAGGAAACCAAAGCGACGAGAGAGGAAAAGATCTAACGGCGATGAGTCCAGCTTTCTCTGGACGGAGAACTGCTCAAGGCTGTTTAGGGAGACACTTTTGGATTTCACTCTCAAAGGAAAACTCCACCCTTGGATACTCTGTTACACTGTTTGATGTCATCGGTCTGATGTGCAATGCATTCCAGGAGTTATTTTGTGATGAAGTGTTGTAATTTACGTTTTTAGTTGTACCCACTTTCCTTCAACCTGTCTCATCTAGTTCTGCTTCAGTTAGTGTTTTCCTACGTTTCCCAGAATTTCCTACGTTTCCCAGAAGAATGACAAAAAAGCCGTTAAAGAGGGCGTTGTATTTCAGACACTGACGACAGATCCGCAAAGATGCGAGCTGTGGCTGCATTGCATTCCGGTCTACCTTCTGCTCCTGTGGGTGGAGATATTGGCCTTTCTTCATCTTCTACGATGGATTTCTCCCTGTATGATTGTTGAAATTTCCTGCTGATGTTTTGGATCGCTGAAACATTTTCTGATATCAAACTTCCATTGTAACTGCTGGAAATATCTCAATGTGATGTCATGTCATCTACGTTTGGCCACTTATCCATGGGAATAAGAAAAATACACCACCAAACAAAACAATGGGCCCGGAAATGTAAGGTAGATTGTTAATAGCTGATTTTGGATGGATTTTCCCTTAAAATTTGAATTTATCACTTCAGTGTGGAGAAGATTTTCCACCAGCGACTATACCTGACACAGAATTTAATTTGGGCAAATAAATACATTCAAATTCATATTCAAACCTATTTCAAAGACAGCAGAAGCTTCCCCACACACACATAATGTGCTGCAAATCACACACACACCTATGCAGTTTCTTAACCAGGTAATCATAATGGCACAACCACACCCTTCAGTCCAAAGGTGAGCATTCCTATCTTACCTTATACCTTAATGACACACCTTTTCTCTCTCACACACACACACACACACACACCTTTTCACCTTATCTTTTCACATGTGCTCATGTGACTGAGAGTATATTGCGGTTATGCTTTAACAAGCAACAGTGTTTGATTAACATGGACTGAAACACACAATACACACATAATACACACACACACACACACACACACACACACACCTCACCAGCATAGGCGTGCTGTCACTTAGCACACCACTTACACTGCAATTAACACTAGGTATCTATTCTGAGGACAGGAAAAGGAGAGAGGGGTGACATGACACTGTTCATTCTAATTAGAGGAGCAAAGGAGGAGAAATCATCTGAAAACACATGAGAACGTAAGAGCAGAGAGAGGGATGTAAAGGTATAGAGGAGAAAAAAGAACAGGAGAGTGGGGTTAGACCCAGATGGGCTTTTTGTGCCAGTATTCAGATTCTTTATTGGACCATTTTCATGCCAATAAATTCCAATGCTTCAGTGTTTCCTCTACAGGTTTATTCTTGTCAGGAAGAAAAGCCTCTGAAACAGCATTTAGACCATCACAAGACACTAAAACTCTCCATGGAAACCCATACTACTACTACTACTACTACTACTACTACAAATAAAAATAATTAAAAAACAAAACAAAACATGCAATTCATCTCTTCTGCTTTCCCTTTCTCCGTCTCTCCTTTCCTCACTCCTTTCCTAACAGTTCAACGAAAGAATGTTTTCCCTTTTCAGGTCGTTTCATTTAATTATCAGAAGAGACCCAGAGGCTGTAAACTACTCAGTATTTCACAAGAAAAAAAAGCAAAAATTAGAGAAAAAACCAGATATAATAAATTTGTATGGTAGAATTTATTTTTCTTATCCCATAAATCACCTTGTGACCCCCCAAAACCTCCAGGTTCAAAACCACTGCTCTAAACTACAGGACAGAATTGAATAGGATAGAAGACAGAATAGAATAGTGAATAATCAATGAATATTTTTCCAGCCTGAATAAGCCATGAAGTTCATAATAATGAACAAAATAAAATCAATACAGGTAGCCACCAGACAACCAAGAGTTACATCCAGTAAAGTGTGTATCTATAGTTTTGTGTCTACCAGCAGTTCTACTGGTGTGTGTGTGTGTGTGTGTGTGTGTGTGTGTGTGTGTATGTGTGTGTGTGTGTGTGTGTGTGTGTGTGTATGTGTGTTCAAAACATCATTAAAAAGCCAATGCAGAACAAACTGACTTATCTCTGTCTGGGGGAACCAACTCCAGATAAACAGAGAGAGCCAATAGCTATTGCATTGGCCTAGATAGACACAAGGCACACGCACACAGTAAACGTGACCCTCAGGAATCTCAAACTATAATATATAATAATGTAATAATGTCAAAATATTGCTCCTCCATTGCTCTATTGCTGTAGCAAGGTTGCTGGTTGAATTCTTGAGTTTATACAGAACAGATGGCATAACTGTATCCAATTCCAGACATCCTGCGATCATAATTATCACTTTATAGGTTTTAAAACATCTCACCAAAAGGACTGCAGTTGAAAATTAGCCAGCTGGCTAACACTGGCACATTTACAGAAATGTTGATTAATGTGTGTTGTCCTTATAAATAAATAAACAAGAAACAAGAAAAAATTAGAGTTCATCCCGTACTGTTTTCATTTAAGTCATAAATTTAATATATTTTTATTCCTTATCTTGGAGTTCTTTTTCATCCAGTACCTGTATCTGGAAACTTAATTCATGTCAGCTTCGATATTAACCCTTCCTGTAATGTTACTAGTGATGGGACGATATATCGAAATCAATATATCGCAATACGATAATGTGACAATATGTATTGCGGGACAAAAAAATGAATCGCAATATTAGCTCCATTTTATTCTGCTGTAGTAATCACAAATGAGACTCTTGACCATCACAATTTCACAAGCTCTCCATCCAAATTATATTATTGTCACTTTGTAATGACATTTGTTTACATTCTAGCAAGCCAGTGCCATTGCTAGAAAGATTTGAGGTTCAGAAATAAACAGAATTCTGCGCAGTCATATCGAATCATATCCTGAGATAAGTATATCGTCCCATCCCTAAATGTTACAGATAGCTACAGGAATTGTAGACTAGGCACTCAAGGCTATTTTCCCATTCATTTATTAACCAATATCACCGCCCACTAGATTTTTTTTTTACAATACTCTTCACAGCTATATTCATTACTGTCAACTATGGATATTCTCCATGAAGACACCATTGCCCAAAATGCATTCTAAGGGTTCATCCTCACTGACGGTGACAACATACAGTTAATTAGTCTACAGTTATAGTCCTGGTCATGATAGTCATTAGTGTTATTCCAAACTTGTGAATAGGGCTGAAAATGTTTTCCTAGCTATTTTAAATACCTCTGATATCATGTTGTTCATTTGGGTTTAAATTGTTGTAATAATTGTGTATAGAATGTACTGTAGCAAGAAAGAGAAATGGAGGCAAAAGGAGGAAGAGAGGGTGTATGTGTGTGTGTGTGTGTGTGTGTACAAAGGCAACGGAAGATGGAAGTTCCAAAGAGGTCATTCATCTGCAAGCTACCCGGCATGTCACGGACACACGCACAATCCATCAGCAGTCGGGGCATGGAAACACAGATTGGATGGAGGCAAAAAAAAGAGATGATAAACAGTGTGAGAAATGGAGAGAGAGAACGAGAGAGAGAGAGAGAGAGAGAGAGAGAGAGAGAGAGAGAGGGGTAGATACAGGAGTTGTGGCCATAGCGACGGGATGATCAAAGTAGATACAGTGCTGGCTGGTGATGGAAGAGGCTGAGCGAGAGATCTCTATTCATTTGTCCATGTCTTTATCCCTCTCTCACACAAACATACCCAGTCAACTGGTTGAATCTGTTTCAGGGCATCAGAATTAGGGTTCCACTGATAACGCTTTTTCAAGGCCGATACCCACATTTTCAAATTGGAGCTGCTGATAGCCTATATTTTGTGCCAATATTAGGGCTGGGTATCGTTAGTGCTAGAATCCCTATTGTATTTGTTAGGGTTATTAGGCAGCTGTGCCTATGGCCTGGCACCCTATTGTTATTGTAGGTATTCTTTTTCCTCTTCTTTTCTTCTTTCTTTATTTCATTTTTACCTCTGACTAAAACTGCCTTTCCATGAATGGAAATGTATAAAAACTAGTGGTCTAGTCCGGTCCAAAACTACATATACTGCAGTTTGGGGACAATTGCCCTAATGGTGGCACTATAGCAAGTGTCCAACGTTTGAAATTTCTAAAATTTGTTAGAAATCAGCCGTACATGCTGAGGAATCTTTTGTACACTGCTACCTAGTGAAAATTACAAAATCCATCTCTTTGGTTTTTTTGTAAATTGTAAAACTAATTAACCATTTCAACTTTGACATTGTTCAAATTTCACCAAAATAAGTGTATGGCATCTTGATACATATGATTTTTCTTCACACGAAGATTAACCACTGCAGTTGCAAAGTTACACCTAACACCGGGCGAGCAAGCATCACTGAGCATGAGGTGAGGAAGTGCCATTTGACTGACCTGAATTTGGTTTCTGATAAAAACTAACTCACCTCTCTACACAAGTTCATTCCAGTTTTGTTTTTTTGTTTTTTTTAATTTTATTTCTTCCAAATTACATCAAATTTCTAGGCTATAATAATAATAATTATTATTATTATTATTAACAGCCTACAAATTTGATCTTACTATTCAAGCATTGGAGGAAACAATGGCCATTTGGTATAATTTGCTCATTCCTGCTATTTCCAGAAAAACAGGCTGATTGTGGAAAAGGGAACCCACTTGAATTACTATCCTACCACTAGTAGATTATAGGTTTATAAGTTTAAAATCTTGTACAATTGTGATCTAAGCAACGCATGGTGAACATATTTTTTTTTGTATTCAATATCGCGGGAAAGATCGCGATATTCACGAAATATCACAATATTTCGTGAATATTGCGATATTTTGTGAATATCGCGATCTTTCCCGCGATTTGAATATTCGATAATATCACATATCAGCCCAAGCCTTTAACCTGACCTGAACTGACCTACAGCCTTTTTTTTTTTTTTTTTTATCTTTTTACAGGTATCTTTTTTTTTAGCCAGGTTATTTAGACATTATTTTTGCGCAGCCAATTCCCCAATGGACCTCCATGATGGAATGTGTTTGATAGGAGGCAACTGCAAAGCCTCTACATCAGCACCATGTATCGCTCCAACCCTAGAGGACATGACAAAAAATATTTTCATCTCTCTTTGTCTCTCTTTCTCTCTCTCTCTCTCACACACAAAATCAGTTTCACGAGAAAGGTCACAAGAAAGGTTTTATTATGTACTGTCTTTTCATTATATCATTATATCTTCCATCTCATGGTACCTCTATCCATCTCTTTTTTCTGCTTTCTCACTCCCTCTCTCTCTGTCTCTCCCCCTCTCTGCCTCTGCAGACACACCTGCCTTGCATACTTAAGCAGTGGACTGCACCGCCCTCCTCCAGTCACACACACACACACACACACACACACCCATCCCACTAAGGAAACTTGCTGGTGGCCACACCCTCAACACAGAGGAACTTTTCTTGTCGCACCCAGCAACAGATCCATGAGGCTACAGTTGGAAATCACACACACACACACACATATAATCCCTTTCAAACACAGCACACTAACTCCAAAGACAGAGACAACTTCAAATGCACTGCATGTCAAATAGCTTGATTCCAAGTGTGTGTTGCGTCTAGACAAGCGTGCAGTTGCTGTGTGCGTCGCAGCATGCCAGAGAGAGAGAGAGAGAGAGAGAGAGAGAGAGAGAGAGAGAGAGAGAGAGAGAGAGAGAGAGAGAGAGAGAGAGAGAGAGAGAGAGAGAGAGAGAGAGAGAGAGAGAGAGAAGCCTGGAATGCAGGAGACCACACCCATATCTGCAGTCATGTGACCAGAGTGGAAAAAGGAAATCCCCACCACTGCAGAGAGAGAGACAGAGAAAGAGAGAGAGAGAGAGGAGGGAGCAAAATCATCAGATTGCGAGAGAGAGAGGCAAAGACAGGAAAAGAGATTTGTTAAGAAGTTTTTGCATGCAAAGAAGGAAAGGAATCTGTGTGGCACACACACACACACACACACACACACACACACACACAAGCACCATCTCTTTTTCCCATAGTGCTATCGCCACATATCTATTAATTATAACAGTTAATGTAGAACATAGAACATCAACTACAATGACATTTCATATGTACATGGTATGGAAAAAACACACACTTTTTACCACTGAGGCAAAGACAAAGATGTACTAAATTCATCAGACTTGGTTGGTTGGTTGGGTCGGTCAAACTTTGTCATTTATCTTGGTCGGTCTTTCTGTCGTTCGGACCGACTGTCTTTTTGACGTTTTTTTCTGTCATTCAGAGGATCCGTCGTTTTTTCTGTCATTCAGAGGATTGGCCGATCTTTCAATCGGTTTTACCGTCCGTCTTTTGGTCGGTGCGTCAGTCAGTCAGTTGGTTTTTGTGTGTGTGTGTATGTGAACATGTCTGTCTTTCATCTATCCCAGTCTGAAAATCACACAGATGTAAGTATTTCCCCAGTTTGCTGCAATCATATTGCTGTCCATTCTACTAAAGAGGGCAGCAGAGATCAGAACCATTTCATGACTACAGTCTACGCACTGCCATACAATTCCACAGACAACTAATCTAACTAAATTATGAAACAGTCACATGAATCGACCAACTATTCAAATTCTATAAATACTATTCAGTTCTATGGAATAATTAAAGGGCAGAGAAAAAGAAGACCTGAGGAGCTGCATTTGGTTGAATAGAATGTGTCTAGAATGTGAATAGAAAGTTGTTCCATTGTACCATTATACAGCCTCTTTTCTTTCTTATCCTCTTCATTTCGCACTAAGGCACTAGAGAGCAAATTTTCAGAAACAAGTCAACACCACTGAGATTACCATGGTATTGACATCAAGTATTGTGGCTTTAATGACTTTACATGGGGCCTAAGGTACACCTGAGGTCTGCACCTTTAGGCTCCGAGCAGAAACATTTTGAATATGCTCACATGGCGTGAAGTCATTTTAACACAGTCACTATGACTTTTCAAGAAATGGCCCTTGATCACATGAGTAATGACAAATGAGTCATGGAAAAAAAGACTAGGCCAGGATCTCGACTCGCTCATTCCTCTCTTATCAAACTCATTTGTCTCAACACTTTCTTCATTAGTGTGTGTGTGTGTTTTAGGTTTTGACCGACATTTGTTTTTGAAGGCCGAAACCGATGCTATCATTCGGGGTTCAAGCCCGCAGGTCTGTCTAACCTTTGTGTATTTTATATGCATGTGTACAGTTAACAGGATATAAGCATGGGCAGCCGAGCGCACACACATACACTCAAACCCTTACATACATACATGGATGATGAATATGCTCAAATATGAATATGCGGCAAATCGCTGAGGCAAGAGGTTTTACAGCAAGGACCAAAGCAGCTTCTCTGTCTCCCTGCTGCCATGGATTGCTAACATGCTAATGTTGACTAGAAGAGCTAGAGAGAGAAGTGCAGTCTGTGATAAAGCTACGTTAGCCTCGAAGCTAACGTTAGCTTTCAGTTGACTTTTGACAGTTTGCTAACAGACACATCTGCACAGTTCTCAAGCAAGTGTAACACACTTTACGACTTTACGTTAATCCCCCAGACTACTACGTTAATCCCCAGACATGCGTTGTTGAAAATCTCATCAAATGGGGGTCCGTGGCTCTAATGTGTACTAAATTAGGGGTCCTTGGTATGAAAAAGGTTGAGAATCACTGATATAGTGAATGGGTTGGGGTGTTTTTATATAAACTCTTCCAGGCCTAGTTGGCTTAAGCGGCTCGGTTGCTGACTTATCAGGATTCAGGAATTTTAACAGGAACTCGATTCCTAGGAATTTGATTTCTTTCCAGACAAGCCTAAGGAAGAGGCATTCTTCCGTGTGTGTCAGTGTGTGTGTGTGTGTGTGTGTGTGTGTGTGTGCGTGTGTGTGTGTGTGTGTGTGTGTGTGTCCTGGAATGTGGCTGTACAAGCTCTGGGAGGGTAGACATGTAGGGAAGGAAAGATCCCGCCCTTGACTACGTGAACACACACAGACCCATGCACACACACTTCTATGGTTTCATGTAGAAACCTCATTCTTGGGATTCCTGACTCATACCGACTGGATGAATGGATAGCATTACAAAGCCTGACCATGCTGTAATGCCCTACAGTCTATTGCATAATGCGGTGTATGTGCATGTGTGTGTGCTTATGCATATTTCATTACTAGCCTGTTCCAGTGGAAAATGGTGCTAAAACTGAATTGTCTCCTTCTCCATTTGTTTTCTTCCCTCCATATTTCCTGCCCTCTTCGTTCCTCCTTTGTCTTCAGTCATTCCCTCCCTGGAGCAGAACACCAAGCTGTGTGATGCCGGTTATACTCCCCCCTGTGCAAGTGTGTGTGTGTGTGTGTGTGTGTGTGCGTGTGCGTTTGCCTGGCTGGGCGTTCGGAGACACTCCCAGGGTTGCGTGGGACCTAGCTGGCTTTGGAAATTATTCCATGCTGTCAGATGCTAAATGAGAAAGTCAGCAGAGGAAAGAGGGGATGGGATAGAGGGAGAGAGACAGAAACATGGAGGGGGGGGGGGGTTGCATACAGAAAGAGACAAGAACACAAGAACAACGCTGGAAAATGCTGAAAATGAGATAGAAGGAAGGAGACTGGAGAAGGACCGGGCAGAGAGGGAATGTGTTCGCTAGACCAAAGAAGGAGAGAACAGAGAGAAGATGTTGGGCGAAACAAAGCAGCAAGGTCTCCAAAGTGGGAGGGCGTCCAGCGTTGAGAACTAAAATAATCCTGTTTACACCCTGTGAAAGCTTTCCTATGGAGCTCTTAAGCTCAGGCTTTTCCATTACTCCTAACTCCTTGTCCATATTGATTATACACTGAATATCAAAACTAAATCACAGACTGCAAACCCTTTAGGCTTTTACTTGAAAGATAATCAAATCTCTAATTTTAAGGATAGGGCTGTCCCAAATACCATTTTTGGGGCTTCGAAGCTTCAGTGAGAATTACCCACGAATATTCGAAGCTTCGACGGGGGGGGGGGGGGGGGGGGGGTGGCGGGGGGCCTAGGAAAGCCCTGTGTTCCACGGACTTGAATAGTGGAATAGTGAATAGTGCTTTCCTTGTGTTCTGAACATTATGGTCTGGCCATGGCAAGCCCTTTTATGACCCCAGAAAGTGGCTGACGTTGACCTGTAGTATGTACTTCCTACTACAACATAATGTTGATATCTTAATGTTAAATGACAAACATACACTGTCATCTGAGACATGTATTTTCAGTCTCTTAGGATACTGTTGCAACTAATAAGTCTTACACGCACACACACCAACAATTTTGAGCCAACATGCAAGTCCACAATATAAATTGGTATGCAGTGTGTATTAAGCTTGCATGCTATTGTGAGTCTATGTACTTAAGTGTGTTTGAGTGTGTACATGTTTAACAGTAAATAGACTGCTCTGATAGTGGTAGGGGAAGTGAACTCTTATGAAAGTCAGGCCAAGCAACACGCAGCTGACATTCAGGCCCTAACAGGCTGGCTGCGAAATGACACTGATATGTTACTTAATGCCCGCCCACCCCCCACCCCACCCACAAACATATAAAACCAATTTGCAGCCTTGTACACAAAGTTCCTACAGTATTATACCAGATGTCAGGTCACCGGAGATTCTCCGATAGCTCTGCCCCATGGCAGCTTTTAGAAAATGACAGGGGAGGCAGAATCCCTTTTCAATCCCATCTGTCTGTTTTTGCAGCCAACATTTTCTGTTGCTTTCAATGTTTGCTGTCAGTGACCTTTGCTAGGGCATGCTGGCATTAAGTGTAAGGGGGAGAAGAATCCAATTTATAATCCCATAACATTAATGTAGCCATCCCACTAGCACTACTCCAACCATTAAAAAATGCAATGTAAAGCAAGGCTTTTAAGGTTAATCTGCCTTTGTGGACTCAGAGCCCACCTACTTTCTGAAAAGCCTATTAAAGAACAAAATTCATAATAAGGACTGTGGAGGAATTTATTGAAGACAAACTAAAGACAACCTGTACTTTTTATGTGCAATTTATGTACTTGAGGCCTCCAAAGGAGTATTTTTCAAACAGGGATGTGAAAGGTGACTTCTTTCCCAGTCCTAGTGGCCCCTGGGCTGGACTTTAGAGTATGACTGCCCTACATTATATCTATCTGTTCTATAATGGAATACTCAGAGTAGCGCTGGTGAATATTTAATAAATTCATACATATATTCATTTCATTTCTAGCTGGGCCTCCATACACAACCGCCTATTCCCGCGTTAGCACCCCCAAACCTGCGCACTCTTTGAAGGGGCGCTCCTTTGAAGTGCGTAAGCATCTGTGCTTTTTAAGACCCTCCCAATTAGAACTGGCAGCTAACGAGTTCCAGAGGGCTCTGAGGGAGGGGCGTCCAAGCTTTGATAAGACCCAGGTTACAGTACCTTCAGATGGGTTTGGAGCCAGCTGACCTCCCCTGGGCTGCCTCCAAGCAGGTGGTACCCCAAGCCAACGCCCTCACACCCATGAATGAAATGCTAGTGCGTATTCTTATGAGATTAACTGCTGTTTTGCACAACTAGATAGTGCAGTCAGGTTTGGACCACTGGTTTTTGGTTGTCCAGACTGGAAATCCTGGAAGAGGGGTGTAATTTTCCAATGACTCAAAGAACTTTTGGTGCTAACAAGGCAATGACGACCTGTAGCGAGTGGAATATTCCTTTTTAATAGAGAATTAATTCTGCATGGGACCATATAACAAAACTCCATTAAGGCCATTAAGGTAAAATCAACCATCCTAACATACTTTAACATGGTTACAAAACAGCACCCAAGTTGGACGACATGACGTCACATCGAGATATTTTACAGTTACAACTGAGTTTGATGCATTTTTCAGCTATCTAAAACATCAATGGTAAACGAAGGTTCCTAAATTACGGTTTTGGTATCAGTCCATCAGAAACAAAGAGCAAGGGCTTATTTCTAGAGCCACTATTTTGCACGGATGTTCAACAATCATACAGGGAGAAATCCATCGTAGAAGAGGAGAGACAGGGTTCTATGGTAAACTTTTGGCCAGGGAGCACTGGTGCTCCTGATTTGAAAAAAGTAGGAGTTCTGTTCTTCTTTTATGTAACCCTGATGAAGGTATGCTGCCAAAACGTGTTGGTTTTTACTGAATCAATGAAAGTTTTTTGAAGAGCATCCATCTGCCTCCAAGAGTAGGCGAGTTTTTTTTCTCTTGTACTACTGTATGCATTGAAAATCACAAATTATATTTTAAAATATTTAGTGTAACCAAGGGTGATTTTTTCCTTCAGTAATGATCAGACCAATAGCGATAGCAATTACCATAGTTTAAAACATATGACGCTGGAGTTTGCAAAAAAGTTCCCTGAAAGCCAAGTTTCCTCAGTGATGATGCTGGTTTCTGCTTAGAGGATTTGCCGGTAGCAGCTTACTTGCTAACAGGACCATGTTAACTTTAAGTTGAGCAACTATTGAAGAGATTAAAGTTGTGGAGGTAAACAAGTTGCTGCTGAAACATGGGACAGAAGCAACATTTAGATGTGATCCTCCATTGCGACTAACAGGTGAAGGTTTGTCTCTGTGCCGTGTTTTCCCTGAAGCTGTGTACAATCCACAGTTAAAAGATCCAGAGTTAAGTATCTGCAGAGACCAGCTCCAGCGGGTCCTTGTTCTCCTAATTGTGACATGACTTGGTGGTTAGCATTCAGCTGCCACCACTGCTAGACTAGCCCAGCACCCTGGATATGCTAATGTCATCATTAGAAATGCTCAGGCAATGTCTCGAGGGCCAAGAATGCTCTTCTTTTCTCTCCTCTTTTCCCTTTTCCCTCATTTGTGCTCATCTTGCCTCCTTGATTTCTTCTATTTTTTCCTTTATGCTGCATCAGGCTAAAACACAGTGGTTGAAACATATTCCATCAATAGCAGATTGGAAGATGTTGTGTAATTATGGAAAGTTAAGTATGTTAAGACAGTTAAGACATTCATTATTAGATGTGCACTGATACCACATTTTCAGAACTGATACAAGCACCAAGTACTTTATTAATCAAGTAGGTACAAGTACCAATCCAAGTACTGCTCAATCTACAGTCATTCATGCTGCCTAATATTGGCCTATTATAAACAATTTCAGGAACAATATTTATTCATTTGATCAAATAATCTTCAATCAAATTTAAAAAAATGATAAATTATGATAGAAAATAGGTTGTGTAACATATAGCCTTTTTTTGTTTTTTACACTGGTCAAAAACAAGCAGTTTGCATTTCCGTCATGATAGTTTTTCCACCATTTTGACTTTTATGCAAAACCTATTTTTCACTATTTCTCCCGCAAAGTTTATCCAATCATAAAGGATAAGGCTGGTGTTTTTTAATGCATTGCTTACCGTCAACAAATCCTATGAAAATAACAAAATCAACAATGCGTTTGCTCTACTCTCGTTACTTTCTGACTTCCCACGTATCGTTTTTAGCCGTCAACCCGGAAGTCATTGGCTATGGGGGTAAATCGATGTCAAAATCATTGTAAATGCACAGACTATGAGTCACAAACATATATTACAATTTGTAAACACAAAACACGATCTACAAACAAACTCTTCATGATCCACAAATATAAAACACGATCCACAAATAGATTCAAAATCCACAAACAAACTCTTCATGATCCGCAAATATAAAACACGATCCACAAATAGATTCGAAATCCACAAACAAACTCTTCATGATCCACAAATATAAAACACGATCCACAAATAGATTCAAAATCCACAAACAAACACATCATGATCCACAAATAGAATTCAGTGACTTGTACTTGAAAACCAGAATTTGAATGAATGCAAAATGATTTTTCTGCGTGTGTGGGTCGTATTCTATTTGTAGATTGTTTCGCATTTGTTTTCAGAATTTTGACACTACTGTTCCGCTGTTTTTGGGTGTAACCAATCTACAAATGCACTCTTCACAATTTGCAAACAAACACAGTCTAACTTGTATTTTCAACCAACTGTTTCAAGACACGCGTACAAATTCTGTGCAATGCTCCGCGTTCAAGTGTCAAATCTGTGTTTGTGGATCACAGTGTGTTTGTGGATCGCTTTGCATTTGTCTACAAATAGTTTTGACACCGTTTTACCGCAGGGAGTGTGAATACGATCCACAAATGTAGTCAGCCAATCAGGGGTATTGCTTGCTATGTGATGTCACGATGCCTCAATAAGCATTTCAAAATAAGAGCGTGAGCTGAAACGTGTCAGAACACCGTGGTAACACCATGGTAAAGTGAAACGGTGTGTTAATATTCTGTATTCATTACAGATTAATTGTTTTTATTTCATGGCGTGGGATCGTTCTGTTCATATGGAAATGTCCTAGCTAGTTGGGTCTAGGCTCAGGTCTTCTTAGGGACTGTTCGTTATTTATGAGAGGGGGGTCGGTGCAAAACGGGGGAGGCACGTCAAATATTTTTTTAAGCACTGGGGAGGGACTTATGTTTTTTATTTTGGCTTTAAGGGAGGGACATACAACTTTAAATGGTTGTACTTAGGTGGTACAGCTTCGACTACAACTGACACTGGCATAGTTAAGCGATGTATATACTAAGGGTTATATACTAAAATATTCAAGGTAACATGCAGTGTGTTCCGGTAGCCTACTGGTTAAAACGCATACCTTATGACTGTAATGTCTGCGGTTCGAATCCGGCAGTGGACTGTTGTTGTGTGTGTCCCCCTTCATGTCTTTCTCTCCATTTATTTTTCCTGTTGAATCAACGTCTTCAAATAGTCAATGAAAAACTTTAACTTGTAAACCTGTTTTGAACGTCTTTTCACCGGTGACCATAGTCATTTTTTAGTTTAATACATCCATGGTCTAGTGGCGTTCTTGTAGCGACCGTGACGACGGCGCGTTCATGTGCAGCTTTCTAGGTTCTAGGTTCTGATTGACTGTTGCTGCTGCAGACTCGGCTCTTCGGGGAAACCATCGTCCAGGTATGACTATCATTTATTCAATCACAGAACATTTGCTTTATTTGTATAAATCTTACATCCGATGTGAAGTGATTCAGTCTGGATAAAGTTGAGCTAAGCTAACGTTGGTAATAACGGTTAGCATAACGAGACGGAGTCAGCTAACACATCCATTGGTTAACATCAAACAAGTTAACTTAGTTAAAGATAGAAATGTTCGCTAACGTTAGATCATAGACTAAACTTGTGTTGAACGTTGTCTTGTGTTTCTCACAGGGAGTCAAGTTCATGCCACACATCGCTAGCCAGGTCCATGTCAAGGGTTTACTTGCTTAACCAGGTGAGGAGATTTATTTTGAACATAATTTAGAGCATTTTCGATGTGAGATAGTTCACATCCGTCACAGATAGTAATGACTTGGTAGCACCTTTTTCACCTCTACTAGAGCCAGTGCTTCACAAATTAAGTACTTTTCACCCTGTGCTGTAATCATCATCATGATGTATGCTAACTGTTTTCTGTAAGACACTGAGCTGCAGATACTTACTGCAGTTTCTTCTGTTACAGAAACTCCTGCTCTTCAAGAACCACCTGACACTTCTCTGGAAAATGCTCCCAAAGAAATTAACTTATTTATGATGTGTTCTGGCCTTTTCACTAGTTTCTTTCTTTACTGGATTTCTTAACCCTTTGCTTTTACTTAATCTTACCTTGTACTGACATATTACAGCTGCCCTCTGTCGACCGAGGCTGTCTAAATATCCACCTGTTATAAACTAGTGTTCCAGTTAAAAGATGATTGTGTTTCTGTTTTTTGTCTTGTAATGCTTGATACTCCTGAGAATGTTTCACCCATATAAAATGGAACATGTAGAATGGAACGTATTTTGAAATAAATGTTTACTTTACATATAACAGTTTGTCTTGGATCATCTATTAAATAAGTCTTATTTGTCATCACTCTGTAGTCCATTGCCGTCAAATTACTTTTCTCCATCTTACCTTGGTTATTACATTTTACCAGCATTATGTTTTTCTAGTCACAAATATCAATATTATGTTACTAACAGTGTTTTTATTTATACAAGTCTTACAGAATATACACTGATACATTTTTTGAATGTCTCTTCCTTGTGAGTAATTTCTGACAATATTGACTAAAGCCACACATCTAGACCACATAGTCCAAGTTAACCAACATGCTGTTGCCTCAGTATAGAGATATTATTACTTGTAGCCATTATTATTCTGCTGCATGTATTGATTTAATCCATGGCACTGAACTACACTGGATCAAAGGTGGGTCACCTCACAACATTTAGTCATGACATAAATATTAGTACTCTGATCAAACACAGTCCTATATAAACAGTGTATGAAGATAGGTTTGCATTATGCAATTTAGATGCAAGGTTTGCTAGTGAAAAAAAAAAAATCTGTTAAATTATTATCATTGGGAATATTCTAGGTTCGTTTGGTGTCACACCAATGTTTACTTGAGCTTGCAAGTGTTATACTGTCTAGACTCTGTCATAGCAAAATTTCTATAAGCTTGATCTCCCTATGCAGTGCCCAGAAACACACCTGGTTGGAAGACGACTCAATTCCATTTACGTAATAGACATTATCAGTAACTCAAGCAGGTTAACTCAAATTGGACATCTAAATATAAATTTACAGACAGTAAAAGAAATTAGAACAACCATCAAAGCCCAAATATATTCATAACTTTAATAGGATAAAGAAAAATACATAGGCATAGTCTGTAAACTGAGAATTTCGAGATGTAAATAAATATACAATAGTAAGTAGAACTGCATATGCTACATGTAGCTGGTTAACTACAGCAATGTTATAACGTTAGCTAGCTAGCTTGCAAGTGACCTATTTAATCAAGAGAGAAACAAAAACAAAATAGAACCATCCGTTATTGTTCTTAAGTCTTGCCTGTTAAACCTAAGTGTCGGCGGACGTGTAGGTTGAGTTTAATGTGATCTAGTTTGATCACATACAGCTAAAAGCCTCCGCTAACAATCAGCTAGCTGTATAGCTTGTCAACAGTGGAAGTAGAAGCGGTGAATGCGCATGGAGCGTTCCCGTGGCCTAGAGGCGCGTTCACGGAGCTCCAGAAAATACAACTTGATACGGCTCTTGGTGGCTTCCAAAGAAAAATGGACCCAATGATTTAAAAATTGATAAGTCAAAGACTCCATTTTGACTTTGTGCGATACCCAGAAAAATTTCCCAGAGTTTTACAGGCGTTTCTTTTCCCATGTATCTCTATGGGAAAAAGTATTTTTGGGCCCCATGGCGTCACGTGACTTGCAATACCAAAATCGCCGCACAGCCCAGAGCTGTTCCTGGGGGCTTGGTAAATAGCCAGGCAGGAACATTATTTATTAGGGGATTAAGCCCTCGCTACCATCGTAATATCACTGCTGCATGGAACGCTGCATAATTCCAACCAGGAAGGAGGGATTGTTAGAGTAAATATCCGACCGCGAGGTCCGACAGCCAGCTTCCTCCGTTGCACGTTGCAAGGTCTGATGACGTCATTCTGCATAATAATTAGCCATGTGCTTCTGTTTGTTTGAGAAACAGGGGAGAAAAGAGGGCTTTCAGTCCAATGGGACATTTTCCGGACTATTGGGGTTTCGGAATAATGGGCCGTTGGAACAATGGCATGGCACCCTGATCACGTCCTGCATTGACGTTCTCAGTCACCTGAGGAAGAGTTGCTCTTCTGTTTTTCCTTACATATTGCACTAATGCACGAGCATCACGGTCATTGAATGTGCACTTTCGACCACAATTTCATACCCTATGTACTGATGTCTTTCCCAGAGATCTAAATGCAGATGTCACTTCAGTCACTGTTCCTATTGAAACACTAACCAGTTGAGCAGTCTTTGTGACTGAAGCTCCTGCCATCCGTGCCCCAATAATGAACCCTCTTTCAAAGTCACTTATATCTTTTCCTCTTGCCATTTTGATCCAAAATCGATTTTTTTTTACAGTTCTCCTATATTGGCTTAAATGGGTGAACTGGTTTTTTGCTTCCCTCTGGAAAATTAGTGTCAGGATTTTTTTTCTGTGAAGCGCATTGTGTTGCCTCTGTGTATGAAATGTGCTATATAAATAAAGTTTGATTTGATTTGATTTCTTGATAGATTTGGGTCTTCAGGATGAAGCTTAAACTAGTTCGGTTTATATTCTTGAACTGGTTCAGTTTTTATTCTATCCTGAGACTTAAAACCTCCACTAAGAGGGGAAACAATTAAATGCAAGGTTAGGTTTGGGATCATTGATTGTTATTACTAAGTAGCCTAGATAACGTGATAGCCCTGGAACCCAGCTCAGGACGTCTGACCACAGATAAGATGCAGATAAGAATGAGGTCACACAAACATCATATTTTGAGTTGGATGGCTGTTTGGTTTATTGCCTGAACCCCTGAAACGTAGGTAGGTACTTATAATACATAGGCTAAGCAAAAACTCTCTAGCTGGTGGCTTGTCTCTTGCGGTTCTAACGGCCTACTCCCTGAAGAGCAGAGGCATCGCGCTGGCGCCCTTGACTCACACAAAGTACACGCCACCTGCTGGACAAATGCACACTACACTTAGAGCACTAATAAAATTGATGGGGTATCTTTAGGAAGTACATTACTCTTGCAAAAAGCACATACATATGAAACACATAAGGGTATACCGGGTCAGCTGCCAGTGTGTGGTGAATATGCGGCAGCTGGTGACGGAGCAAACGGGACAAAATAATGGGCAGAAATGCAGTGATAGCTGAGGGAAAAGACAATTTTGCCTGTATTACCTTACATAACTTAATTTAACATGAGATCAGCTTCATTAAAGTGTGGTGATAAAAGCTTGGCATGTTTATCCTTGATTGTGTTGCGGGCTCTTCTGGTGCAGCGTTTGGCTTAAATATCCTGGATGGGAGCAAAGTTTCTGTGGCGGCTTGGGCTGTTCTCATCACTCGCTGGACGGCCTGATTGTCCTGAGCAGCAACCGTATTGTACATCAGTGTGTTAGAGAGTCCATAACATAACCCCAGAAACGAAGCTAGATGCAGGGCTTATACAGATATCAGTGCTTGAGGCTAACATTAAGGGACTGTTCGTTATTTATGAGAGGGAGGCTGGGGTGTGACTTTTTTTTTTTTTTTTTATCTTGACCCTCCCCGGAGCTACAAATATTTTTCCTTGAGCCTCCCTGAGTGACTGGGGGAAAATGCATGACCCTCCCCAGTGAGCATTTTTCCGTTGAAAAGACATTTAAAAAAGGACTATGGTCACCGGTGAAAAGACGTTCAAAACAGGTTTACAAGTTAAAGTTTTGTCACCGACTATTTGAAGACGTTGATTGAACGTTCACATTTAGACCATATTTCACCGGGATATTACACCGGTGAAATATGGTCTAAATGTGAACGAGGAAAAATAAATGGAGAGAAAGACATGAAGGGGGACACACGCAACAACAGTCCACTGCCGGATTCGAACCGCAGACATTACAGTCATAAGGTATGCGTTTTAACCAGTAGGCTACCGGAACACACTGCATGTTACCTTGAATATTTTAGTATATAACCCTTAGTATATACATCGCTTAACTATGCCAGTGTCAGTTGTAGTCGAAGCTGTACCACCTAAGTACAACCATTTAAAGTTGTATGTCCCTCCCTTAAAGCCAAAATAAAAAACATAAGTCCCTCCCCAGTGCTTAAAAAAATATTTGACGTGCCTCCCCCGTTTTGCACCGACCCCCCTCTCATAAATAACGAACAGTCCCTAAGAAGACCTGAGCCTAGACCCAACTAGCTAGGACATTTCCATATGAACAGAACGATCCCACGCCATGAAATAAAAACAATTAATCTGTAATGAATACAGAATATTAACACACCGTTTCACTTTACCATGGTGTTACCACGGTGTTCTGACACGTTTCAGCTCACGCTCTTATTTTGAAATGCTTATTGAGGCATCGTGACATCACATAGCAAGCAATACCCCTCATTGGCTGACTACATTTGTGGATCGTATTCACACTCCCTGCGGTAAAACGGTGTCAAAACTATTTGTAGACAAATGCAAAGCGATCCACAAACACACTGTGATCCACAAACACAGATTTGACACTTGAACGCGGAGCATTGCACAGAATTTGTACGCGTGTCTTGAAACAGTTGGTTGAAAATACAAGTTAGACTGTGTTTGTTTGCAAATTGTGAAGAGTGCATTTGTAGATTGGTTACACCCAAAAACAGCGGAACAGTAGTGTCAAAATTCTGAAAACAAAGGCGAAACAATCTACAAATAGAATACGACCCACACACGCAGAAAAATCATTTTGCATTCATTCAAATTCTGGTTTTCAAGTACAAGTCACTGAATTCTATTTGTGGATCATGATGTGTTTGTTTGTGGATTTTGAATCTATTTGTGGATCGTGTTTTATATTTGTGGATCATGAAGAGTTTGTTTGTGGATTTCGAATCTATTTGTGGATCGTGTTTTATATTTGCGGATCATGAGTTGTTTGTTTGTGGATTTCGAATCTATTTGTGGATCGTGTTTTATATTTGCGGATCATGAAGAGTTTGTTTGTGGATTTTGAATCTATTTGTGGATCGTGTTTTATATTTGTGGATCATGAAGAGTTTGTGGATTTTGAATCTATTTGTGGATCGTGTTTTGTATTTGCGGATCGTGAGTTGTTTGTTTGTGGATTTCGAATCTATTTGTGGATCGTGTTTTATATTTGTGGATCATGAAGAGTTTGTGGATTTTGAATCTATTTGTGGATCGTGTTTTATATTTGTGGATCATGAAGAGTTTGTTTGTAGATTGTGTTTTGTGTTTACAAATTGTAATATATATTTGTGACTCATAGTCTGTGCATTTACAATGATTTTGACATCGATTTACCCCCATATAGGCTCCAATTGTAAGCTAAAAACCTTGAAATACAGCTCACAAAGACATAGTTTCAATTTTAAAAATCGCTAACTGTTACCACGAAAAGTCAGGCTGTTGTAGTTATTACCAAATCAAATTCAAATGGGAACAAATTCTTCATTAGGCCGGGGACTATTTTCGGTGCTACGGAACTACTTTCCTGAGATTGCAAAGTGTTTACAGCCGGCTTATTAAGTTGTTTGAGGAAAAAGTCGGCTGGCCCGGTGCATCGCGATGATGAAATATGTTGCCAAGAGCAACGGCATGGCTCTTTGACGTGTTTTTAATCATTTTTTTCATCAATCATCATCATTGCTGATTTTGTTATTTTCATAGGATTTGTTGACGGTTAGCAATGCATTAAAAAACACCGGCCTTATCCTTTAAAGTCCCACTGAAACGGAAGTTAGAGCGTCTTTAGCTTCTGTACTGTGACGTATTTCCCAGTGAAACGGAATATTTGCGCGGTGTACAGTTAGAAGAGGAATTTAAATCAAATCCTTCGCATTTGATTGGACTGCTAAACAGTGGGCGGGGCTTACAGTTTAGCGCGATACAGAGCTACAGAGAGAAACGGAGCTACAGAGGACTGTTGGCTCCACACACACCTCCCTCACCTGTTGTTAGATCAGGAGGAGGACAAGGTAGAGATGAATGAATTAGACCTCAGCTACATTGTTTTGGAAATGAAAACAAAGTTTTTGCCCACTGATATCCAAACACACATCTCTTCCTATCTCTCTCCATATTGCTCTGTCAGCTACGACCCAGAAACAGTGAAGTTTGGTTTTATATGACCGGTGTGGCTAGCTAGAGGTTGAAGAATGATTGATGGGTGGATGTCATGATATTATTGGTTGAAATTGGTTGGTTCATGCTTAAGTAAGCACACAGCATATTTTGTTTTACAGGAAGAAAACATGATTGGATTTTGATAGAAGAATACAAAGAAATTGTTTTTTTTTTTTTTGTGGCATATATTGTTAAATAGGTGCACAATATGACCAGAGATGTGATCTAAAAGGGTTAAAAATGCATTTTTCATTTCATCTCGACTTTAAGAAAATTTTGCACACAGCATGTATGGACTTCCTACATTACAGCTATTATGCAGAGTTTTGAAAATCCAAACCCTTTGGCCGTTTGGACAAATGAAGTTGATGGTAAAGATGCTCAAACAGGAAGTGAGGCATAATTTCTACATATGCATATTTGGGATGGACCCCCATCCTGTGACAGAGCACATTTGGTGGCACTCCATAGCGCTACCTTCAGGCCAAGCTTGCAATAGCAACTATTTTTTTTTAATTTTACCTACAAAGTTGACTCAATGTTCACCAAATTTACACACATGCTTGAGCTGCCTACATCATGCCAATTTAACTGTCCTTGACAGACAAAGTTGACAGTGGTGGCAAATTTCCTAAATTCTTAATACTGGATAATCCAAACTTCACATAGGCCTACCCATTTGCAAAGGGCCCCAAAATGTGTCAGACCACATTTGTTCATGCTGAATAGCAGCACCATCAGGACAAATTGGCAATTTTTTAAATGTAAATATGTCAGGTACCATTTCACCTGCAGTTGCAGGACTGTCACCAAGATGTACTATTGTTGAGATGTACAACTTTTCCATAATGATGAATCAAGCTTAAATTGTCACTGTCAAATCATTTGCTTGCTTTCAAATCATTGGCTTGGATCCCACTAACAGCTACATTTATTATTGTTATTGTTGTTGTTTTCATCCTGGGTTTCAATGAAGACTTTTAATGTCACATGGTCTAAACGCATTTCAGAGGCTTTTCCATCCTGACAAGAATACAATTCTGGGGGAAACACTGAATACTTTGACCATGTTCATGGCAAACAATTCCCCAAAATTCTAATTTAAAGATAACGAATATCGGCACAAAATAGCACTTATCGGCAGCTTCAATCTAAAAAACATCGGTATATGCCTTCAAAAACCCATATGGGTGAAACCCTAGTCTCCACTTCCGCGTGTAAGTGACACTTACACTAGGCGCTTCCCTACTGTGTATGAATTACACCAGCCTGTCCTGCTGGTTTGCCTCTCTTTAACACTTCATTGATTAGCAAGTGGCATTGACTGGGGGGAGTCCACTTTCTGTGCTCTATGGATACATTCCAGGTTGCCTCCGTTGCAGCCAACCGTCAACTAAGCAGCTGGATATCACACTCATGTGTCATAGAATAGATTGGCTTTAGCGTCACATTTATCCAGGCACTGGGAGATCTGGCAGAAAGCACGTTCCATCTTGAACCAATCCACTCAAAACCAAAGTCTGTCGGCTCGGCCTTAATGGCTGGTGTGGCAGCTTAGATTTAATGTTTAATGTTTTCTGCTGGTTATCGAAACAGAGTCGAGGGAGAGCTATGACAGCCATCAATTTCTTTCCTTTCTTCTTTGTTTTGTTTTATGTTCCAGAAACTTCTATCACTCTCTTTCAGTCTTTCCCTCTCAATTTATTAGGTAGTATACAGTATATATACACACAGAAACACAGAGCCCAAAGGAGAGAATAAGCCTGTCCTTCCATCTGAATCAGAAAGAAACGCTCTAGTCACAGGAGTCATTAGAACACACTAGAACCTAGTGTGAGATGACCAGATGAAGGGCACTCGTGTCATTACTAACTATACGCTGTTCTTTCTTTCCTCCCCACTCGCTATCTCATCCTCTAACTCAAACACTGGGTAGTGGAGAAATGTAATTGCATCAGCGGATAAAGCAAACCAGAACAGTGCTTCAGGGTAGGAGAAAAACTGATTCTCTCTTTCAATAAGCTTTATTGGCATGAATGTTGCATGAACGGTATTGCCACTGTTCCACTGGACTGTACATAAACACTTGTAATCCCAGTCCAGGTGGGTTTTAACACTACTATGCTAATATTTCTAGTACATTAACATGACATTCTCTATATCTCTAATTCAAAAAATCCGTAATGGATGGAGACCATAATATCTGGAAATTTATCTGTAAATAGTATTCAACTTTTTTCAAAATCATTCTTTGGTTGAACTGTTCACCACCATATGCAGCCTGTGATGGGGGTCGCAAGTAGGCATTGCTTCATTTTATGGGGTCACAAGCCAAAAAGTTTGAGAACCAGAACCACTGGTCTACGCCAGAGCCTGAAGGAGTCATTATGGGGACTGTTATTCCTCGATACAGCAGAATTGGATGCATGAGAGCTCTGAGGAAATTAGAAACCGCACAGTGCATCCATCTCCCTACTGGCTATACCCACTGTAGCCTCATACTAAAGGCTACAGGGCAACAGTAAACATGTCATCCACCAAAAATGATGCTGCCCCTCCATTCAGTAACAAATATGTCACCTTGGCCCACCAATGGGGCAATCAGAGTAATGTTGAAATCTCGGAACACAGCGGTGAGATGCACCATTTCCCCAGGATGCATCAAAACCTGATCAGCGATGTCTGAGATATCGTGTGTGACATACGAAGAACACAGATAAGATATACAAGAAATCTCACCTTCTGTTTTCTGCTTTAATTTTGTCTCATTATGAGCACTGGTTTATGTACATTTCCGTTTTGATTGTGGTTGATTTGTGATGGTTTGCTATACTGCTGTAGATAAAGAGGGTAATGCTTTACTTAAGGTGGTGCTCATTAGGCATTAGAAGGCATCATAAGTGAATTGTAAGTGCATTCTGAGTGCATAATAATTATTAGCATTATCATTATTTAGGGGGCTGAATACTTTATGGGGCATTATCTGCATAGTTATGACATCATATTAAATTGGATGTAATTTTCTGATGTTTGTCTGATGATTATATTGTAAGAAAAGTTTATCTGTGCTTCTAATGGCTTCATAATCTGCTTGTAATGCATCACAATGCAAGTAAAGAGTTACCAAAAAGAGCTTTTCCACCTTTTTATAAAGTCGTGCATGTTATTTATTTCTTTACATTTATTCCTATTGTGTATCACAACAACCCACCTCCCCGCCCCGTCAGCCACTTCCACTTTAACTAACTCTGGAAAGCCACATTACTCAGACTCAGATGACTGTTTTGTGAAACTTTTTTCCACTCCGCTCTTGGTCACAAGATGCTCCATCAATTGCTTGTTGGGCTAAAAACCAGTTGGACTATGTTAGCCTAAACATTCCGGCCTTTTTTTAAAACAGGTCAGGCTAATGGCTAATGGAATTTGTGGTAACAGGGTTTGAATGCGGCAAAACACAGGATGCCATTCACGCTAGTGGGTGGGAGGGGTGTATCTGACAATCCAATCAGGGAGCTGTTGAACAGGGCCTTAGAAATGTGATGTGAAGGGGTGACAGCGCTGTTGGAGAAGTGAGATTGTTTGCGTGTTCACCATAATAGCTTTTAGCCTGGACAATTGTGCAATGTTAAGTGTGCGACCATGAGACATGCATATACGTGCGTGCACACACACGCGTGCACACAGGCTGCTCTCATGTGCCTCTCCACCACCACCCTCCTCCCCCTCCCCTCTCCAGGATTCTTGTTCTGGTGAACTTTGAAATCAAAAGCCACTTCAGCTGCAACAAGCATATGATCACAATGTGCGCTCATGCGGGGGCCAAGGGCACTTTTATTTTACTGGAAGTCGAACTGCTTGGTAATTAAAATGCAGGGGAAAAAAGCACAGGCCAAAAGAAACAAACTCCAAGCTCTTCTGCTATGAAATTACAGATCATGTTAAGCTCAAAGTTAAGTGAAACGAGAAGGAGCCATTGTTAGAAAGTCTGGGTTAGAATGTCATCTACAGTTCAAGAAGTTGAATTCATTTGTGATTCAAGAGGTACAGCCTAGAATTAATTCAGCCTTTGTGGAAAGGTTGAGAGATTTTCCACTCCAGCCGAGCCAGCATTTTCTCTCTTTCTATTTGATCTCCTCTTGAAATTTCATCTTCTTCTTGTCCTTGTTTTGAAGGCTCATACACAGCATTTGAGCTGTGCTTTGTTTATAACGGCAGACTTTGAATGCGCGAGTGTGCGGGGGTCTGAAATGGTGTGTGTGCGCATTTCTATGTAAACGCTGCAGATGATGATGAATGGCTGCATGCTGATTGTGTTCGGTCACACTGTCCAAACACTGTGCCACGCCTGGTTCCTCAACCCAAATACTGCATTCCTTTGACCCCACTCATAACTGCATAGCCCACAGAGGAAGAGAGATTTCTGTTCATTTTTTTAGCCTTCATTTAACCAGTCAAGTTGAAGGAGAGAGAGGGCGAGAGAGAGAATGAGAGAGAGAGGACGAGTGGTGAGCCGGCCGTTGGAGAGTTCCCTTTTGGCAGCGCTCCCAGTCAGCTAGGCATCGCCGGCATCCAGGAAAAAACAAACCGCACCAGGGATACCGTATGGCACAATCTACACTCTTAAAGTAATAATCTGAAACATTTTTATATAAATAAATGTCTGTTTTCCTACTCTCTATTGCCAATTGCTATAGCACAATAGTGATTCAACCTATAGCCAGTTCATGAAAAATGTTCCATTTACTGTTCTAAACACCCACTGTCTGGTAGCTCCTTCCTGGAAAAAATCCTCTGGCACACAGGAAGTGATGCGTTTTTGGTTTGTTTGGAATAAACAGAAGAAGAACTGGGTAGTTAGCATGAGCAGTGATAGCCACCACAGCTGAACAGACAAAGAAAAGAACACCACCTACAGAAACACGTCACAGTGCTGGACACACTGTTTGATTGACAAATGATGTTTGGGAAGTGCAGTGCAAAAACACCATATGAAGATCTAGAGGATTACCACTTCAACAAAAAGGGTTCTATAGAGTACCAGAAAATGGTTCTTTAAGCTTGCACCATAGCAGAAACATTTATAGTGCTATAAGGAACCCTTTTATTTTTCCATGTTGCTGGGAAATGAGTGAAAACTCTTGTACACATCCAGTCAACTGTTTACCAGCAAGCTCTTTTCAAGTTGAAAACAACTTCAAATTTCTGGAGATCATGGGTAAAAATTCTATGGCTCGTGTTGTTGTGTGGTCAGGCATTCTCTAAGGACTGGGGCAAACACATTCTCAAAAATAAGAATGTTTACATTGCCTAAGGAAAACAAAAGGGATCAATGTACTGAAGAAGGGATGGGATGGGAGATCAGAAACCCTCGTATTTACAGCATTCACTTTATCACAAAACCAGATCATTATACACAGGATTTACAGTGAGGTTCACAATATATGGCTAAATACGAACGTATCTAGCTGGCAATGTAAGCTACTTCAACCAATTTAGCAACCGTGGCAGCAGCACAACTTCCATAACACCACGCTACATCATTAATGTCAGTACAAAACATTGTCACCAAATAAAGCTATTCTAACGACACAGAGATTATAGCTAGTTAGATGCTATTAAAAAATACTGTTTTAACACTAGGGCTGGGTTTAAAAAATCGATTTTCCGATTCAAATCGATCTTCATTTGAATGATCCGATATCGATTCATAAAATCCCGAGATCGATCTTTTAATATATGCCCAATATATGCCTGTAGAGTCTGTAGAGTTGCACAACTTGCTAGCGCCGGCTGCCGGCTATTTAGCCATCTACTCACATCTGTCTGGCCGGCTGCTTTTATAACTGAATGTCACTAAATGTTCACACTACCAGAATTTGGTGGGGACAACAGAATTTTTGAATGAGAGTGACTGCGCATGTCTGGTAGCCTACATACTGGAGCAGACTGAAGTAAAATAACTAGACTCAGACTGTCTGTACGGGTAACAGGAGTCACTCCACTCCTCCGATCTCACGATGGCTGGAAATAATGTCTGTAACCATTGTAACGTTTACTTCAGACCAATATGGCGGCTACCATCGCCTGTATTTTCAGTTTATTTGACACCAGTAACACCAGTAACCAGAAGCGTCAGTTTATCCATAAGATCTTAATAAACCGCCATTGACAGCGGCGTCATATTCTCTTTTTCCATCGCAGGAACTTCATACTTTTAACAGCAACATTTGGGCTGAAGGCCGCAGAACTGGAACAACCGCAATGTTGAGGAAAAAAGACTGGATCGAAAAATTGAGAATATCTCACAACACTTACCTCCGTCTCTTTCAAATTAAGGATGATAATGTTACGTAACATAACGAGTGTTGAGCCTTAACGTCACGTAACAACCAGCTGTCCAGTCCCGTCCTGGTTCACACTACTCAGACTAACCGAATCCGCTCTCAAATTCAGTATCAGTACCTGAATTTTTCAGGTAGCGAGTTTGGTTATAGAATGCGGTTGTCACCAGGGGTTAAAGTGGGCCGGAACGATCCGGAATGGCGTTCCGGCACCTTCGATTAATAAGTAAATAAATCTGATTGGCAGTTTCATACATAATAATGTCAAGCGAGCTCACAGGGCTGCCAACTCTCACGCATTGACCGTGAGACTCACGCAATTGTCATTTTTCACACGCTCTCACGCCACAAGTCCATTTTCTCACTCAGTGAAAAACAAATTCATAACTGATAACGTTGCGGCGCGAAAAGAGACACTGACAGCGCACTGACAGACGAGACAGAGCAGCACCGTGCAGCAGCGAGTTATTCAGACCATCTGAATAGCGAGAAATATACACAAATCTATTATATTGTAATTTATTCCCATGCATGGTGCTCAGAGTAATCTCAGTCAGCGGCTCTTCTGCGTCTCTCAATCTCCTCTCACGCCGTGCGCACGCAGGCAGGAGCGAGAGTGAGTTACCATGGTTACGGGGACGCTCTGTGTCTGTCGCTCTGAAACTTTCTCGCTATTCCCAATAATAGGTTTTTAGGTTAGTATGCCTATGCAAAATCATAAATGTAAGTTTAGTAGCTCAATGCTGAAATCTAGTAATATAACATAATTTTACATTTTTGGTTAACATTATACAGGGTTGCTGTTTCTTGACTTAATCCAAGAGGTTATAGGTGGTGTAGAAATGCAGGAAATGTGTTTTAAATTAGCCTACTAGCCCCCCCAACCCCCCCCCCCGGAAACAGGGTTCCCCCACCTGCCAAATCCCACTTTAACCCCTGGTTGTCACTCTCCTTAATAACTGAACTGTGTGTGAAATTGCAAGGGGAGTTCTTTTTAGTTTTAGCGTTTTTTTAGATGTTTCAAAATAATAGCGATCTCTGCCGAGCCTCTGCGCAACGCGCAGCGAACGGTTGCCACGGTAACGACGGACTCAACTGAAGTGTTACAGCTGAAACTACTGTATAACGCTAAATACAAGGCCTTAGCTGAGGAGATCATTGTAGGGGCTTCATTACCATGACCATGTAAAATCATTATTTAAACTGATTTATGTTTCCATCATTATTGGATCTCGGTTCTGTGAGTGCAGTAGTACTTAGGAGAGAGATCCAGTCTTGCTCTGAGAAGACTATAATATGCACTTTGGTATTATATTTATTACTATTTGTATTAATATTTTTGTTTTAGACTACTTATTTCTTCTGCACTGACTGAAGAAAGTACATTAAACATTCACAATTAAAAAACATAATCAGTTTATTTTTCAATTGAGCATTGATCCTGTAATAAAAATGTTTATGTTATTTTAAGTCATGCTTTCATAAACATATTTAAGGTTTGTTTATTAATTCGGTAAGAATGCATCACCGGAAAAATGTATCTTGCCATCGCAAACATCCCTTAGCCGGCTACTTTTCCCATCTGGCTGGCTACTCAAAAATTTGGGGAACCCCCTGCTTGCACTATATTGTGTTGACTGCTGTAGTGTGTTGGTCATGTTAAATAAAAAGTACATTAATGTAACTGTTTTGGGGTCAATTCTTAATATAAACATTAATATTTTTAATAATGCACCAGGTTAGAGGGTTCCTTGTACAATTTACAGCATTAGTTCTCTGAGAATCTCTTTCATATCCAAGCAAAATTGATATTGTAACTGAAATATCCCTAACCGAATCGATATTGAATCGAATCGAAAATCGAAACGGGACCTTGTGAATCGGAATCGAATCGATTCAGGAAATCAGTGGCGATACCCAGCCCTATTTAACACCGTTTCCAACAACTGAACTAACAAATTTGTTAGTGAAACTGTGAAACCAGACACCAAATGTTAATAAAGCTGAAGAGGCAACAGTGCTCTGCAACAATCGAGTCTACCCTACCATGCAGAATGCACATTTCGGTAATGGACAAAATATGGCACCATTTTTGGGACTTCCAGGTCAATATCAACACTTAAACAACAACCTACGCATTTGAACGAACTGCATTTAAACGGCAAGACTAGGCAAGGCTATAAGCTTTGAAGGCTTCCGGGGAGAAGACACATTTTTCTTTATATTGCTTCCTCTCTCTCTCTGGGAAAGAGGAGTAGCACCAAGACAGTATACCTGGCTAATAATGACAGAATTTTCATTTTTGGGTGACTGTTCCTTTAAAGGCTTCATATCGTCTATAAATCCAATTTGCAAATAAGTGTAATTATTACTATTTGAAATGGATCTACTGTCTTAAGTATTGTTTTGATTTGTTAATTTTCTCTACTGCACTTGGTAACTTAGTTTAGAAAAGTGCTTTACAAACTAACATGATTATTAGCAATTAGCATGATTATAAAAGGGAGGGAGACAGATCAAAACGTAAAATGTAGACAAATGCCAGGGAAATGCTGAGAGAGAGAGAGAGAGAGAGAGAGAGAGCGAGAGAGAGAGAGAGAGAAAGACAGCACATGTGTTGGTTGTGCAAATATAAGGAAGTGAAATCCTGAAGAGAAAATGTTGTATGTTGCCAGCGCAACATGGGGAAACCATCTAGGCTCCACTTCCTCTTGGCTTTCCTTCCACCCTCCCCCCTCTCCCTTCCCTCACTGATGGAGGGTTTTACTGCAGGGCTGTAGCCATAGTGAGCCCTGTTAAACACAACACCATTCTCCCAGAAACCACCCCCCCACCACCACCACCACCCTCTTTCCCTTACAAAATAATGGCCTTCACTTATAACACCACTGTAGAGAAGGCACATATTCAACAGCTGAAATGATTATTAAGAATCTTTCCTTACCATAGAGATCCTGCACTGAAATCAACATATTGTGGCAAAGCAAATTGCATAATATGTTTTAGGGTTAGATGGAAAAATGGGGCAATGTGTTACCCTACAGTCTAATTCTGCAACTTATGTCATTGCCAATCAGCTGGAAGTTCTACCAGCGCTTACCATCTTTTATCCTGCACAACATTGAGCCGTTCAACACACATTTAGATTCATTTCTATTTGCTAGAATATGTCAGATTTGGTGATTCTCTGATCCTTAATTAACCTACATCCTGGGTGATCAGAGAGTATTCTGATGTATTCACATGAAATCCAGGTGTAAATGCACCCAAACCAACACACTGCATTGTAAATGCAATGTATCTACAATCCATGAATAGCAGCTACATAAATGGAAACAAACTTACATGCATGGATCCAACCAGGACGCATATGCAAATCAAGCAGGCAGCAGGCAGCTCAGATAGGAATATACTTGAATATACTCCCGAAATGGATCGACAGGATACTGTGGAGACAGAATTTTAAAGGATGTAAATATTACAAGACGAAATTACATGAGTGGCACTGTGTGTTTTGGCGAAGTAAAGAGAAATCTAATTATATTGTGTGTACTGGAGATGCATTTTAATGTCAAGTGTTAAGTGTAATCCAGCTAAACCAGATCTCAACACAATCCAGACACGAGATGCACGGTAATGTCAGGTGTAAATGGGGCCTTTGATGAAACTGGAGATCGAAGTGGCATGTGAGGTTACTGATGTAGGTCACCAGCCTACCTAGCTGAAAGCAACAACCTGCCTAGCTGCGTCATAATGAACGGAGACCACGTCTGTTTGTGATGTGATTATACCAAACCATAAGTGTCCACTGATTCTACAAGGAAGTTGACAGGTTATACATTAGTCTTCTTCACTCACTCAGTCATTTGCTAAGCACTTTCCCCTACGTCTATTTCCTTGTGCAATGGAAAAACAACAACACACACCGAGGACAAAAATGAGGACACACCACTAGGGAAACACATTTTTAGGCGATATAAATTTTGACACAACAAAGGTTTGTTAACACTGCCGTCTCTAGCTGCTACACTGTTACTCATGTCAAAAATATGGTCGTGGCAATTGATGTGATGCCATGCCAATACAATGGTTTACTATTTGCTGCTGCAACGACTCAATTTTGCCATGGGGATCATTTAAGTTTCATCTAATTTCGCCAAATATCATAAAATAATATTGAGGAAAGAAAGAAATACTGTAGGATGTAGAAATGTCACTGAATAGTGTACATGCAGAGTCAGTGGATTCACCTATGTTAGGTGTTCAACCAAGCCTTGTTTCAATATTGACAGCACATGCTAATGGTCTTCACTCTCCACTGGTAATCCTCTTATCTTCTCTCTCCCTTACTTTGATAGTCGCTCTCTCTCTCTCTCTCTCTCTCTCTCTCACTCCTGCAGTATGCCCCCTTTAGTCGCTCTCTCATCTTTATCAGTTGTCAACATGCTTGGCAGAGGGATGCTAAGTGAGCTGTCAGCATAAAATAAACACAAACGCACACATAGTTGGACTATACAGGATGCATAAACACAGTGCTTTAAATTACACAACTGCTCGGCCCTAGAGATGAACGGGACTGTGTGTGTTTTCATGTTGTTCTATTTTAATGCTGTGGGCCACTGCAAGGCAAACAGCTTCATTGTATTCAGTGCATATCACATTTACTAGTATTCACTACCAGAAATTCATTTTGCGTCAATCCACTGTGGCTTTAGGTTTGTAATATAGAGTTATACAGATATATATGGTACCAATATAAAAAAAATTGGATCTGGTCCAATCACCATGGTCCACCTCTGATATGGTGGCTATGATGCAGTTTGATTGATTACATTTTTATTGTAGAATTGATACTACACTAGTTGTCTATGGGAAGCCCTTGACCTGAATTGATTCTAATGAGACATTTTGATCAGATTCCACACAAGTATGCATCAATATGTATTATTGTTATTATTTTTAATTTCAGTGTAGAGTTTTGGGGTGCGATCACACCTACAGTTGGTAAAGTTTAACTGTAGCTTCCCTTCTCTGGTGTTCATACCAGTTAAGAACACATAAAGAAATAGCTGAATATGAGCATCAGTCCAGACTTTATTTTGCTTTCCAAGTATGAGGAACTGCATCCATTTCCTTCTACCCATAAACCCTTGCGTTTTGGGGTGGTTGGTTGGATTACGTTCTCGCTCCTAATGAACTGCACCACAGTTCTGGTTCATAGGCTAAAACCACTCCAAACATGCTTGGTAGAAGCCCATGATGGCTCCTTTAAATGCTGTTTCAAAGGCTTCTCAACCCTGACAAGAATAAAATTCTAGGGCAAATACGGAATAATTTAAATTAAAAATATATCACCTATTAGAGCTTCAATCCATAAATATCGGTATCGTCTTTCAAAAACCCATACTGGTCAAACCCTATTTGAGATGATGGCATCTCAGAATGCATGAATTCTCGTAGCCAAGAATTAGTCTGAAGTACGAGCGGCCAGAAGTATATTGACTGTTGGATTAGTCCGTTTCAATATACTATATTTTACTTGTAAAATACTTGTCATTTTTTGGAATTGTTTGGCATGAAAATGGTCAAATTTAATTTACTGAGTATTGCCATAAAATATCAGCAAAAGATCGGCAGCCCAAAACAAAATATCGGTTATCAGTCTTCAACACTGTACTGCACCATTGGGAATCTTCTCATGCACACTCTCATGATACATGCACTATAGCCATACATACACCCATGTCAGTTTGTGCATAGCATCACACACACACACACTCACACTCGCACACTGAAGCGTAATCAGCTCGCTGCAGCTCATCACATGCACAACAAGCTTCAGCACCTCTCTGAGAGACTGGCCGCACAGACAACTTCATCAGGATTAAAACACACACACACACACACCTTAAAACTGACACAGCAGCACATTAATCTTCTAAAGGTGAGTGAAAGGGAAAAGAGGAAAGAGTATTTCAGCTGACCAAAATATAACTATGGCACACACACACACACACACGCTGCCTTACTTAAACCCAAACAGCTAGTATTGCATTGCCTAACTTTCCACAACGCAAGCTTAACATCGCCTCTATGAGATTGTTTGTCAGGAGGAAGAGGATGAGGAGAGTGATGAAGAGGCTGAAGAGAAGAATGTGAAGACCTTCCTCTACAGTCCTGCGTAGGTTTGGCCTACTTTAGTGTATCTGCTGTAAATTCATATATCTTTCTACAGTTTTCCCACATCCCTCTCATATATACCAGAGTTTCCGTTATATACATTTTCAAAATTATTGCCGCCGCTGCTTCAGAATTTTATGAAATGACATGAAGTCGCAATTACACGACTCTGCAGAGGGCTTTTAATTTGAAACAACGGATACAGGAAGTGGCGACACGTGGCGACACCCGGCCGAGGCGAGAGGGAGAGAGAGAAAGAAGAGAAAGAGAAGAGAGAGAAAGGTAGATTTAACTAGCTAACATTAAGTTAGATAGATTTCACATTCGCTATGTATTCTCTATTGATGTTCATGGCCAACTAATTATTATTAATATTAATAATATATCGTGAAATAATGTTCCAGCTAACGTTAGCTAGGTAACGTTAATATGATATTGTATGTATGAATTTGATATTCACTCCGACCGCCGGCGTACTACGCGCGCGCACCACCCAGGTACAACAAAACCCTTTCCCCCCGCTGCTAAAAAAAAATCCTAGAGGAAACACTGTATACTGATACTTTGGTAATGGTTCCGCCCATTTCATTCTGCATTCATACAGATATTTTTATATTATACTTACACACTTCATCACGTTTCCTTTTTGTGTATTTTTAATATTGCAAATATTCTGCACTCATCAATAAGTCCAATTGCTGTTATTTGGCACACCCTAATAATGTTGTAATCTGTACTTGCCATTCATATATTGTACTTGTATTGTATCAAGTGCTGAAATTGTTGCTGGCCTGCCTTAAAGAGCTGCTAAAAGAATTTCATTAGTCTGGGTTTCAATGGAGAGTTTTAGGGTCTCGTGGTCTAGGCCTAAATGCTGTTTCAGAGGCTTTTCCACCCTGACAAGAATAAAATTCTGGGGCAAACACTGAGTACTTTAAATTTTTGGTATTAAAATCGACAAATTTAAAATGAATACAGGCACAAAATATTAGCAACTTCAGTCTAAAAGTATTGGTATCAGCCTTCAAAAACGCATATCTGACAAACCCTGTAAGGGATAATGTCGGTTCTGCTTTGGGATCTTAGTAAAAAACTTGGCAGGCATTTTTTTGTTTTGTTTACCAGCCCTTGGCAGGCGAGCCATGTAGTTAATTTTGGATACTGAATGAGCGGCTCACTGTACATTATCCTGCTTGTTACATAGCTACTTACCAAAGATATTGATAATTGAAAACGAAATATCGATTCAAAAGGATTTTATTACAAACAAAATAAATTTACAAGCTTCCGCCAAAAAATAGTTCCGCGTAGCCATAGAAACATCTGTAGCTAGCATCCATGGCTACACTGTAGCAGAACTGTTACCCTATATACATCTGTAGCTAGCATCCATGGCTACACTGTAGAAGAACTGTTACCATATATACATCTGTAGCTAGCATCCATGGCTACACTGTAGAGGAACTGTTACCATATATACATCTGTAGCTAGCATCCATGGCTACACTGTAGAAGAACTGTAACTGTAGAAACATCTGTAGCTAGCATCGATCTATGGGCTATACTGTAGCAGACTGTAACCGTAGAAACATCTGTAGCTAGCATCCATGGGCTACACTGGTGCAGAACTGTTACCATGGCGACATAAACAATTTAAAGTAAGATTGCTGTTCAGCCCATAGACTGGAAAAAAAGATGGACATAGTGAGTGTGATGTCATCCATAGGTTTCTGAAGGGCCGTTTTGAAGCCAAAGGTTGGGGTTTACAAGCGCCGTCATGTTGACATTTTTTTTTTTAGTGCCGGGAGCAGCCAGAGCGAAGCCGGGGGTTGACCACAGTGCCGCAGCTCCGCCTGGTATTGGTCTGTAATTGGCGACCTGCTAAGTTCGCACTGGACAGGCGAACTGTCAATCACTAGGAAAACAACCCTGTTTTATAACAGTTATATCCCGTTAATGACACAATTATTTTGAAAATCGCCATATGTACACATATTAAAAGAGAGCAAGAAGTGATGGAAGTGATGCTTTGTCCATAATCTGCTTTAGCCTTTGGAAATTTCAGCATGTATGGAATATTCAAATATTCGTTTAGACCACAAGCTAAATAGCCGACCATGAGAAAATGGACTCATGCCCATACCAAACATAAAACTTGTGAATCCAATCCAAGGTAAATTTTGAAGGGCAAGGGAGGGGATTCTGGTTGGTTTGTGCATTTACAGTAAAAAAAAGCAGGTTTGATATACTTATGTTGAGGACATATGGAGTATTTAGTTGCTGCTGAATGTTCAGTCCTGCTGCTCAAACTGGCTAATCTGACAAATCTCTTCTGTAAAGTAGAAGCGAGCAATACTGTCAGAGGATTCTCTCTTCTTCTTCTACCACTCCTTTTTGAAAACTCCCACATTCCCACCCACTAAACACCTGCCAAGCAACACACACACACGTTATATAAGTGTGTGTCAGGAGGACACTTTAAGATGGCCCAGTTGCAATCATGAATCCTGTGGACGCCTCCATTTCATCTGCACCAGGCTTTATCACTTGACTCCTATATCTATATATGTGCATGTGCATGTGTGTGTGACAGACAGTGTGTTTCTGTCGATTAAATCAATCAAACTGCATCATATACATCATACCAGAGGTGGACCACACTGACATGACCAGATTCCACTTTTAATAAAATCAATATCAAGTCAATATCGGATCCATATATGCAAAATGCTCATTTCCATGTGCAAGCTTTGCGCTTCAAGAATTATCTGTTTACCCTGTTTAAATAAAGGTTAAATAAATAAATATCTGCATTACCATAAACTGGAATTTATAATAGATTGATGTACTCAAGCAAGTTGGATTTGGCAAACACACTTGACAAGCAGTTGGATTTGAAGAACACACACTTAACGACCCGTTGGATTCGGGGAACAACTACTTTGTGACCAGTTCGATTTGGGGAACACACACTTGACAACAAGTTGGATTTGAGGAACACACACTTGATGAACATGAACCCTCGCGCTGCTACAACACACAACTAAATCCAACGTGGATATACTGTAGAGCATTTTTCTTTCCACACGTCCTGTATTTTGTTTCTGCTCTGGCACTCAACTCCCATTGGCTCTTGCCAGTCTCTGTTCAGATTTGATTGGTTGACCGGCTCGCACTACAGGAGAGCGTCAAGACCAGATTCAACATGTTTGAAATAACGGTGATTGTCCAGATTGAAGCAAGAAGCAAGAGATTAACATTCTGAACCCTCACAGGAGACAAAGTCATCTGTATGACCGACCCAAATTAGCACTGACTTGCATTGAACTGGAAAATCAGTTTCAGAAAGCCAAATTTAAAAACTTTGAGACCTTTTTAATGCTACCTGGAAGTGAATTCAAGACCAATTTAAAAGCCAAAATCAAGAAAAAAGTCAAAATCAAACTACTTCTGATTGTACAAAGCTAATGAAAGGTCTGAAACTATAGATGAGCAGTATAAGAAAAATGACACCAGGAAATGTAAGGTTAAGGGACATAATGTCCAACATGTTTGTCATATTGTATTAACCCTGTCCTGTATTAATGGAGTGGACAAGCATCTGGGTCAAACTTCCTTTCACCAACTGGAAGTCCAGTAATGTAATACAGCATTAGGAAATAAAACCAACACTGCTGCCGGTCCCATTCACATCTTTTGGTGAAACCACACAATTCACGGCATTTGTATTATTAGACTTCATTTCCAACTCTGTATTGACTAGATATCACTGAATGTAATGAATCTAATTTTGTATTTGCATCAAAATGACACAACATTAAAAATAAACCTGTACAATACTGTGAAAAATATACCTCCAATATGTGTATTTTAGACATTTTAATACATTTAAGGCCTTGAATTTAGATAATTTAGCACATTTCATTTCAAGACTTTTTAAGGAACTATGGACAAACACACACACTCACACACACCAATGTGTGCTCACTCTCTCTTGCACACTAGCTAACACACACGCAAGGTGTCTATTAAATAGAAAGAACAGATGCTGGCAGGCTAAACAGAGTAAACCCAACTTGATGTGGACAGCAATGAACTTTCAAAGCCTGCTGGGGGAACCAATACACACACACACACACACACACACACACACACACACACACACACACACACACAGAGTATCATCGCATATTCCCCCTGACCCTACAATCCTAAAATAACTTGATCCACAAGTGACACAAACCCCTAAATCAGCCTGTACTTTACCAGATAAATATTACCTCAACCATCTGACATTTCCAAATGCCCTGTGTGCACAACAGGTTTTACACACAGCCAAATTTATGATTAATATATTAATTTTGTATTTTTGAGTATGTGTACTTGTTCTGCCTCTTTGCCACTTAGGTTATGAAAATGATTAAGGCCAAGAGCTCTATTATAGCTGCAAATACAGGACTCTGTTGAGCAGAATGCATCCATATCTAAAATATAGGGCTTAGCTTCCCACAGCCGCAATCTTGACTATAAATAATTGATGTAGACTTATGTAACCGACAAAGTGTGCAATTCCAGATCTATATCACAGGGTCTATCTAGGATATAGCTCTTTTAGATAACCTACAACAGTTAAGTAACATGCAAGTGCATTGATTTTAGAACAGCTAAGAGGCATCGTTAGGCACCAGACAAAGCAGAGATTCGAGTAGCTTATTGCTTTTTTTAAAAAACACGAAAACACACCGTTGTATTAAAAAACGAATGCAAATGTCCAAGAAATCTTGTTTTTGCGATTAAATGCAATATAGCAATACAGTTTGTGAACAGTACCTAAACAAAGTGGGTGATAATATAACTGGTGATGTTGGGTTAGCGCGTTAATATTTAAATAACCTGTTATGTGGCCATAGGTGTGTGTTCATATAATAAAATATGATATCAATATTTAAATGAACCGTTATGTGGTTGGCTATAATATTTAAATTAAATGCAATCAAAGTTGTGTTTTATAATGACATATTTATCCATGTTTAGTCATACCTCTGTTCATTGCAAGTTCACTAAACTTGCAATGAACTTGTTTTATTAAAACTTGTTTTATTTAAGCTTAAAAAAAAGGTGTTGGTTTAATCCCACTTTAGTCATGCAGTTTTAATACTGGTTCAAATGAAAGATCCACCCTAAAACACTTTTAATACTGTTACAAACAAAGCTATTAGCAGTGTACATTGCATTTCTGGGCCCTTTGTTTTGTTTGGTGGTGTATTTTTCTTATTCCCATGGATAAGGCCAAACGTAGGCCACGTCACATCACGTCAGCATATTTCCAGTAGCTGGAAACAGACATTCAACAATCATACAGGGAGAACTCCATTGTAGAAGAGGCAGAGATACCAAATTCTCCACGGACAGTAGCCTCAATCACTAAGTGGAAGTAAAGGAGGCAGTTTGAGTAAATTACAACACTTATCTTAAAATAACTTAACTAGAATGTACTGAACATCACAAATTGATGGCATCTAACAGTGTAAGAGTATCCAAGGGTGGGGTTTTCCTTTAATTGGCAAATGTTTTGGACACCCAGTTGAAGAAAAGCTGAGCCCTGTATACACAGTAGCTGCTAGGGCATGTGTATGGCAAGGTGTGGCGCTCGCCATGCCTTAGTCCATGGGTTTTCATGTCACAGACCCCAAACAGACCAACATTAGACCAAAGACTCCCATTTGATCTGATTTAGTGCCAGAGAGCCATATAGGAAGATTTTAGTTGTTGTTGATTCAGTACTGTATTGTAGAAATGAATCAGATTGGGATAATCCCTATTGCATTATAGTGAAGTTAAACTAGCCTATTCCTCGTTTTGCTAGGGACCCCCTGGAACCTCCTCAAGGACCTCTGGGAGTCCCCGAACCCCAGTTTGAGAACCAACATCTTAGCCTAACACCAGGTGCACACCAGACGCAATTTTACAAGGCGAACAGTTCACCTCCATTCACTGGAGAAGCAAGTAACCGTGTACACAGAGCATCACAGCAGCAAACCAGTCCAGCAAGGACGACTGGAAAAAGTTGAAAAGGTTTATGCAAATTAGCACAAAGGTCACACGGACCAACCACATTCAGGCAAAAATATAGTTCTCAAATTCTCCTGGTCATTCAATTTTTGTTCCTAGTCCCACTTCATCTGTGAATCAGACAGAATTATTATGGCTGTGTCGGGATTTCCCAAATCATAAGACCCATCTCTTTCAATTTATAATCTACCTAATAATAGATTTTAACAAATTAAGTAATGTATGGAGTAACGTGTCAGAGATTCTTGGTCTTCCTAGTGTGTTAGTTTACCTGAAGTATCCTAAAATATTTTAGCTGCTAACCTTAGCTCTGTTCGGCTTAACGTTTTAGCTAGCTAGCCTACCCATCTCATCCCCCCTTCTCATCCCAATACATCCAAATAGCTGTAGCCACTTTGCCAGCTATAGCTTGCTACAGTAAAGTATCATTTCAAGATTACGTTTTCCAGACATGTAATTATGGGTTATATGTGAGCAAATGATAAAATACAAATTAGGTCTACATAAACAAATAATGTCAAAACAAACTGAGAATTTGCTCCAATGCTATAGTAGGCTAATTCACACAATTCACAATCATATTGACCAAAAAATGAAATTTGGTCTATTTGTATAAGCAGGTTTGGTTGTTTTGATGGCAAAATGATATTTGATACCAGGACTGTGCCACAGTTTAATGGTTTGGTGACTTTACAACCTGTGCTAGTGGAGGAAAACAGAAAGAGCAATGCCCTCGTTTGGAGGTCACAAGCTGAGGAGTCACCATGAGCCTACATGCGGGATCCCCCCCTCCTTTAACGCAGTAAGGCGAGGACACACCCAGATAGAGAAGGGAGGAGGAGGAGAGAAGAAGAAGCAGAGCTGATCATACGCCCATCTTTTCAGATGACGTAAGAAGGACGGCTAAGCAATTCAAACGCGTGTAAAATAAAACAAATAATCCCCTTTAGTTATGCACCTCATTAAGTTTGTTTTTTGTTGCACTCTGGTTCACTGATATAATTTATTATGTCTGCTTGAAAAGCAGAAATACGTGTTGCCATGTGAGTGTTAAAATGTGGAGAACCGCTCCAGCAAGCTGAACAAGCTTATCCTGAAGGCACCGACCGCATTCATGACAACAGCGTCAAGCCCGCCAGAATAATACAGGATATATGGCCATTTTGCCATAAAAATAAAAGCCTGCAATATTATTTAACGACTGCTGCAGCCCATGTTCGTCAATGAGGGTTTTATTTTCGAAATACTAACCAGAAGCCTTCTATTTTATTCCGGCTAGTTTAATACTGATGGGAGCGTATGATGCGTAACAAACCTCATCTTCCGTCAGTTGGGGAATTCTTTGTCTTTTACACACATTCGTTGCAAAACGAATAGGCCCTGGAAAAACGTTGTAAATGGGGACTGAGCAAACTGTTTCCAGATACTTTGAGACATCCGCCGGCTGTCTGAATGTTGCGTTGCAGCCACTGCAACAACCTGACTAACCTACGTGCCGTTCTCTCATGTGGAGGGAACTGTCACAACAAACACCGTTCAAAACCTGTCAATTTAATTTGGCGTTGCGTATCGGCTAACGTACATTATAAAATATGACTGAAGGTCGTCTCTGAATCGTTAAAAGCCACTCTTGACTTCGGCATGCATTCAATATATCAATATACATTTTACTGAAATAAAATACCAACTTTTCCAAGTGGTTTGCCTGTTTTCCCCACAATCTAATGACACTAAAATACACCGTGGTGGGCAATAGCGGGCTATGTGGACCAATTCTAAAAGTTGATATTTTATTCAAATAAAGTGCTACTTGGTGGATTATCTGTACACCGAAAATATCAAACTACCATAACGATGTTAAAGGTCTTAAGACGTGTTCTCTCAGGTGTGTACTTTTATCGTTAAGCAAGGCAGCACTAAACTGCTTGATTTTTGAATGGCGTTTGGCCTGACGCGCTCTTCAAATTAGAGAACGGCACGTATTGGGGCTACAGCCTGACTATCCCAACCGTTGGCGAAGAGAAATTACCAAAAAAAAAAGGCGTCATCGAGGTTTTTGAGAGTGTTTCATAGGCTGGGCTCGGGAAAAAACGGCAGCATTATGTTATTATGTCCCTGAGCAGAAGGGCAGCGGTTTCACACCTGTGGAAAATCCCATAGTCGCCTGGCTATAACGTTAGTTGCTAATAAGTGCGAGTCAAGGTAAAAAAATCAGCAGTTCTTACCCGGATGCTAAGCAGTGCAGATAACTGAAGGCATGACAGACTCCTTAAAACACGTTTAAAATCCACTTTTCCCGTCTCTGACAGGAAAACACGATTTTCTTCCGCTTCAGCCACAAGTAGATAGGAGTAAAATGAGTAAAGTGAACTTTGAAAAACACCCACTTAACCGGTTCACGTTCAAAACACGTCCGGGTGTTTTGTGTTGATATGGGAGAGCAGCACTTCGCTTACAGGGGTTTGTCCATTTCCCATCAGGGCTCCAACTTGACAACTGCGGTGGGAAAACAGATTGACAGACGGGAGGGAATCAGTCAAGAAACAGTCCTTTCAATGTCCTTTCTTCCAATGTTTCAACCTGTTTCTTCCGCTGAAATGAAATATGAATAAGCATCAACTCTTGCCATGCAGCAGCAGCAGCCCCGAGGAATAAAAGCAGACCAAATCCAGATCCAAGAGATTTCACTTGGAAATCAATCCGTAAAAACTCCTCCTCGTTCTCCTCAAATAAAAGCCGAGGAGGGAAATGCTCCGATTTGCTCTGATATATTATAATATTATAATAATCAGCAGATCCAGCGAAGCAAGCTGCAGGAGGAGAACAATGTGTCTATTGCAGGACTGTGGGTGGGATCAGGGGTCCAGCAGATATAAACAGGACCAGAGAAAAGACCAGCGTCCAGATCAGCGTCTTTTCCTGGCTGGAAAACTAAAAGAGGGACGTAAACTGGTGCTGGAGAGCGAGAGGGGGGAGGGACCAGCCCGGGATTACCCTTTTTAAGGTGGCTCTATGAATTAATTAGATGATCAGACAGAAAGAGAGCTCTGCTATCGAACACAGGGGCGTCAGTTGAATAGCTCATGACAAGGTATAGGCACTCATAAAAATCCGACTGAATCCAAATTTGATGTTTTTATCATTATAATGGAGAGCCAAGATCCAGGGATTCCATACATGACAAAAGTCTAGTTTGCTTCAACATGCTTCAACCAATATAGGTTTTTGAATTTTGACAGTATTTTTTGGATTGAAGCTGCCATTAAAGATATTGAATATATCTTATATATATATTCAATATATTTAAATGTGACTGGTTTGTGCAAAAAAGCAAAGAACAAAAAACAAGAATTCAAGGTTTCCCCGCATAATTTTATGCTTGCAATGGTGGAAAAGCCTCTGAAACAGCATTCAGACCATGAGACACTAAAACTCTCCATAGAAATTGAGCATAAAAGTACTAATATTACTGCTACTACTACTGTTACTACAACTACTACTCCCACTGGTAGAGCTTCAGAACCAGTTGATAGAGAGACTGGTAGAGGGACTGATAAAGCTTCAGAACCAGCTGGTATAAGGACTGGTAGAGCTTCACAACCAACTGGTAGAGGTAGGGGAGAACCGGGGGGGGATTGTAGAACTTTTTAGATTTTTCCTCATTACAAAAAAATGGCATCAACTAGAGTTACAATATGTTAATGTGGACAACCTACACATGTGCCCTACCAATACAAACAATAATTTCGTCCCACGGACTAGGCACAGGCGGGTGAGGAATGTAGCACTATAACGGACCACAAAACTGTTAACTAACACATTTTTATGGCATATACTTCTCATTAGTTAGCCAATTGATCATCCAAGCAAATGTTGACATTATGTAATACAATTTATCACGTTATATGTTGCAAATATATAAAATTCAACCTTGCATCTAACTATTTTACTGGTTAATCAATATTTTATCCTCCATTTAATGGCCCACACAAACAAATATTTCAAAATATCAATTTCTTGTCATGATTTGCTTGTAATGTCTAGTCTACACTCACTTTTTTTTTCAGAAAATGTACCTAATCTATATCCGCTGTCATTTTTCAGTGACAGCTGATATATTAACAGGGACCTGCCTTTACTGCACCTCTTATAAGACTGGCTGTCATACCAGACAGCCTGGCAGGCTTTCTAATACACCTCAGAGCTGATCAGACCTCTGTCTGTCTTCCTCACATTAATCCTACGCATATCCAGCCAGCATAACACCAAATAAATGCATAGTTAAGGCTGTGCTGCTTTCACCCCCACCATCTCTCCCTGTATTTGAGTTGGGATAACAGAAAAGCTGAGCACATGGTACATGAAACAATCGCTGATGTTTAGTCTCCCGATAGCTCTAGCAGATGACATAAGTTTGCGGCATTAAATAAATATACTCTATGACAAAAATGAAAACCACTTCCGTTTTCAATATTTTATTTACTGATATGAAAATCAGGTTTTTGACCGTAACTCAAAACGCAAAAACAAAACGCACAGTGTTGATTTTCTGCAGGGAATTCCTTGACAGGGAGTAGCATCTGCTCACCAAGTTGCAAGTTCCTAGCTCTTGTGTAACATGCATAAGGGTCCGTGCTACAACCCTGCCGCTGCTACAGTCGACCTGGTTCTCCCCTACTGGTAGAAGCTTCAGAACCAAATGGTAGAGAGACTGATAGAGGGACTGGTAGAGCCGGTAGAGATGTGGTCACATCCCTGTACATCAGTGAGGTCATCATCATTCAAGGTAGAAAAGGTAGAAAATGCTTTATCAAAAACATTCACTGCAAATATTCTTGTTCTACTTTACAGTGTGCAGTTAGACTTTATTATCATGATAAAAACTACAAGATCATATGTGGACACACAATGTCTAAGGTACAGTATGGTAAGTGCCACTCTTCATAAAGCCTACTGACATTGTCCCCAACAGATGCCAATAGTCAGCCAAACACAATATTCTGTTTCTGCAAGGTGCAGTGGCTTCTTATCAAGCCAGTGAATACAAAGTGCCTTCATTGTGGTATTACGTTGATGCAGTCTCAGATATACATGGGAGTCATGTAGAGTAGATTCCCCAGCCAGATAGAAAAGAACAAAGTGGTCAAGAGAATTGCAACATCTCATATAGCTGCCAGCTCCTGAGCCCTATAACAGACACAGCTAACAAAATACAGCACATCTTTGCATGCAGGATATATGAAAGCTCTTGGTTGATGGTTTTGTTGTTGAACATTTTCTGTTTGAGAGTTATGTTTTCTAATTGCTGTTCTGGTGTAAATCTAAAAAAACGCTCCTACGATATTATTGTATGTCTCTTGAAAGCCTCTTTGAAAATCCAGCTTTAGTGCACATCCCTTTTCATTTGCAGATATACAAAGGAGAGTTCATGTCATTGTCATCATTAAGAAATGGGAATGTACATTTATGATATAACCATTTTTGTGCATGTCTGTGATGCAGTTTTAATGGTCCAAGCACAGAATATGAACAAACAGTGTGAATAAAAATTTGAGCTCTGTCTTACCCTTTCTCTCTCTGTGTGACTGCCGACTGGCCACTAAATCAACACCAACACCTACGCTATGCTAATGCCTGATAGAGTGGCAGAGAGAAGCCAGAGAGAAAGGTGGTTAAGGCTACCAGTTAACAGCAGATTATACTTTTTCACTTGCAACAAAAATGCATGTAGAAGAAGGGGAGTTACTGGTCCCCATAGTGCTTTATTTCCCAACTTTCCCCCTCACCTGCTCTCTATGTTCCGAGTCCAACTGTTTGTACTAAAGCACATCAGCCCCTTATTTTGGATTGTACTGATGGGATTGTACTGTTGTTTGTATTGCTGCTGTTGCATGAAAAACCTCAGGACTCAATAACAATTTTTATTTATTTAATTTTAAAGTGTATATGGTCCTTATTTGTGGGGTATGTTGAGCCTATGGCCTACGACACCAATTCAAATAACATTGAGTATTGATATTATTTCAAGAGGCTTATCAATTAGAAGATAAGGCTGTTTTAATTCCTCCGTGCTTTGGAGTTTCCAAGTGAAAACACTGTACTATGATGTGGCACAGCCACTCAGGTGAGAGCCTCTGTACTTTGACCGAGCCTTGTGTTCCCATAGAGCGCTACATCAAAGTTAAATGGAAATGGTGAGTAAGTATTGTATAGGCTGAGATACCACCTTGTTTCACAGAATAGAAATGAGGTTGACAAGGGAAACCAAGATATACTTTTGTATTTGACTAATTTTCCTTTTGATAGTATAAATCATATTCATTATTTAGCTTTGACAACAGGTATAAATACTCTTTTGTTTTTTAGTTATGATAAAAATCCCTCCTATCCCTCCTTCCTAATATACATGAATTTGACCTGAGGAGTTTCTTGAACTGGTAGACGTCTATCTCCTTTTCAGTGATCAGGGAAAACTGAAAGCACATAGTCTTTTCCCTCCTCTCCTCTTCTACCCAGCCAGTGCTATATCTATTGACATTAGATACAAGGGGCTGTTGTGGCAACAAGTATCTGAAGGAGGGAGAGGCAAATGCAGACACAATGTTATCAGGCAGGTGACCCCTTACATGGCACATTCCTTTTGTTGGATTAAAGGGAAAGGGCAGGGTGGGGTTAGTGTTAGGGGGGATTTATGGATGGGAGAGGAGATCAGGGTGTGACCAATACAATACAATACAGATATTTTTTAATTGAAACTGCTGATAACCAATAATTTGTGCATATACTCAATGTCTTGACCATTTTCATGCCCAAAAAGTACAATAATTTACAAGTATTGTGTTTTCCCTATAATTTTACTACCACCAGGGGTCCTTGAGGGGGTTCCAGGGGGTCCCCAGCAAATTGACTATTTTGATCATCACTGTTATCTCTCTACCCACAATACAGATAGTCATGGAATTCTGGACAAAATAATATCTAACAATAAAAATATTCTCAGATTTGGGTCTGAGAGACAAAATCTCATCAAATGGGGGTCCGTGGCCCTAAAGTGTACTAAATTAGGGGTGATATAAAAAAGGTTGGGAATCACTGGTTTAGACCATCATGGGACACTAAAACTCATCTCAACATTCATCTCAACATTGAAAGCCATACTAATGAAATTATTTTAGGTGGGTTAGCAGCTCAGGTTTCATTGAAGGTTTTACAGACTTCCACCTCAGAAGTTGGTAAGTAAAATCCTCCCACACCACAGTGGAATGATTTCTCTGGTCAGCCATCTGATATACGAATAAGAATAAGAATAAGAATAATTCACTGCACAGAATCTGATCAAAATGCTGCATTGGTATTAGGGGAAATCATGATAAGCCGATATCGGATTTTAAATAAAAAGCCAATATCGGCCCCATATATGAGCAAACCATATATATACATATATACTGTATGTCTAACCCTAAAATCTCTGCAATGTGCAAATGGAGAGGCCATAGAGCCAAAGTTACAGCACATCACAAAGCTCTGGAGACCATGCTGAGTGTCCTCACAATAAAACTTGCCCTTACCCCCTCATCTGGAATGTGTGAAAATATATTTTCCCACTGTGAAGAACGTTTTCAGTGATCATAGGCGTGCAATGCCAAACAGACACAAGGTGCATTTAGTGCCACTGGCATTTGAAAAGGATCTGTTATTTGTAAACCTTCAGTATAGTCTGTTCCTTTGGTCCAGTCAGGGGACAAGGTGTTAGTTTATTGCATTTGCACATTGGGTCAGCTACGTTTCACATGGCAAAATTTCAGGTGAACCAAAATTTATCAACACGTTGTACATATTTTCTCACATGTTCTGCAAATATTGATTTCCATTATACATTTTCAACAAGTACAGGGAACAAGCATCAATAACATTGATGTACCCCTGTGATTACCTACTGTACACTGTCATTATTTTTACTACGGCACAGCCGAGGGCATCACGAAGCAAATTCAGGGCAGTCAGTCAGGGACGCTTAGTGAGATGATGCGCTTCGTCAGATGGCCTCTAGAGGGCGTCTTTGTGTTTCCCATACAGAGGCACAAAATCAAGTCGGTCAGTGTATAGAAATGTATCTAAATCGATCTCTGATGCGCGCATCATGTCATGTTTGTCATTTGGAGATGCACAGACAGCAGACCAGCAGCATTGTACTCAATCCTCAGTTAGTAACGGGATTTGTAGACTGTAACACGTCTGCTGCCCCACAAACATAAACGGTAGGTAACGTTATTACCTTGTGGTATTTAAGTAACATTAGTGGAAGTAGGTAATTTAACTGCGTCGCAGTCCTTCAGTGCATTGAATTGAACACACATGCCGTGGGTCTGTACAGGATCTGTGCTTGTTAAGTATGCAGTAATTATGTAAGTAGTTACACCATAACTAAAACCATAACTAAAATTGTTAACCCTTAATTCCCGGGCTTCTTGATTTGTTACCCTGTAACTACAGCATTGTACCCGTAATTATTTCATTTGTACCCCATAATTACAAACTAGTTACACCGTAATTAGCGGGCTGTAATCTAAAGTGTTACCAGACTTTCTTCCAGGGTAAAACTCAACCTTCACCCATAACTCACAGCATGTTTAACCCATAATGCACAGGACTTCCTGTAGTTGGGAACGAGAGAGAGTGTTGCGAATTGCCTTTTCTACAGCCACTCCTGATTTCCTGTCAAAATCTGTACAGTCCATGACAAGGCCTCAGCAGTCTCTAGTCTGGCAGGGCAGGGAGCCAGATGGCACATTCCATTCAGCGCAGGTAGATGTGGTCTCCTACTTTCATCTCAACAGTCCTAACTCTGTTGGGGTTGATCTGTAAATCTGTCCAACCGGCCACAGATCGTAGGACAACTGCTGGTCAACAGTTCAAAGAGGTCCACTTCTGGCGGGTTTGCAGGCTGGGGAGGAGGTACCTGATAAAATGCTTCCAAAAGTCCCTTCAGTTTAAGTCAGAATTGTTTGGAGCTCTTCCTTGGTTCCCTGTATTGGCCACCATCTCTCTCCTTCAGCATTGTATGTGTCAGCTTGCTCTGGTGACCTGGCAAGCCTTCTCTCAGAGCTCCATAGCTGTGGGCAAGGGCGTAGAATTGGGTAGGGACGGTAGGGACGTGTCCCTACCAATATCAAGCGACTCTGAAATGTCCCTAGCAATTATTTTGATTGACAATAAACGTTGTTTTGTCCGTCAGTGTCTAGTCAATGTTAACAGATCGCGTTCTCTACTACGAGTCCCGCTGCATTGGTGTAGTGCATTGGTGTCCCGTGTCGGCATAGCAACGGACGCTGTAACGAAACTTTAGTATAACAGCTGTTTTAGAATGTTATTGCGTCACCCGGATAAAAATTGGCGTGACACCCCCCCAAAAAATCGCTGATTGGCTTTGCCATTTCTTGCTAACGTATGAAATGCTGTGGGCAAGAAGAGCCAAAGCTCCGCCTACCGGCGAGCATGCGAGTGAAGACTCCATCCTATTTTATATTAGTAACAGTTGTGTTTAGACATTAAAGTTAGTTTATTTAAGTACCGTGTCGAGTGACGACCGTAAGTAGCCTACATGTCACAAGTGAGATTGAACAATGCTGATGTGTGCCACACTGGACAACACTGATGTAAAACAAATATGCCAACAGTTCATCTCTGTTAATGACAGGCGTAGGCATGTGTTTGTCTCCTTCAAATAGGAGCAAGGCAGTGGACACTCAGCTGTTTGTATGTAGGGTTTGGATATAGTTTACAATATCTTATTATTATTATTATTATTATTATTATTTTAAATGTAAATACAGATCGTTGGTTTGAATAGGCAACAGTACTACAGTACCTGCCTTAAAACAAAATGTGCTCTTCAAAGTCCCATTCAGCTGGCAAATTTGAGTCAAGGATTCATTAATGTGCTGTGTGTCTGTTAATGAGTGTATTGGCTACCATAACTATCGAGATCAGTGGTTCTCAACGTGGGGTCCGGGGACCACCAGCGGTCCTTGAGGGGGTTCCAGGGGGTCCCCAGCAAATTGATGAATTGTTAAACTTCAGCATTATTTAATTTACAAATAGTTAACACAATTACAGAATGTAGAAGAATGACTGTTTTGATCTTAGTTTCACTGTTATCTCTCTACCTACAATACAGACAGTCATGGGATTCTGGATCAAAATCATATCTAACAATAAAAGTATTCTCAGATTTGGGTCCGAGAGACAAAATCTCATCAAATGGGGGTCCATGGCTCTAATGTGGACTAAACTAGGGGTCCTCGATATGAAAAAGGTTGAGAATCACTGATCTAGATGACATGAAATGGCGGTCAGAAGTCTATCATAAATGTAAAATGCCTCGGCTTCCAGTGGGGGTTACATCCCCTCCGGACCTCCCCCATTTGTGTCCCTACCAATGTCAAAATCAAACCTACGCCCTTGGCTGTGGGAGCATTGACTCATTGAGTGCACCAAGCTGAGGTGTGGTGGGGACATGCAGCATGGGAGTGGCAGAGCGGTGGACACCTTTTACATCTACCCTCATTGTCTTAGGTACTAGCAGATCTATCGCTTGCTGGTCCTGGTGGGACTATGTATTGGCCTTCACGTTGTACCATGGCTAGACAATTATCAAACTTCAATTAGCAGCCACAGCCTCTCAACATGAAGATATAATTCATGTGGTGGGTGGGAGGTAGTAGTAGCATTGCTGAACAGTGCTGTGCAGTGAGACAATGCTTCAGTTCTTGGGCTGGACCTTGAAGTGTCCATCTTAGCCTGGTTTTGATGGCAGCTGGCCCACCAGGAGGACTGAATTGAACCAAGATAATCGGGTGGGGTTGTGAGCAGAACCAGCTGGATTCGTTTTTTTTCCTGGAGGTGGCGATATTTTTTCTGCAAGATGCTGAGATGATGTGTGTATCCAGCCAGTCTGGGTTGCTTGGCAGTAAACTTGGTATGGCTGAGAACAGCCATACCTGAGACAGCTCAAAGGACATCATCATCCCATGCATGACCTGAAGTTCTGAGGAGCAGGTCTTCAGGTTGGCCCTCAAGTCCAAGCTGCTGGGCAGCATGTAGCAGGATTGTCGTCTCTTTCTTTGCCTTCTCTTTTCAGGGGTAAAAGACTTAAAAGAGAGTAAAAGAGAGTTAACTTTGTTTTATTACTCAAGACAGACATCGCTGTGTAGACTTTTGTCTCAGAATTACTTTTCAAAACAGCTAAGGCATATTTTGCACAATGCCTTAATTGAGAGAACAAAATACAAGTGAAAAAAAATGAAGTAATTGGATAGGGATGCACCGATCCGATACTTGGCATCGGTATCGGGCCGATATTGGCCTAAAATGCTGGATCGGACATCGGTGGCAGCTAACGTTATAATCCGATCCGATCCAGAGCAATCAGTTCGAGCCCCCGGAGTAATAAACGGGCGTAGTCGCCTGCCGTAAAACATGCCTGAGTTTGCACGTGACGCGACACGAGTGAGTGAAGAAGTTGGAAAAAGAAAGCGAGCGTGCAGGAAATGTGCTGATGTAAACATGTCAGCGGTTGGGAATTATTTTAGCCACAAAGGGATGCTAGATGGCTATGCCATTACTAGCGTCCCAAAGATCTTTATCCAACTCACTTTACCAAGAACGTCATCTGGCGACGCCTTCCAAACGCCTGCTCCTTAGCTCAAACTTACATCGAGTGTCCTTGGGCTTAGTATCATGTACACGCCACCATAAAGGTTTCAATTAAGTCTTCCGTTTTCACAAAACGAAGCTTTTTGGAGATGGGGGCTAAAGCTAATGCTACCGCGCTGATGACGCTGACGCGACCTGTGCGTGCGTCAGCGTCAGTGACTGTCAACACTGTCAGTGAACGGAGGAACAGGCTGACAGCAGAGAGAGGTGAGATGCTTCTGTTTCTGAAGAAAAACCTGCCTCTTGTCCTTAAGTGATTAAAACTAGACTAGACTTGGCACACACTGGATGTTATGCCCAGAAAAAGCCTATGTGTAGCAGTATTTTTTCTGTCAGTTATTCACACTAAAGAAGAGGAAAAAAATATAAGCAAAGGCTGTATGGTTGTTTCAATATTGTTTTGTAGCAGTATGCACTGGTCAGTTTATTGCTCTTTTGCACTTTTGTGAGTTCTTTTGCACTGTATCCCTATATTGCAGCAATCTTTTATATATCCTAGGAACTGTCATTCCTATTTTGGTCAGTTCTTTTGCCCTGCTGCTTTTCTTTTTTTAACAATAAAATTATTGTTCCCATGTTATTTACATGTTGTATGCAGCTGTGTAATTACAGAAGAAAAAAAGGGGTCAATATCGGATCGGTACTCGGTATCGGTTGATACTCAAAATTCTGGTATCGTTATCGGATCGGCAGTAAAAAACGGTATCGGTGCATCCTTATAATTGGAGGTCAACATCATTGAACAAAAAAAATTGCTACTGACTGTATTTACCACTATTGGGTCGTTCAAGTGTGCTCTACCCGTAACTACAATATTTCCAACAGCAGCATCTGCTTGCTACTGTAGTGATGGTTGGAGTGTGGTAAATATTTATAAATATTTTATTACAATTGTATACATTTTAAAGCTTTTTTACTTGCTGTTCTGGAACTCTGAAGAAACACCATCCAGCAACTTCTGTTGTTTTGAAGAATGCTGCCACGGAGCTGTACTAGCCAGCTTGTTGTGTGTTAAATGGACATACAAACTTCACCGGTGTTTTGACCCTGATTTCGACTGACATGAGGGTGAGTACGTACCTGACCTGCCAGCCTCAAATTATGTAATCGTTTTTACAAATCACAGCACACTGAAAGGGTCAAAAAGGTTGTTGCCGAGCTACTGGAGAAGCATCCAGCTGTTCAAAATGCTTAATGACCAATAAGAGGTATTGGCTCTGTCTCAAACGGCTAAAATGCTGCCTAATCAGGCAGCCTTTGGAGGCAGGGAGGCATCAAGTCATGTCTCAATCGAATATTTACAAAAAATGCTGCCTGCTGAGGTGCCTCCAACTGGGCAGGTTTTGAAGGCAGCATGAACGTATCCTTCATTGTTCAAGATATCCCACAATCCCGTGCATCCGCTCCACTGCGCCGACAGAAAAAAAACAAATGGCGAGCAACAGCCTTGAGTTCGTGTACAAATGTAAGTTATTGTGATTTTTTTAACCTCAGATTTTTTTTCTACTGAGAAATAGACAGTTTAGTCACTGAATATCCATTCTCTTTTGATGTATAATGCTTATTTAAGAAATTTGTTCCGACTTTCGGATTCACTGAAAACAGACTTTTTGAGGTTAGCCTATCCGTTATGTTAGCTTACTAAGCAGACCATTGAATTATAGCCTAAAAGCCCATAAGTTATAGCCTAAAATGTTATTTATTTAAAATGCACTGATTGATCGTTGGTTAACCATTATTGAACTTCACCATTTCAAAGGGTCGACGGAAGATACCACTGCCTTTATTAAGGTCCGGCAGATGCAGGTCCAGACTAGACTGGTCCAGACTTCACAGGGCAAAAAACAGCGCCCTGAATGGATGGAAGTAAGCTGAGCTGACAAAAGCACTTTTTGTTGTTTAGTAGTGAAAACATTCCCATCCCTAAATTCTACCAGTTGGCTATTCAACAGACAGTAATTATGTTGTAGAAGTAACCTGAATGTTAAACTATTACTACTACTGCTACAACTAGTATTACTACCTCCACTGTTACTACTAGGCTACTACTATTACTGCTACTACTGTTATTACTACCATTACAACTGCTATTACTCCTATAATAAAAAAATAAAAAAATTACTTAAATAGTCATGGTCGCCCACGTGGTCCTGCAAGGCAGACAGCTGAGCAGCAATTTGGTCTCTCAGGTCACTGCCACTGACTGTCTCTCCATCTCCTCCTTCCTCTTCGCCAGGTTCTCCGTCCTCCACCGGTAGGACATCCCCATTGCTCACACAGATGTTGTGCAGAATTGTACAAGCCATGACAACATCAGGGACGAAGTGGTGTCCACCTCCAGGGCATGGAGGAAGATGGCCCTCCACCTGGTCTTCATTATGCCAAATGCTAGCTCAAAGACAGAGCGAGCTCTAGCATGATGGGCATTGAACTTGTCAAGCCAGGTAAGTATTTATTTAAAATGGATTATCGCAAGCAATCCTTTCACATACTTTACTCACATATGGAAAAATAATTAATAAATAAACCTGTGTTGTGCCACTCCTCTGACTGTTTTTATAAGGTGTCACCAGGGAGATGGGCCTCTCCATGCATGGATACCCTCCATCACCCAGATGGAAGGTACCCTGTGGTGGATACACCCCTCGCCGATACAAGGGACTGTTCCGGAGGACCCTGGAGTGCACGGAGCCAGGGAAACCGACAAATTATCACTGGACTTGGCTCTGTGGTCACATACGGCCTGCAGCTGGATGGAAGGGAACAGCTTGTGGTTCCGATAAGATCAAGCTTCTGGCTCTCCAGCGGGTTTGATGCAGATGTGACATCCATCAATGGCACCCATCGACTTTTGTGTATATAGTTTAGTTATTGTATATTGTTTATATAACTATTATTGTATAACTATTGAATATATAACTATTATATATAGTTGCATTAGTGTAATTGTGTTTTGTTATGTAGATATGTAGTTATTTTTTATTGGTTATATATTTATGTTCAAATAAAGCACAAAAATCATTATAAAAATGGTTGATTATTTAATAGCAGAAACAGTACTTGAAATGTTTTTAGTAAAAGTAGAAATAGCCTATTAATTGCAGTATGTAGTGGTGGTAGGTAGTGATGGTGTCTGATATCAATATAATTTAGAGTTAGCTTCAATGAGAATTAAGAACAGGGCACCAGATGACAGACAGCATCAACAGGTCTCATCTGAAGGAGCGAGTTCTTGGCATGTTTGAATTTAAACCCACACAATGAGCACAGGAGGTGACTTTATGCAAAATAATATATTTATTACTAAACTAAAGCACACTCAATAATCAGGTAAGTGAATAGGCCTATAGTACAGTATATACAAGAGGTATACCTATGAATTGTGATGAATCAATGGCAATAGGAATAGATGATCATGTGAATATGCAATACTGATAATTAAACCAACATTTCAGCAGACACAATCATGGAAGATGAGCAGTAGAAGACATGAGTCAGCAACGATAGTAGCCTAATAAAGGGGCGACAATATAACTATCTGGAAAACTGACTTAGATGAATCTTTGAATAACGGAATAGTTACTATAACTATAGGGAGCCGTAATAAAGTGTGTGATATGTGTGTGAAATGTGAATGTAATGGAATAGCTATGCAGTGTTTCCCACAGTATTCGAATGTACTTGTGGTGGTAGGTTGGTTGGCAATGGGGGGGGGGGGGGGGGGTGCCTTTTTATTCTTGTATTCTCTTATATTGTCAATATATAGGCTAATATCAATAAAGGATCCCACTACCTGGATGGCTGAAAAATTATCTAATGTACTCCATTTTAAATAGTTCCATTTGTCAAACAAATAACTAACCTGTATATATCTAAAGTACTTTGTGTCAAAGATAACATAACTTAAAAATATAAACGGTGCTACACTGTTCTGTTTGTTGCTTGCTTTTGTCTACAAGGTGAAGAATAGAAATGAGACTCCTTTTACAGAGAAATCTGCTGTTCTGCCCCTCTGCCCTGCTACATCTCTCTGTGCTGTCAGTCTCACCTGTATCTTTACATCGTTACATTACAGCCTTTGACATTATTATCTACTCTGTTTTACTGCTCAGCAGCTCCTCTGGTCCAGACTGTCCTGCTCCTCCTCAGGATGACGAGTCCTTTTCCTTCTTTGAAAATATTTTTCAATATTAATCTGGATTGAGGGAGCAAACATTCAGAGTCAGAGTTAAAAAGTTAATATTAACGTTATCAGTCCACTCGGTGGATACTGACTAGCAGCTAGGCTATACAGCGTGCTAATCTCGGAAACTCAGCTGTATTCCGAGTAACGTTAACTGTTAGTTCTTCTTTTCGGGAATTCAGTCGGCCGTCTTCTTGGCATGGAAAAAAAATATCCCTCACGTGTGTGCAGTGGGAGGCGAACAGACGGGTCCGGTGAGAGAGGGAGTGAGCGAGAGAGAGAGAGAGAGAGAAAGAGGGAGAGCGAGAGAGAGAGGTTGCGTGGAGCAATTAGGGGCTGAGCGAATCAATGCGCTACACGCAGTTTTACGATTATATAGTTTCATATAAAGTTTTCTGTGTGTGGGAAACCCTGGAGGGGTAATTTAGAGTGAGGGGAGATTGTCCACTAGTTAATCGATCGCGGATGGCGTCGTTCTCTCGGACGGATAAAAAAATAAAAATAAAAAATGCTAAAATGGGTCGCCAAATATACTTTGGCGGCCGTTAATATACCTGTGCGGCCCGCCCAAGTAAAGTCTATGTGTGGGAAACACTGAGCTATGTGTGATGTATGATATGATGCCCAGTGGACAATGATCAGTACATACGACACCAGCGGAGGTCCGGAGGGAGATGAAGCATGTTGAGGCCGGGAGTCTGTGAGGAGTCTCGCTTCTTCAGAGTTAAACTCAGCAGGATAGCTGATAGCGGTTGGAGCAGGCAGGACACACAGACACACGTGCTGGCGTGTGTTTGTATTTGTCAGGTAGACAGGCAAGGCAGCAAGGCTCTCTTCACTGTTTCGGATGAAACAGGCTTTCTACTTGGCTTGTGATGATGATGCAGTTGAGTCCGTCTTTGGAGACAAACTTTGGAACAAAGTTGTTGTCAGACTCCGTTAGCACACGCGACCACGTAAAGTGCATGAAATCCGCATTGGAAATGTGTGTGTTTGGTTTTGTTGTGATCAGTTGAGGGGTGTGTGCATGGGCTGGCATGTCTAGTGTTACAGCTCATTACATATGCATGAAACTCTAATTTTGGTTACCAGATCTATCCAATATAATTGACCGTCGTAACATTAACATTATTAAACTCAGCACAAATTCCTGAACACTTTAATATCAAACATGGCTATCTAAGCCCCATGTAAAGATAAAGAAATTGAATAATGCAAATAACTATTATATAAAACATCACAGTTACACATAAAATTAGACATATACATTAGAGTCCACCACAATGTGATAACCAAGGTTTCATGAGTCTGTATCAAAGATTTCTCCTGATTTTGGACACATTCCAATGTGTCTCATCTCAGATTCTGTCTCTTTGGGGATTAACAAAGACAGGGCTGAGTGTTGGAGTTTTATGGTTATTTACCAGGTCTGTTCCTTGATACCAGCTCTTAGGGGTGGAAATGAGGTAATTTACGTTGAGGTCAGTGCCCTTTCCTTTCGATCTCACAGTCTTCCCCCACCATACTGATCTGTTATCAGGGAGGAGGCTCACACAAAATGCACAGGGCCTTTCCAGATGTGAGATGACAATGATGGTGTGGGTGCAGTTACTACAAGTATAACTACCAGTATAACTCAAGTGAAAGTCCTACATTTAAAACTGTAAGCAGGCAAAAAAAATATTGCAGCCTAAGCAATGAAATGGTTATGAAGAGTAAACCTAGTAGTTGCTGAAGATATGTCATTTGAATTGCATGTTAAATATTTAATTGTAGTTCTTGGGTATTATTTAAGTTAGTAAATGTTCTGTAATACTTTACACTATTGTGGTTGTTATAGTATTAACGTTAGCTATTTTATTAAATCTATATAAAATTCTAATTTATACTGAATACTATCACTAAAAAAAATATATAAGCAGTTATTCCAAATGACCAACAGGTGGCAGTATAACCGCGGCAACTGACAGACGGCAGCTACCGGTATTTGGCGATGTCATGACGTCGCAACGCATTGCTGCCTTGGAAGTCAGTCTTAATCCAGATACCTTTACAGGTACCTTCATACAAAAATGCTGCCTCCAAAGGACACTGCCTCGCTAGACAGCAAGGCAGCAGGCAGCTGCCTTCTGTTTGAGACAGCCATTGTTAGTGCGGTGGCTTATCAATTCCAGCGAATAAATCACTTTGGAACCGGTTCTTGTATGTCTACCTGCACAATGATCTCATATTCCAGCCAATCAGACAGGTTGAGGAGGGTTGGTATGGGACAAATGGATTTCAGGTCAGGTAGTTTCCTAAGGAGCCTGGAAACTTGAGATCCACTTCACCCTTCCTCCCTAGCTCACTGTTACAACCCGGCTCAAGGAAGTAACAAAGGAGGGGAGACATACGCCGAAGTAAAAGTTAAAACAATGATTTATTAACTAAAACTAAGGAGTAAACAAACAACACAAACTAAAAGAACAGAACAAAAAGGTGTGCATAGGTGAGGAGGAAGAGAGACACTGATGGTCTGAAGGCTTTTTAAGCCCAGGGAGTACACCGGGCCAGGTGCACTCCATCAGCCTCAATGATGACGCCACCCACCAGGCTCCTGCAGAGCCAGGAGAGTGGGAGGGTCGTCAGACCCCCCCTCCATAAAAACAGGGTCCCACCGGGAACCCCTGTAACATAAGCAAAAAACAACTTTACAAAATTACCCATTTAATTTTCCCCGGCTCGCCTGCCTCTGGCCAGCTTCTTGTCCCATCCTCAGCAGACCTCGGTACCTGAAGGGAGCAATTTAAGAGGAAGGGAAGAATAGCACAGGAGAAACAGGGAACAGAGACAAGGACATCACATTTAGGCTTCAGGGCAGGGGCAACATGACCGCCACCATCTTTCATATGGCGAATGTTGAAGTTATGATATAAATGATAAGGCAGAGCAACAGGAGAATGCATATCAAAAGACTTACTGCCACAGATGATCAGACAAATTACTCCCACCACAAAAAGAGATGATACTCACACTATCATCACCTAAGTTCGGGTGAAGGTCACGGCAACAACGTTCTCCAACTCACTTGCTAGGTTTTCTGGCTCACCAAGAGGCTGCTTCCAAGCCCGTATACCCTGCTCAAACAATTGGCCACAACCCCAGTCTCATGACCTGGAATTGCCCACAAGTGTACATAGTTCATCTAATAAGACTGCTGCGAAGTAGGACACCCAACCACTGACAGCAGTCCTACTGACACTGTGGCAACACAAACACCAAAACCACAGTGCCATAGCAGCACCCAAAACGCTAACCAAAAGGCTGCACATCCCTAGTGCAACCCAAGGTAACACAGTGTTACCCAAACAAAGCGTAGTACTGGCCACACCAGCACGTTACAAAGATGACACTAGCACACACAAAGGCCAAACAGTTATAAAACAAGAGCAGGTAACTTACAAGCCTTCAGGAAAGCACTTAACTGTAAGCCATTAATGCTAGCAATATCTAAAGCCATCATAGCTCATGCTTACCCAAACCAAAATTGCCCAATCCTCAACACTAGCCACAATCAACCACAAAACAGCACCATCAGAAGAAGCCTAATTACAAAAAAAAACAAAAACAAAAGGACCAAAACATGGCTACAGTGCACCCAGCAGACATGGTTCGGGCAGCCTACCCAAACAGAGCTTCCCCACTAGCTACCTAACCGGTAACTAGCTAAATATAACGCTAGTCTTCATGCGACTACTTGTGGTGGGTATTTATGCACTAAATCCCGCTGGTGCGAGAAAAGCAATCGGCAAGCCGACAACCTTCTCAAGACCAGGGACGTGCTCCCAAGACAACTGCTCCTTCCATGTTCGTCACAACACTACCACAGTGAAACCCAAAGGGGAAACACTGCTATGCCTAACAGGGGAAATACACAATACTGCTCCAAAACTTACCAGGCTAGGCTACCCAAACTAGTACTGCTAGTACACCAAGGCCAAACAACAACTTACCGAGGTCCCCACCAACAAACATCTTCAGCACTGGCGGATGCCAGAGATGGCTCTCCCCTCACCAAACGCCACAAAACTACTGGCACATATAAATGATACCAGGCAACCAATGAAACAGGAATAACTTACCAGCAGGGACACAACAGTAAGCCAAACCATAGCACAGACTAAGCCAAACAAAACCAAATACTCTGACGTATAACTCCCCAAAACAGTACCATTGCAGTGCAGCCTCTCACTGACCATGCTAGCAAATGGACTGACAAAGTTAAACAAAACAAACTGAGTGCAAAACAAGGAGTACAAAAACTTAGGACGAGCCCCCATATGTTACAGACATATGGATCCCGGACGAGCCCCCATATGTTACAACCCGGCTCAAGGAAGTAACAATGAGGGGAGACATACGCCATAGTAAAAGTTAAAACAATGATTTATTAACTAAAACTAAGGGGTAAACAAACACAAACTACATCAAACCAAAAGAACAGAACAAAAGGTGTGCATAGGTGAGGAGGGAGAGAGACACTGATGGTTTGAAGGCTTTTTAAGCCCAGGGAGTACACCGGGCCCAGGTGCACTCCATCAGCCTCAATGATGACTCCACCCACCAGGCTCCTGCAGAGCCAGGAGAGTGGGAGGGTCGTCACACTCACTAACATGTTCTATATCATTCTTCCTGACTGCCAGAGGCGGTGCTTAACACTGGATATCATCCTTCTCGCGCACACGCAGGTCAAGTTGTTTATACCAACAGAGTCACCCGTGACCCAGGATGACGTAGGGTGCTACCAGCCCCACCATATAAATGGCTGAGTTTTGTCCCTTCTGTCTTCTCGTACAAATTCGCGAATACAGGTGAGAAGTAGCACAAAGCTACAGACAAAGACTAGCTGGCAGGTTTTCGTGTGGAAGCCTCGTAACCAAATAGGTTGGAGCTACGAGTTCCGTCCTCCAGAGGCTGCGACCTGCCGACAGCTGTCTGTTCTATTTATTTTTTTGTCAGAACGGTGTTTTTGCCGGTCTCTGTTACCACGAGGTGACGATCACTTCAGCGGCCAGCGCTAGCAGTGAGTTAGCCCTGGCACAGGTGGGTATTATAGCCGGTTAAGTTGCTTGATTCATACAGTAAGAACTGTTTTCGGTTCTCGTGCAGCGGAGGCTATCACTGGGCATAGAGCGTCCTGCTCACAGCCATACGATAGCCATCAGCGGGCGGCTATCGGCGGGTGCTTTCCCTTGTCTCGGCAGATGAATACCGGCTCGGTCTCGGCTACACCGGAAAAAGAGAGAAAGAGAGAGAAGACCGCTCTGATCCCGGAGGCGGCTAGCACTTATTGGAGCAGCACTTATAGACGGAGTGTTTCCGTTCCGTTTTCTGTGTTGTTTTAATCTGTTCGATATCATGCTCGGGGCTCATGCTTGTAGTACCTGCATGGCTCCTCTTCAGGCTGATGATGGCCATGATGAATGCCCCTCATGTCTGAGTGTGGAACACCTGAGGGAGGGGTTGTCAGAGAACCCATGCATGAATTGTAGCTTCATGCCTAGGGCTCTGAAGGTGGCCAGGCTAGCCGGGGTGGAGGCTCTTTTGCTCAATCCAAGTGAGCTACCCCCATCTGGTGTGGGGGCCCCCCAAAGTAGAAGGCGAAAAGAGTGGACACTCTGGCTGCTAAGGTGGACACTTGTTGTCTGAATTTTCCCAGATTAAGGCTCTGCTTCTTAATCTCCAGCCGGAGGAAAGGGCCCCAGCGGATAGCCCTCCTGCTAGGTATCCCCTTACCCCTGAATGGGATGATGATGTTCTATCCACCAGAGCCTCCTGCAGTCAGTTCTGTGGGATGGGAACAGAGCAGGAAGAGGCAGAGACTGCCTCCCACACGTTTGAGGCCAATTCCCAGGGGACTGAGCACGGTTCCAGGGAGGGCTCGGAGGCCGGCCCAGCTGCAGTTAAGCCGGTAATACATATGGCTCTAGCGTGCTTGGGGCTTGATGAGGCCCCAGTGGTGGCTACTTCCTCAAGTGCCTTCTTTAGGGGAGCTCCACAGCCTTCAGCCTTTGGAGTACCACCCTCAGAGCCTTACATTGAGGAGCTTCAGAGGTGTTGGTCGGACCCTAGATCCCTCTCTCACCATACCAGTGACAGCAGGGCCCTTGCCGCCGTGCGGTTATGTCAACATTAACACTGGCCTGCCGGCAGGTATGGCTAGCACAGTCGCCGCTGTCAGAGCCATGTAGGAGGGTCCTCCGCTCTCTCCCTGTGGTCCCAGGTGAGATGTTTGGTCCTGCGGCTCAGCAGGCACTGGAGTGCAGCATTCAGGTGAATCACACCAGACGTCAGTTTGCCAGTCTGAGAAGGGAGCCTACATCCTTTTCTAGACAACGACCCCCCCTGGGACAGGATAGCCGTCGCTTTCGTCCACCAGCTCGCCCTGGTGGCTCCTATGGGGGCCCACGGTCCTCTGAGCGACCAGACCGGCACCAGCGTTTTCCCCAACCACCGGCACCTAGGGCCCAGAGGGGCCGCATGTTGCCCCCCCCCCCCCCCCCCCAGAGCCCCTGAAGGCCAAGGGAATAATGCATGAGACCACGGGGCCGGGCGTCGGTCGCTACTCCCAGCAGCACCTCAGCTACTGGGAAGAGCACACATCAGACCCTTGGGTGGTGGCTACACTTTCCCAAGGGTACAATCTCCAATTCTGACGCCGGCCCCCAATTTTCGGCGGGGTCAGGATGACTGTGGTCAACGATCCCACAAAATCTCTGGCGCTCAGTCAGGAAATATCTGCCCTCCTGGAGAAGGATGCCATAGAGCCCGTAGATCATCGAACGCAGCAGGGCGGGTTCTACTCGATGTACTTTCTAATTCCAGAAAAAGACGGTGGTTTGCGGCCGATACTGGATCTAAGGGGGCTAAACCAGTTTCTGAAGGGTTTGCCCTTCCATATGCTGCGCACTGCAGACGTTCTCCAGGCGGTTACGCAGGGAGACTGGTTCATGTCCATCAATTTGAAGGACACGTACTTTCATGTGCCAATGGCGCTGCATCACAGGCAGTTCCTGCGTTTTGCTTTCAAGGGCCAGGTGTATTGATTCAATGTGCTCCCATTCGGCCGGCCTCTCTTTATCCCCTCGGGTGTTCACGAGGTGCATGCGGGCAGCTCTGTCCTCGATGCAGGCCAAGGGCCTCGAATCCTCCCGTACTTGGATGACTGGCTAATCTGTGCCCAGACTCCGGGGTGTGCAGTACAGGACACAGCAACCCTCCTTTCTCATGTGTCCCAGCTGGGCCTTACTGTCAACCTGACAAAGGGGCCCCCTCACACCCAGCCAAAACGCGGTGTTCCTTGGATTGTTGCTGGACTCCCAAAGGATGAGGGCCTCCCCGTCGCTACGGCAGGTGGAGGACATACTCAGTCTACTCCTTCGTTTTCAGAAGGGCAGGACACTGACGTACAGCCTCTTCCTCAGTCTGACAGGCATGCTGACAGCTGCCTCAGCTGTTGTTCCGCTGGGCCTCCTACAGGTGTGGTCAAATGGCCTGCATTTGGACCCCAGACGGGACAGGCACAAGAAGGTATCCGGGCGGTGCATCCTTGCCCTTCGGCAATGGAGGAGCAGGGCGTATCTGACCAGGGGCGTCCCCTTGGGTGTGATCCCCTCCCGCCGGGAGGTGGTGGTGACAGACGCCTCCACTTCTGGCTGGGGGCGGTGTGGCAGCACAGAATGGTAAGGGGGCTGTGGAGCACACGGCAGAGGCAGGAGCACATAAATGTGCTGGAACTCCGGGCCGTGTTTCTGGCGCTCAAACACTTCCTGCAATCTCTAAAGGGCAAGCATATCCTCATTCGATCCGACAACACTTCAGCAGTCTTCTATTTAAACCACCAGGGGGGCACCAGGTCTGTCCAGTCACTGCGGGTGGCACGGCGGCTCCTGTTATGGGCCTTCCCTCGACTGGCGAGTCTCAGGGCCATCTATCTACCAGGCTTACAGAACACTGTGGCAGATTTCCTCTCTCGCCAGGGGAATGCAGGGGAATGGAGGCTCCACCCATAGGTTGTGGACATGCTCTGGGGCAAATACGGCAGGGCGGAGGTCGACCTCTATGCGTCGGAGGCCTCGACACATTGCCCCCTCTGGTTCTCCTTGGCGGAGACTACAAGCCCACTAGGACAGGACGCGTTGGGCCATCCCTGGCCAAACCGCCTCCTTTATTCTTTTCCACCAGTTCCCCTGATATTGGAGACGCTACACAGAGTCCAAGAGGGCAACCACAGACTGTTGTTGGTGGCCTCGTATTGGCCCGGGAGACCCTGGTTTCCCATGCTACACGGGCTCCTCGACAGGGAGCCGTGGCCCCTGCCGAGGAGGCAGGACTTGCTGTCTCAGCTGAGGGGACGCATTTGGCATCCGAACCCGGAGCGTCTAAAGATGTACGTTTGGCTGCTGAGGGGGCGGACCTGCTTCTGAATGACTGCGACCAGGCGGTGGTTCAGATGATCTTGGACTCCAGGGCACCTTCCACCAAGCTGCTTTATGCAAATAGGTGGAAGTTATTTAGCGACAGGTGTAGGGCTCAAGAGGTGGTCCCTGAGCGTTGCTCCATGCCCATGGTGTTAAGGTTCTTGCAGTCCCTGTTGGAGGGCAATCGGTCGGTCTCGACCCTGAAGGTGTATGTAGCTGCGATCTCAGCTCGGCACGTAGGGGTGGGGAACCAGACTGTTGGAGCCCACAGCCTTGTTGGTCGTTTTTTAAAGGGGGCTCTGCGACAGAAGCCCCCACAGTTGATGAGAGTTCCCTCATGGGATTTGCCGCTGGTACTTGAAGGCCTTTGCCAACCCCCTTTTGAGCCCGGGGGGCAGTTGGAGTTGAAATGGCTGTCTGCTAAGACAGCATTTCTGCTGGCCATAGTTTCAGCAAAACGGGTGAGTGAGCTTCATGCCCTGTCTGTGAGTCAGGCATGCATGCGCTGGAACTCTGATGGTTCGGGGGTGGTCCTGTGGCCTAACCCCTCCTTTTTGTCAAAGACGCTGTCTACTGTCTCTGCCCAGTAAGGGTCCTTAAGCAGTATTTGGAGGTGGCAGCTAGCTTTCGCCAGTCTGATGGGCTGTTCGTCTGCTACGGTGGGCACAGGAAGGGTCACGCCTTGTCTAAACAGAGGCTTTCCAGCTGGATTGTGGAAGCCATCGCTCAGGCATACAGATCAAAGAGCCTGCCTGTACCCTTTACTGTTAAGGGCCATTCCACCAGGAGTGTCTCCACATCCTGGGCAGCATTGAGGGGTGTGCCTCTAGGTGACATATGTGCGGCGGCCACCTGGGCTTCGCCGTGCACCTTTGCCAGATTCTACAGGGTCAATGTCGCTACTCCCCAAGTGATTGTGACTGCTGTTCTACCTCAGCCCGCAGCCTGCTCTCAGTGAGGTGGGTTAAGGATTCCTTGTGACCTTGTTGGTAATAGTCATCCAGTGTTAAGCACCGCCTCTGGCGGTCAGGAAGAATGATATAGAACGAAAGTTACGCATGTAATTACGGTTCTATGAATACTGGATGACCGCCAGAGTTCCTTGTCACTCAGAATCCTGACGAGAAGATTCTGTAGGGACAAAACTCAGGATGACGGAGCCATTTATACAGTGGGGCTGGTAGCGCCCTACGTCATATCCTGGGTCACGGGTGACAAAACAACTCGACCTGCGCGTGTGCGAGAAGGACGATATCCAGTGTTAAGCACCGCCTCTGGCGGTCAGCCAGAATTCATAGAACCGTAGTTACATGCGTAACTTTCGTTAACTAGAGCGAGCACCTTGTGAACACTGACTATGTTGGGTCAATCCATCAGCTTGGCAATTCAACAGGTGAGGTTAAGTGGTGTCGGTGAATGGGTATGATGAACTACTGTAAGAGTCAGCTATCAGTTTGAGATCGTCAACAAGAATGAGTTGATTCTCTTAGGTCCTGATGAACAAAGTGTTTGACTGTGGGCGTTGGTCCCTGGAATGACTGCTCCTGACCACCAATCGGGCTCTGAGACAGTGACAGTGACAAGTGACAGTGCTGTGGGGCAGAGAGTCTGGTGAATAGAGTCGCACTGGGAAGTGGGTACAGCATCTCTCTGGAAAGTTGTTGTGTGCTGGGAAGTGGGTGTAGAGTCCTTGAACCACTTCTACCAAGTGCTGGATATACTATGACACCTGGAGCTAGACCCTCACTAGACCCTCAGTGAGCAGCCTCAAGTTGTGCATTGCAGCATGGAGCGCATCTTGTTTTCTTGGGTTGGGGGATTCCAGAGAAGATCAAAATCATGACGCCCTCATCCATCTTGCCAATTTTTAGACCTGTAACCAGTATCTGAACACAGTATATATTTTTAAACCTGTAACCTGGTATCTCATCATGGCTCCAGAGGCAGCATGTACTCACTCACGCACACGCACACACACACACACACACACACACGCACACACACACTCTTGCACACGCACACACACACACACACACACACACACACACACACACACACACACACACACACACACACACACACGCAGGAGTCTGTGTGTGTCCAGTTCAGCTTTTAAGTCAACTGTCTTCAGAGAGAGAGAGAGACAGAGGAGATGAAACATCAAAGTGTTGGCAATAGGAAGACACTGGCACCATTCTCCCACACAGATACTTACTCACAAAACATGCACCCACACACCCACACACGGACCCACACACGCACCCACACACGCACGCACACACGCACCCACACACACACGCACACAGAAACCCATGCACACTCATGACAACAGTCATGTGCATTTTTTGAAGGCACACACACACACACACACACACACACACACAACCCTGCACACAGAATTGAATTGAGTGATGCAGTGCTGCAGGCAGGCCAGGCTGCTGGTGTTTTGATTGTGATCATTCTACCTGTGGGTGAATCAGCCTGCAGGAGATGAAAAGGAGGATGTTTCAGAGAGCTGAGAGTCACAGGGTAGAAGGACAGACAGTTACAACACTGACAAAAGACACAGCTACAGTGCTGACAACAGACAGTTACAGCACTGACAACAGACCCACAGCTACAGCACTGACAACAGACAGACCCACAGCTACAGCACTGACAACAAACAGACCCACAGTTACAGCACTGACATCAGACAGTTAACAGCTCAACAGACAGTTACAGCTCTGACAACAGGAGGGGGGGGTTCTTGCTCAGTAGCCTACTCCAGCTTTAAGTCAACCCCCAAAACCAAACAAGGATGATGAATTAGACAGATATATATCATATTAACACTTTCCCAAATGCATAAGTGTTTGCCATAATCATAATAACCAAAAATCATCGTATCCACTATCTGATAAAATGTTCACTGCAGAGAGCACAAACTGAGGCAAGCACTTTTGAGTAATTCCGTTGTCTGCTGTGTAATAGCATAATACATCACCGTGTGATGCATTTGTTGGTGTTTATTCCCTGGAGTTTTAAAAGGGAAAGACAAGGAAGTTTGTTTTTTACCTGCACAGCTAGTCTCATTTTCATTTTGTTACTGCAGCATTGAGGAGCTGTGTTGGTATATTTTTTTAAAGCCTTTATATTTAGAATTTTAATCTGTTATTGTCACATTATGGAAAATATAGCCTCTAAATTTCTTTTTAATGGGAAAGATTTGATGGGAAAAAGATGGGATTTTCAGAATGGCCTTTAAAATGTTGGGATTTATTAGTGATAAATAGCATCTAAAATTCCTCAAACTTTCCTTCAGCTACCCCTAATTAGTCACCCCGGTTTTCCTCAATTCCATGATGTTTCACAGAAAACAGGTTGCATCGCTGAACATGGGCTGAGCTGCACAAAAAATAGCAAAGTCACAGAATTATACAGAAAATTACAAAAAATGTTGCAGTTGTGTATCACTGGCTCAGGATGTCACTGAAGAATGGCCGAGTCTTCACTTTTCACCACCCATACACAATAAGTCATAAATGAAGCAAAGCCTGTGAAGCTAGTTCAGGTAGATAACTCAAGTGGCACCACAGCTCCAGATTGGCAGATGTGAAACATGGATGCCCTTTCTAGATTTGAATGAATCCTTATAAATACCCCTTGACAATGATGAGTAGAGGTGTCTACTGTATATATGGCTTATGACTGTCCATTCACAGAAACATTACTCTGCAGCAAGCCAGTTGTTTTTTTTATTTCATTTAATTTAATTTCATATATCGTATTGTCTTTTTTTTTTCTTCTGGCTGATACCTGTAACCTGGGGAGAGAACTGTGTGTGTCTGTGTGTAGGAGGGTGAGAGGGGGTCCTAGTTAGGTGAGCTTTTGAGTTTGCTATAAACTTACTTGCACTTATGTGGGTAAAGGGAGATGTCCAAGTTTTGTGAATGTAATGTTTTTTGTGGACTACAATTTTGAAAACCAATAAAAGTACTGAAGGAGAATTTTCAACAAATCCTTTTGGAGTAAAACCTGCAGAGTGAAATTGCAGGCGATTGAGAAACCCGTTTTAAACTGGCAACAAAGAAAGCCCAAACAAATACAAGCAACATCATCAGGTCTACATGCTGTTTTCTTAATTTACATGCTCTACTTAAAGGCTTTACTTTTCACTGGATATGACCTGAAGCCCCTTGAGGATTCCTTGATCGTTGGGGTCCATTTTGGGCCTGCTCAACTTTGGGCACCTGGGCAAAAGCCTGATAGGATAATTAACCCCTGCCTGTAATGTAGGCTATTATGATGGGTTTCAAACAAAGGTGGTCAGAGATGCTCCATAGATGAATTATATGCGCTGAGGTACTGATTATTTCAGATTTCTTTTGTTCCAGCAATAGATAAGAATGGCAATGGCGTGGCAAAAAGGCCACGACTACAAAGTGCGGGACAAGTGCAAAACCCTATTCAATTTCTATGAGCAAAACAATAAATCAACATTTTCTGTGGTTGCTTTGTCTGTGTTCTAATAATTTATGTGAAATGTATATGTTGTAAATATTTTGTTGTTACCTTTTCACAGTTGTCACACACAAACGGAAGTTTGCTTGGAAGTTTGCTAGCTTGCTAGTATTTTGTGACTTCTACATAATTCAGTAATTATGATCATGCAGTTGTTTAACAGATGTGAAAAGGTTAAGGGCAATTAACAACACTATAAACATTTCACATAAATTATTAGAACACAGAAAAAAACAACCATAAAAAATGGCAATTTATTGCTTTGACTTGAATAGGGTTATGCACTTGTACCGCACTTTGTAGTCTTGGCCCATTTGAAATGTCATGCCTTTCTTATCTATATATTCATCACATTTTAAATCAATACATTAAACTCATTCAACTGTAATGCAGAGGTTTCTGTATTTTGGTGCATATCAAGAAACACGCCATTTTTGAATGCAAGACCCCTCCTCTTCTAAATGAAAGTAATCCTAGATCTTACATGCTTTGACTGATTGATGCTGATATTGTCCTTTTATTAAGAATCAGATCTGGTCCAGTCAGTGTCATGCCTGTATTACTGACCGGACATACAGGGCACATGCCCTGACCTCCAGGGGCCCTAAAACATTCTGAGTCCCTCGTCCATGTTCAGTGCATTTTTGCAGCATTTCACTAATTTCAACTGAAATGTGCAGCCAGGTGGGACCCTGAAACACATTCGCCTACCTCAGGCCCCTAACCACAGGCCACAGTTTAGAATGATTGTGGGGGCCCAAGTTACATCCACTATTGAAATTGGGGCCCCTAAGCACAATTCCTTTTTATACGGAAGCCCCAACCACAATTATTAACTGTTTATGAGCAGTGCATTTAATGAATATCATCCAACTAAGATACAGAGCACTAATTATATAATGGTGGGGCAGGGGGGTTACAGACATAGTCAAACCTTCTCAATAAATTTCAACATTTAACATTTTTTCCCACAGCACAGCCGAGGGCATCACGAGGCAAGTTCAGGTCAGGCAATCAGTCAGTCATCTGTTGCTTTGTGAGATGGCCTCTAGAGGGCGTATTTGACTGATGATGCAATGTTTCCCATACAGAGGCAGAAAATCAAAAGTTGGATCTAAATGGATCTCTGATGCGTGCATCACATCATGTCTGTCATTTGGTGATGCACAGACCAGCAGCATTGTACTGTATCCACAGAGCCTCCCGGAGTGAAATTTGCTCCAAACTCGCTTGTGTTAGTAACAGGATTTGTAAACAGTAACATGTCTTCTGCTGCCCTACAAACTTTAACGGTAGGTAACGTTATTACCTTGTGGTATTTAAGTAACGTTAGTGGAATTAGGTAATTTAACCATGTCGCAGTTCTTCAGTGCATAGAATTGAACACGTGGGTCTGTACAGGATCTGTGTTTGTTTTTGATCCTTCATTCCCACTACCTGTCACCTCGCCTCCTTAAAGCTGCAACCTGCAATCCAAATGTAAACAAAGGGAAGCCCAACCACCTAAAACTAAAGCTTTCCTTGGGGTTGGACAAATGTTATCACTCTCAAATTGAATGAGTGAGCTCTAGTTGTAATAGCTAAAACTAGTGTACAAGAGTAAAAAGGTTTACGTTTGTATTGTTTGTGAACAGGCTAGTATCTTGAGTTACAGTGTGTGGTTGCGTATCGGGAGGAGGGGGCCCCAAAAGGACATGTGTGCCCAGAGGCCCTGTGGTTGGTAAATCCGGCCCTGGTCAGTGTGGTCCACCTCTGATATGATGGATATGATGCAGTTTAACTGATTACATATTTATTGTAGAATTGACCAATACTAAACTGGTTGTCTGTGGCAAGCCCTTAGTTGATTCGAATAAGACATTTTGATTCCATACAAAGATGGATTAGTGTCTCAGTGTTTAGCACTGTGGCCTCACAGCCAGAATGTTGCAGGTTTGATTCCCCGTCCTTTCTGTGTGGTGTTAGCACATTCTCCCCATGTTTGCCTGGATTCCTCCCACAGTCAGCTGGATTGGAGAGTCTGCTAAGTAGTAGGAATAAGCAGGTAAAGAGAAGGAATTATTATTATTTTCTTAGGCATCAATGAGAGTTTTAGTGTCCCATGGTCTAAATGCTGCTGTTTCAGAGGCTTTTCCACCCTGACAAGAATAAATTCTGGGGGAAACAATTTTTTGGGAATTGCTTGCCATGAAATGTTCAAATTCAAATTTAAAGATATTGAATGCTGACACAGAATATCACAAAAATATAGGTATCTGCCTTAAAATCTATAGGGAATCCAATGCAATTTTACAGAGAAACTTTTTCCCTGTTAATGTTAATTATGAAAGAGAGCCTCTGATTCAAATCCATCAAGCTTATGTAATGGCATGACCTACTGGGGTCAAAATCCACCCACACCGTAACCATCTCACAACACAGTGCATTTAGACAACTACTTGAGGTAGAAACACACATAAATCTCTCCATATATGCACTGACATGGGAGACTGGATGTTGTATCCATGGCTACCCTCTCACGTAATGTGTATTATTTTTATCGCAACGGCCTCTCTTTTTCCCTCCCAAGCCTCTTGCTATCATGATAGTGATAGTCTTCGCTTATGTTCTATATGGTCTCTTAGGGGAGATGTATAGAAACCAGGTTTTTATAATTACAGATATGAACAAACCTGAGTACATGTGTCATGAATGACTTTAATGGAAGATTTTCTTAAGTAATATGATTTCCAAATGTTATCTATTTGACTAGAGAGAGAGTTTTCACGTGTTAAGTGACCGTTTCTTCTGCTGAGAAAGGCTATCATCCTTTCATTGATCATATCACACACACACACACACACACGGCGCTGGGGGACTAGCCTAGGGGGACTGTCCCTTAGTACAGCTACTGAAAATGTCATAATGATGATTGCAATGTTTTGCTGAGGGTAATACAGTTATATCTAGTAATAGGAGATTTATCCAGCAAGCATAAAAGACCCCAAAGCCTCTGTGTGAGACCAGGGCCGTAGCCAGGCCAAAATCTTTAGTGAGGTTACAATATCCAAACCCTTAGCAAGGGGACCAAAAAAGTTTGGTCATTTAAAACCATTTTCTTGCAGTTTTTCAATACATTTTTATATTTTATGTCTGTCTAAAACAGCAAAAATTACTTAATGTCGTGCAATTCCAGTGGACACAGCCCGGTTATTATGTTGAAATTAGATGGAAGGCATCCTTAAGAGCTACTGGGAATTTTGAGCCCTGTACAACTTACTGACACAACAGTATTGAAATTAACATGGACAGAGGAATCGTTTTGATGGTATTTTATTATCACTTGTTTTACCAGTTTACTGCTCTAATTGCTCACAATAGCTGCTTTGTTACAACTGAAACCATTGGCTAAATGCTGAACTTCAATTTGATATCAAATTCTCCTGTTAACCCTCAGTAGATCGATCCTATGCGAGGCACAGGTAGTCGCTGGCTGGGCAAAACACACACAATGACTTGGTGGGTTAGGGTTAGGGTTAGACAGAAACAGAAACCCTCGCAGGAGTGTTTTATTGGCCACAAATTAGAACAAAAAAGAAAACAGTCCAACCCAAAATGTTAGGCTTAACTGGGCTGGTGAGGTGTGGAGGAGCAAGGAGGAGCTTCGGTGCTTCGGTGGGGGGTAGGTAGGGTGGCCGAGGTATATGGGGAAGAAAGGAGGTAGGTCGTCCTGGCAACCTCAGGCTTCCTCCAGGTCTGCATCTATAGAGAGAAGAGGATGCTGTGAGTGGGAGCGATGCTGGCTCTGCAGTGGTGTGTCTTCCCTGTTCATTTTGTAGGCTGCCAGGATGACTCCACATGTGCAGCAGCTGTGCTCCAGGACCCACAGATTTATGGAATTATCTGACTCTGTTGCTTCCTTTTGGCAAGCGTGGGCCGGTAGGCACTGGCCATGGTGCTGAACTGGGGCCAACACGGTCGGTGGCTGCGGTCGCTGCCAGCGGTGTTGATGCCTGTGAAGTAGTGTAACTGTGGTCTTCTGAGGGTGTTGGCCTTTGCCTCCGCCATTACAATGACCAAACCCCTATTCTCATTATAGAAAGACACAGCTAGACTATATTGGCACAGAAATAAAATTTGGTCTTTTATTTTTGCAAAAACCTTATGGTAGGAACTAACTTTTGTGGCTTACCTACAATACTGAAGACATACTGGCTAGATTCATTGTTACTATGCGTTCAGACTGAGAGCAACAGTTCCATTCATGTCCTACACAACTGAGTGACCAGGGAAACTCGGCTGATGTGTGGACGGTTAAGAAGCTTGTTGGCTGAGAAAAGTTAACCATAATTGAATTTGAAAGACGACAGGAATAAACGTCTCAAAAACGATGCTTGGACAATGGTTGAATACATCGTTGGATTCGATGGTAAGCTTTCAAGTCATTTTATTGAGTTTATTTCTGTTTATTTTGACAGCTACCTGTTAAAAAAAAAAACGGAATGTTATGAAAGGCAATACCAGAGCGACAAAAATACATGATTTGCCTGCTCAAAACTTTGTAGCAGCACGAGGCCACTACATAGATGCAATTGAAGCATCTTGCAAACACTAGCAACACTGTCAACACTTAAGCAACAAGTGACAGAAAAGCCAACTTTAGCTAAAATATCAGAGGAAATGTCCCATCTCCTAAATACTGTTACATATTCACCAAAAGATGAAAACAGAATTGGTGTTATGTGTTCATGTTTTTGCACTCTTATAAGGATCCTGGCAGCGCCGTTCTGAATATACTGGAGCTTCTGGATGCTCCTGCCAGGGATCCCAGTGAAGAGCGTGTTGCAGTAGTCCAGCCGTGAGGAGATGAAGGCATGGACAAGCTTCTCTGCATCTGACAGGGTTAGAGTGGGGCGGAGCTTGGAGATGTTTTTGAGATGGTAGAAAGTGGTTTTGCACAGATGTTTTTTATATACGGTTATCAAAAGTCCGGTGAGGGTCGAACCTAACACCCAGATTAGTGACTGAGGAAGACTGAGGGAGATTTTTTTTTTACTTCATTCCTGACATGTATTTTGTCGGCAAATTACCATATGCATAATGGAACTTCCGGGCACTGCACTAGTAGCGACCAGCAGAAGTAGTCGCGTCTGTTGTTTGTCGGTTTATGTACTGTTAATTGGTGATCCTTGACTGCTCATCAGTCAATGAATGGTGATCTGTTTGATCTCACTGTCATCTGTCGATCATGGATGTGGCACATTGTTTCCTGGTGTTTCTGACACTTTTTGTGGCTGTGTTCGCCCTGCGTGAGTTCGACCAACCTCATGGACTGAAGTACAGCCGCGAGTTTCTTCTTCAGTGCCGCAACATTAACGTAGCAGCACTGGAGCCTGGAATTGTAATTCCACCGGCAATCCAGAAAGATTTTGGAGAGAATGCCAACTGTACTAGGAACAGGACTGTTCGACTGAGGAAGCGAGGAAGGAGGGGTGGAGTGCGCCAGAGACTACGGAGACAGCAGCTGCGTCGTATTCCTCTGCCCTCCATCATACTTGCCAACGTGCAGTCGTTAAGGAACAAAATAGATGAACTACAGGCAAGTGCTAAGTTTAGTGCTAAGAGTACAGACATTGTTGCATCATTTCCCTTACTGAAACCTGGCTTAAAGACCATGACTCTGACGCTGTTCTTGAAATTGAAGGTTTTGGCCAACCCTGGCGCCTGGATCGTGACGCACACCTGACTGGCAAAACACAGGGAGGGGGTGTGTGCCTGTATGTAAACACCCGATGGTGCAAAGCTGTGGTCGTTAGGGACACCGTGTGTACCCCTGATATTGAACTTTTATCTGTTTCACTTCTCCCCTTTTATTTGCCACGTGAATTTCCACAACTATTTGTTACAGTTGTTTATATTCACCCTAAGGCAAATGTGGATAACGCGACAGCAACCCTAGTCAAAACTGTGCAGCGTCTACAGACTATATGTCCCGATGCACCCAATTTTATCATGGGAGATTTTAATCATTGTATGAGGACTAAGTCCCTGAATCATTTCTTCCAGTACGTCACCTGTCCAACAAGATGGGGTAAAGTATTGGACCAGTGTTATGGCACCATTAGGGGAGCTTATAAATCTCACGTGATGGCTCCTCTGGGTTTGTCAGACCACAGCACTGTTCATTTGGTCCCCACTTATCAATTGGCCCTGAAGAGAGGGAAAATTGAGCACAGAGTCGTTCCGGTCTGGACTGAAGACTCTACACTGGAACTGAAGGACTGCTTTGAATGTACTGATTGGGATCTATTTAAAGACTCATGTTCTGACTTAGATGATCTCGCATACATGGTCTCTAGTTACATCTCTTTTTGTGAAAATATGGTGATTCCTCGCAAAATATGTACTATTTTCCCCAATAATAAGCCCTGGATTAGCAAATCGCTTAAACATGCTCTTAATCAGAAGAAGCTGTCTTATTATGAGGGAGATAACAATGGAAAGAGGGAGGCACATAAACTTGTTAAAAGAGATATAAAGCTAGCTAAAACCAGGTATAAAAGAAAAGTGGAGGGTGAGATGAATAAAGGGCACTCCATGTTGGCTTGGAAAGGAATCAAGTCCATGGTTGGGATGCAGAACAAGGACAGAAGAGTATTTTATCCTGAGAAGCCTGATGCTGAATTGGCAGAAGAGTTAAACAAATTCTACTCTAGGTTTGATATCTATAAGAAATAAGAACCATGCACGTTTGCTTTTTATTGACTTTTCTTCTACTTTTAATTGTATTCAGCCACATGTTCTTGCACACAGGCTCTTATCTAATTTTAATATGGATTTTAGTACAGTATGTTGGCTCACTGACTTCTTAACGAACAGATCTCAGAGGGTCTGGGTTAATGGAACCCTGTCCAGTAAACTCTCATCTTCCACTGGATCCCCTCAGGGCTGTGTGCTTTCACCACTCGTTTTATATACAAATGAGTGCCAGAGCAATCATGTATCAACATTTGTCCTTAAGTATGCCAATGACTCTGTGATCGTGAGTCTTTTGCAGGGTGTGGAGCAAGATCATGGCCCAGTCCTTGATTAATTTTTTAACTGGTGTGACCAGTCTTTCCTCCAAATAAATGTGGCTAAGACCAAAGAAATGTTTATTGATTTTCGGAGGAGGCCCCTTCCCCCTGCCCCTGCACCGTGTGTGATTAAGGGTGAGCCAGTGGCAGCAGTGCAGCAATATAAGTATTTGGGCACTGTCCTAGATGAGAAGCTTAAATCTGATGCAAATACAGATGCTATATGTAAAAAGGCAAATCAACGGTTGTTTTTTTCAAGGAAGTTGCAAAGTTTTAAAAACATTTTCACTGATGAAAATGTTTTATTCTTCTTTTATTGAGTCTGTCCTTTCTTTTTCTATGATTTGCTGGTTTGGCAGTCTTAGTCTTAAAAATAGGAACAAACTGGAAAAAATTGTCAAGCTGTGCCGTAAGATTACTGGTGCTACCCTTATTGACCTTCAGCACCTGTATGAAGTGAGTGCCATCTTAAAGGCACAGACTATTGTTTTGGACCCTCAACATCCTTTACATGTTGAGTTCCAGATGCTTCCATCAGGGCGGAGGTTTAGTCTCCCCAAAGGTAGCACTAATGGATACAGATTGTCCTTTGTTCCATCTGCTACTGGTTTTTTAAACAAACTATAACCCCGGATGTCATCGCGTCTTTTTTTTCCATGATTCATGGTGACAGTGTAGGAGATATGGATCTTGTGCTGTGTTGTGTATGATGTATTGTATGTATTGTGTTGGACTACTGTCTGCAAAGCAAATTGCCCCTCGGGGACATTCAAGTTTTTTTTTTGTTTTTTTTTTTGAGTATGCTGTCACCATTACGCAATGCCAAATACGTGTCCCTCTCACCATTACGCAATGCCAAATGCGCAACGTGCATGTCCCGTTAACCGTCATCACACATTGCCAGTTGCTAAATACGCAACCTAGAACCAAGAAAAACAACACAGTAAATATGTAAAAAGCACAGCGAAGCAAAAAGTCATGAAAATAACCTTCATCCGATGCAGTGGATGCACATGACACACAATGTACCTGACGCACACACACACATCACCCGTGTTTGGTTAAAACATTACATTTTAACTACATTCAAAACAATTTAGTAAATCCTCTCCAATTGTGTCCCATGTCACTTCTTTATTAATCCTTATAAAAATTTTCAGCCATCCAAAATTTATATATTTATTTTTTCCATTCCAGGAGACTGAGGCCAATTACCGGAGTCTCCCGGTCAATCCAGGACGGTTGGCAACCCCAGAGATGACTGAACCTGGTGTTGGGGCCAACAAGGAGAGCTTCACTGCTGTTTAACTGGAGGACATTGTGCTTCATCCAGGCCTTTATCTCCTCAACGCAGGTGCAGAGGCATGACATGGCTGCAGAAGGGCTTGGGGCAGTTTTGAAGTACAGATGGGTATCATCAGCATAGCAATGGAAAGACATTCCTCAATTTGTCATAATTTACAGCCTATTTGACATGGATTTTTACCTATTTACAATTTGTACATTTTGTTTTGAACCAGTTTTCAGCTATGCTAGCCTGCTATATATGTAATGTGTAGCATGCTAGCTAAAATTTAATAGCAAATGCTAATCTAAAGCTATCTAAATTAGCTTTGTCTCAACCTTGAAGTCCACATATGTGGCTACAGTGTTGTATTTGACCAACCCTTTCAGACTGATAGCCTCTTTACACAGTCTTCCAGCTTTCAGCCCTTTATTTCATTCTCGTCTCTGTGGTAATGGGGGGGCTGATGCTGAGGAGAGTAACCACAACAAAGGGAGTGTTTTTTGTGACACTGTATTGATCCTGTAATGGACACATTGTGTTTTCTTTGCCCCCCTGTCCACAGGGAGGTCAGAGGTCAGGGTCAGCTACAGAACAGCACTGTGAAGTGGTGTGGATTCAGTGTTTTGCTCAAGGACACTTCAGCAGGGTGGGGGTTTGCCACAGTGTTACCAGTTCTGTTTCAAGGAAAGGAGTTATTAGCTGGTCAAAAAGTGACTAGAAGTCACTGGATGACATCATGCTAATTTGCATAGGAATATATTTGCTATGCTGATCGAGAGGAAAGAGAGAGAACTCTCATTGGTTCACTCAGGGTCCTGTCTCTTCTCTCATTTTCTCATCTCAGGTCCTCTTTGTACTCCAGTTGGCTCTCCCGGGGTCCTCTCTCTCCTCCCATTGGTTCATCCCAGGTCCTCTCTCTTCTCCCACTGGCTCAGCCCGGGTCCTCTCTCTTCTCCCATTGGTTCACCCTGGGCCCCAGTTGACTGGCCAGCAGCTGGAAGCCTGTGTGTTTACATATAGAGAGACTGAGGATCTGTTGACTGGCCCTCCTGCTGGGCTTCTTTGGAACAGACAAGCAAGTAGCACAAATGTACGTGCATTGGCATCAGCTGTAGAAATGCTTAGGGAGTCAACCATAGACTGTAAAAAAAGATGGACATAGTAAGTGTGACGTCACCCATAGGTTTCTGAAGGGCCGTTTTGAAGCCAAAAGTTGGGGTTTATGATCGCCGCCATGTTGACATTTTTTGGAGCCAGTACAGGCCAAGCAAGCCTGAGGGTTGTCCACAGAGCCGCAGGGCCGCCTGCTATTGGCCCAGAAACGGCGACCTGTCAATCACTGGACAGGCAACCTGTCAATCACTAGGAAAACAACCCTGTTTTATATGCGTTATATCCCCTTAATGATACAATTATTTTGAAAATCGCCATAAGAACTCACATTAGAAGAAGTCAAATTAGCTACTGAGACCATAACCTCTTGTTGAAAAAATTTATTGACTTTATATTTTGAGTGAGAAGTTGGGTTGCGGTCCTATTGACTTGCATGGAGTTGGGCCGGTTTGGAGTCTTTTTGGAGCGAGCCCCTAGCGGACTTTGGAGGAATTGCCGCCTGCCGACACTTCCTTATTGGCTTCAAAATTCACCTGTGGTTTTGGCCGCTTGGAGTCAACACATTAAAAGTAGCTAGATTTGTCACCAGTCACTTTTGAGAAATAAAGTCGCCAGGGGGCAACAGTAGTTTGCTGACATAAGGGCTTGAACCAGGGCCTTACTAATGAAGGCAGTCTCCCTACTCATTAGCCTGCTGCCTGAAATGGGCCTGACCGGACTATGGAACAATATATTTTAAAGTATGATCATATTGATGGCTGAGTTAGATGATTTCTCAGGTAGATGTTCATTTCTCTGATGAAAGTATGCTAGAAAGCTTAGTATTTAAAGCTACTACCAGTAGAATTAGAAACTTGATGACTTTGGCGATTCCTTAGTGGTAGTTTTTAACATCAGCTAATGCGAAAAGAGACTCGCCACTCACCCAACACATAGAATAAACTAATTTTCACAACGATGGTCTCATTTTTCTACAGTCATACTATGCTATCAACATTAATCTGAGAATGATATATTGAAGTAAATATTCTACACATAGGGGCTTTAATCTGAAAATGAATATTATGCTAACCCTAACCCGTTTTAACAAGGCTTCATAACGACTGTGAATGACACAACTATCACTATTTATTATAGTGAATAGCATGTGTAAGTGTGCCTTTGTCCAGGCGAGCACTGATAAAAAAGAGAGGCAGCTTGGAAATCCCCACAGGTCAGCTTTTTAGGTTGTTGCTAAAGACGGTGACATGCATATATCATCAACTGTCTTAACCCCTTGTGTCTGTGTGTCTCTTTGTGTGTGTGTGTGGTGTGTGTGGTGTGTGTGTGTGTGTGTGTGGTGTGTGTGTGTGTGTTTGTTAAGCGGTTGTACAGCCTCCCTTGACTCTGAGGTGAAAATGGCCTGCCTCATTAACATATGGGAAGCCTTTAACCTGACACTCTGCTGGACTGCATGGAGGATGGAGAAATGGAAGGATGATTTACAAGAAGGATGGAGCGATGATTTACAGGAAGGATGTAGGGATGATTTACAGGAAGGATGGAGTGGTGATTTAGAGGAGGGATAGATGGAGGGAGGGATGAGAGTCAGGGCGGATGGTGAAATATCTTTAAGTGACAGCTGGAGAAAGGAAAAAGCGGCAGAGACATAGAGTGGAAAATGAAGGAAAGAAATGTAAGTACAGCAAATGATAATGGAATAATTTTGTCAAAATATTATAAAATGTACCACTAAATGGGTCGAACAACAGGAAATTGATAATGTAATAATATATTTGGACTGACGCTGTAAAGGTATCAGTTCAAATAAATTTTAATGTAAAAATGTTACACCTTCATAATAAATTTGTTTAATGTAGTAATGTTTTACATTATTTGGGAAAAAATAATCTGAAGATGTTATTAAATTATCTGTCAATTTATTGCATTAGCAGCCTGGACTGTGGAGGTTGACTATGTAAAGAGGTAAGTGTCAGTAGAGATTGTATTTGAATTGCATAAATTAGAATTTGTCATAATCATATTGAGCCATTCATGCTCATATTGATTTTTTTGGTAACACTTTACAATGGCCATTCCAATGTATTAACCTGTGTATTAACCTATGGAAAAGCATTGTAAGTACACAATATTACTGTGTTGATGAAAATCTCCCTAATACATAATGTACTTACAACGATTAATGAAGCCATTCAAATATTGTGTTGTACATTATGTATTAGGGAGATTTTCATCAAATACACAGTAACATTATATACTTACCTCCATAATAACTGTTTTGTGATTGTTTGCTTTTCCTAAGTCCCCAAATGTGTGTCTGAGAGACCTCAATCTGAATTGAGAGCTGAAATTGAAATTATAGTTAAAAGTTCCATTCAGTAATAATCACATTCACGTTCTATTCTTGTGCATTAGAAATTACATTTTTGACTTAATTTATTAAAAAAAGTGTTTTTTTTGTATTCAACGGTTCAATATGTCCGTGACAATTCAAATACAATCTCTACTGGCACTAATCTCTTTCCATAGCTGACATTGAAGAAATACAACCCTTGGCAGCTGAGGTGAAAGGTCAGGAGGGAATCCATATCAGGTGACGTCTGTCAGCAGGCAGATCGAAGATTGATTCCATTCAACCACTCAGGGAGTCCCCCATCATCTAGACCACCATGGTTCATCCATCCAGCTGTCAGCTGATGGATACCCAGGAAGAGGAGTTCCTACCCTGGGTAGCAGGATGAGGCTTCCCCCCTGGCCTGGAACTCTGCTGGTGGTCCCTGACATGGAGTCTAACCATGTAATTACTGCTGCCCAGGGGGGAGGCGGCAGCTCGCAGGTACCATTAACTTTTCATTAGGCTACGGCATGGACTGTAGCACAAGCCCTCTGTGCAGCAGTAGGGTAGAGAATGGTAAATGGATTGTTGATCAAAACAAAACATGTGAAAGTAGCTCTTAAAATGTGTTCATCCCAACATCCTATGGTGTATTCAAGGATGTTTGTTTCAAACAGCACTGGACCACATTATAGACACTCAGACAGGGCTCAGATTGATACACATTCATCCATAACTCAGGTCTTCCCATCAAAACCACACATCAAAACCAAACACTCTAGTCTGGTCCATTGACCAGACAAGAGTGGTAAATACTGAGACCTTTGTTACAGGCATTAAGAGTGTCTGGTAGACACATTAGCCATTTAGCTTTATCCTGCATTTATAGGTATTACATGCAATGTATGCAACATAGATACCCAAATAAAATTGACCATTCAACTGATTGTAGGCTACTGTACTGGGAACCATACTGTACTCATTTTCCACACTGTCCATTACAATTGACATTTCACTTTATATGTATGCACATGTTGTGTGCAATGACATTTACGAAAGATGAAAGGAGTATCACAAAATGCTGTCATTTTAGATGATACAATTGAAACAACGGTATGCCGTTCCATACTCCACATAATCCACTTTTAATACTTTTTAATCAAATATCCGTTTCAGATCACATCCTTTGGTAGGAGGGCATGGACACACATGATGCCATAATATCAAGCTCCTATAATCAGTATTAAACTACATACAATGTTTACAATACAACTGATGCCATTTTTCAAGATGAGAGCTGACATTTAAAAAATGACAAAAGAGATGTCATGCCTTAAGAAGATGGCACTCATAAAAGATCAGCTAGAGGATAAAAGACTAATATGGGATAAAATGTAGGCAACATGCACGCGCACACACACACACACGCACAGAGAAATGTGTATCTGCTCATTTTTTTAAACGAAATCACTTAATAGGTGTGGGCCAGCATGTGAATTACTCCATACTACATAATATAAAGTACATTATGCATGTTGGGAATGCCTTTGATTTTTATTGATGAAGGGCCGTCTTGTATTGTATTATAGTGTTGTAGTTTGCTTTGATAGAAGCATACAGTAGTTTGATGGTGCATAGAGGTTAAATGACATGTTAGTGTATCTGTGCATGGTGCTGACATGTCCTTTACAATTGACTCACGATTCCAACTATTATCTGAAGTAGCTTGTCAGAAACCTCAAAATGTAATAAAAATAATAATAATAATAATAATAATGATAAATATAGCTGCGGGCGGCAATTGATGGGGTCCAAGCAAATAGCACCGCATGGTACATCCTGTCAGATCTTGTTGGGCCTTTCTGCAAAGATGATGTGTGCAAAGTTTCAACAAAATTGGCATGCCCAAATCATTAAAGGGCTGCTGAAATTTGATTGGCTGATGGTGGCCATGTTTTTTCACCAATCAACCTGACCATATAGATTCTGGAAGGACATTTGTCCAAAATATATCATTCCAAATTTTACTGTGATCGGTCAAACCATTTAGGAGGTATAAGCATTTCAAAATTGCGGAAAATCTAGTCAGACAAAAATGGGCTGTTTCCAGCACTACGTGCTGGAACCCCTAAATTTAGCCTCAAGCGGCCATGAAGGCGGTTCAAGCCTTTACTGGTAATAATATGGAAAAGATTTGTGAGTGGTTCAGAGGCAATTAGATAGCTGGATATGTGTGGCAAGTTTTGTGAAAATCAAATGGACGGTGTAGGAGTTATGGCCTGTCAAAGTTGGAAATTTTGACCATTAATTATAGTGCCCCCATCATGCAAGTGTGGTAATATTTGTTGTGCAGCATTTGCACACAACTTTCTATTATTGGGAAAAATGTATCTGTGTCTATCACTTACCACCTCACAGGAAATTGGCAAATTTTATGCTAGGTGAAGAAATTTGTGTAAATCGAGTTAATTATAGTGCCCCCATCAGGCCGATTGGGTAAATATTTCTTGAGCAGTATTTGCACATCAATATCTATCATTGTCAAAATTTGATGTCTCTGCGATTTACCAGTTCACAGCAATTTGAGAAACGGCAGAAGAACAATAATAATGAAAAACAATAATAAATCAGCAAATAGGGTTTCAAAAATCCTAACAAATACAATTGGTTTTCTAGCACTACGTGCTCGAACCCCTAATAATACTAACATATATTTGCATACTTGTGTGGAATCTGATCAAAATGTCTCATTAGAATCAATTCAAACTGCATTATATCCATCATAGAGTGGACCAGATCTAGATTAATCCTATTGCTTTCCTCCACAGTTAAACACCAGCACACCTTACCTGAGTCTCTCTCCCATGGCCCTTAACTAGCTGGCCTTAACCAATACACCTATATTTTTCACTCTTTCTCTACAAGGAGAAGTGTGAAATGGCAGGCTGCGATTTGCTGCGGATGGTGTGTGTGTGTGTGTGTGTGTGTGTGTGTGTGTGTGTGTGTGTGTGTGTGCGTGGGCAGGCTCTGGCCTTTTCCCCTCCTCTCCCACATTCTCCAGCTCTGCCTCAACATTAGCATGCAAACGGCAGCTGCAGCACTGCACCCCATCGCTCACTTCAAACGACAGCACAACCTCAGCTCCCACACACACACACACACACACACACACACAGTACTTACCCACATTAAGGAGATGTACAAATACACATCCGAACACAAAAAAAGATGCATACGCACACAAACGCACACAAAATCATGTCGCATACACGCCCACACACACCCACACACACACACACACACACTGACCTTACCACTATGACCACACAGTAGTTCATATATCACAACAGTACATGAAACAGCACCAGCAGCTGTGACTGCACAACTTTGTACATGTCAGTGCGATGCATTCATTCGGTATTCAGCCCACACACTAAGTGGTACAGACACACACCACACACACTGTTAACAACTCACATGGCATGAGCACTGTAGCAGGCAGACACACCAGTGCATGCACACTCACACACACTTTTGCTGCTAACCTGCACAGAGGGGATTTCTCATGTGATATGCTTCTCAGCAGAACCTGTTAAATTGTTCACTGGTGAGTATTGCTTCACTTTCTTCCTTTATTTCCCTAACTACTAATTCAAACATGGCCAGTTTAGTCTAATTACATACAATGCGTTACCGATACTGGCTGCTATGGATACATAGAGGTAAAAACATAAAAGGTGCAGAAAGAGAAATAAAGAAATAATGTCAGCACATGTCAATATGCCAGCAAATTTGCAAATTTATAACATAAAAACCCAGTATTCTGTCTTGTCAAATTTTAACATGTAGCTAGGGATGCAATGGGACAATTCACTGGTGACTCATACAGTGGTGGCAGAAGTCTGATTACTACAGCTAATGGTTTTTTCAATAAGGCTTTTGATATTTTGACCTCTCGACACTAAAATGAGTGCCTAGCTGAAATATACCTAGATGGACAATTGTTCTATAAACAAACCAGTTCCGATAAACAACAAGACCACAACTAACCGATGAACTTAACAAAATGCACGGCTAAGTACAAAAATGCCATAACTCCACAGCTGTTGGCCCAATCATAACATTTGATACATGTTAAAACTTCTGCAGCAGACTTGTTTACAAGTGCATTTGAATATTGAATATTTGAATAGCCATTGTTTATTTATCTGAATCCGCATGACATGAAACGTTGTACACACACACACACACACACACACACACACACACATATATATATATACACATATACTGTTTATACACACACACACACACACACACACACATACACACACACACACACACACACACATATATATATATATATAGCTGCTCAAAAGATTTCCCACAGAACTGAATGTTTGCCATAATGGTTTTCTTGGGAGTTTTTACTTGTATGCATTGAGGGTCTAAGGCTGGTGGTGCTGGGTAGGTTAGGCTATGTAGAATACGTAGGCTGTGTGTGTCTTGCTCTTCCTGATGTTTGTCCTATATCATTCTGTTCTATGGTTGATTGTTGAGCAGTTAGATCTAGTTAGGCTCATTCTCTATAAAGTCTGTTGAGACTTGAGCTTGTGATAAAGAGCTATATAAATAAACTTGAAACTTGAAACTTGATGGATTTTCGAGGGGGGAGCACTTCTTCCTCTGGACAAGGCAGTAGCAGTGACTCAGTGTTGTGAGACACTGTTACATTCTGCATCGTACCTTAGATGAGAGACTGTCTATTGGATTGGAGCGCATTGATTGTTTTACCATTCACATTAAAAAATCTTAATATTTCCTAAATAGGTTTATTTCTCAATACGAAAACTTGAACCCCCACAACCATTGTTTGCCGCTATATTCATTATTATTATTCAGTTATTATTATAATAATTATTATTAGTATGTGTTGAAGCAAGCACACTTCCAGCTTCCACTCTTTATTCGTTTTATGCATCATATGCTCTCTCAGTCTCGCCCAGCATGTTGAAACATGTACATATTATCATATGAACATTTACTGTGTCTGTGCGTGTGTGTGTGTCAGATACTTTCAAGCCAAGACAGTTTGCAGAAGGTTCCAAGCCACTGCATCCACTAAACACTATGCAAAGCTACAGTGGTAGCTTTCTAATTTGGCTGAATTATGATGAACTGTGTAGGCTGTGCACACATGAATGATTAACGACATGAGTCAAACCCATACACAGCAACCAACAGGCAGGCTGACTGAGATTCAAAATAGGGTTCAACTGATATGGGTTACTGGAATTCAATATCTTTCAGTTTCAATTTTAATTTTCAATGTTAATATTTTTAAATTTGACCTTTTTTCATCATTTTTCCCTCAGAATTTTATTCTTGTCAGGATGGAAAAGCCTCTGACAGCATTTAGACCATGAGACACTAAAACTCTCCATTGAAGCCCAGGATACTGCTACCACTACTACTACTGCTACTACTACTTATAATAATAATAACACATATTCATGCATAATTGTGTAGAATCTTATCAAAATACGGCATTAGAGTTAGACCAATATATCAACTTAGACCAGCTGTGATCAGGGAGGAAACTTCATTCCATCATTGGTTGGTATTATGACAAGGTGATATCAGATTTTTCAGATTTTTTTTATCAGTCAACAAAATGTCTCATTAGAATCAAATCAAGGGCTTGCTCTATTAGTCACATAAACACTCACACACATACACACACACCTAAAGCCTCAGCTATGATGTATGTCAGTGGCTCACACACGCATAATGCATAGTCAGACATACACACACGCAGCATGTTCAGTTGCTTAAAAACTGTGTTGTGACATGTATAATGAAAGTATCATAAGCTTGTGCTGCTCATAGGTTTTCGTGGTTTTCAGGTTATCCTGAATCCCCATCAGTAGTGCAGCAAGTATCTCACTGAAAGACAACCTTGTCGATCCAGAGCCATAATCTATAATTGCACATTCTGTGCTGTCAATTCATTGTTAGAGAACAGCCTGGTCTCATGAAATTTCATGAAATGAGCACAATGTCTGAAAATGCAAATAACGTCTTCTGTTCACCAAAAGTGAGAGAAACCTGTTTCTCCATCTCAAAAGGGTTAGATGGAAGAGACAGGCAGTAGTTTGACACTGAAACAATTTTCTGTTAATTGCACTATAACTTATAACAAACGTTGTCAAAACAACAGATCTGTGATCAATAGAGACTGGTATATTTTGACCTCAGATCCATCTCTTTTCCAGACCTTTCAAAATCCCTCTTTATTCACCGACAAAAGATCACAAAATTTGACCAATTTGTTGGTCAGGTCAGATCCAGGAGAGGCAAGAGGTCTTCATGTAAGGTTGTGCTCCTCGCAGAGATTGCACCTTATGCAGAGCTGGTACCCTTCTGAAATATAGTCTAGAATCAGCAGCTACAGTTACAATTAAGTCATGTATCACTTGCAATTAAAATAATGTAATTTATTTACATCAATAATTATAATAAGGATAAACACTTTTTAACTATAAACGCTCCACTATAAAGTGCTCCACAATCAAAAGAATAAAAACACAAACATATACACAAATAGGACATACATAGACATACATAAGACCTACATAGGGGAGGTTACAGCAAATACCAACAAATGATGTCTAAGGAATTTGACAGTAAAATAAAAGTAAAAAAACAACAACACCACCATGACATAAAACAAGGTATTAATTGAAAGCAAGTCGATAAAAGTGAGTTTTCAGTTGTCTTTTGAAAGAAGATACAGTTAGATAGTTAACGTATTTCGTCAACGTCCACGTTCTTCAGTTTACATATCTTGCTTTAAAAACACGCATCTGAACATAAATCAAAGCACTTTGAATTAAATCACTCAATTAAAGACCTAAATTGTGATGTCATAGAGAAGGTCCTCGAAACGTGTAAATCCTTTTGGATTCAATTTATGCTCGTCTAACGGCTTCAAGGACGAACTTGATGTTTCATTTTTTCTGTAAATTACCACTCGGGACTTGCACATGATATGTCCCCAAGCACTATGAGCGGCCATCCAGCCCAGTGATTGCTTGGGCATCATATCATAGTGTGTTTCAATTGAAGCCCTTATTGACCCAATTACAGATGTGATGCCTGTGATGTCTTCTATAAATAGCCTGTTGTTTTCTAAAATTGTAGACACACAGCAAGGCTTTTTGTCTCAAACATTTGTGTTTTCTTCTCCCCTGCTGCCTTTTTGCAATAAATGCAATAAGATTTTTCTTCATTTTTTTGTGTGCAATTCCATTTGTTTTTTGAGCCTAAGTTGTATTAGTTGCCTAACCATTAGCTAACGTTTCAAATGACAAACAGGTGAAAATAGCATGTCCAATTACTGTCACATAGCCTACTCTTTTTGTGGTTCACATTACTTGTGTCCACAACAAATAAATTTTTTTTTGAAACTGTACTGGTAAAGACATACTTCCCTTGTTGATAACTTGATAACTTTGATTGCTGGACGTGAATTCCCATATTAAGAAATTTAGGCAAATAAAAAAAAAAAATAAATAAAAAATAAATTAAATTGTGAAATGTTAATAATAACAACAATAATAATAATAATAATAATAATAATAATGATAATACACACTTTAAAATACAATGAAATCTCAAGGTGCTAAGATTAGAAAGACAGAGACGGGGATGGCATGTGACAAAGGTCCAACCTAGGATGTCATGAGAAGGCAACATGGTATACGCCCAGTACCGGCAGGGCAGACAGGGCAATTGCCCAGGGCTGGGTCACCCAGTGTTCCCTCTCCATCTGAGCCTTGCAAAACACTGTGTCATGTAATCTCATGTGGGATGGGCCACAGCCTCATTTTTACATAAAAAAACCTAGAGCAGATTTAAACACTTATTAAATAACACATATTTACTTATGTTAACGTTTAACTGTTTACTTATATACTAATATATTTGTTTACTCAAATTTGTCCCAAATTCCCACCATCTGAATTCAAGAGCACAGAAGAAACAATGTACGGTAGTTCACTTTGGAATAGATCACTGAAAACTTTGGCAAACCATAGGCAAATGGCCTATGGTTCATGCAGAACAAGTGTAAAGCACCAATATTCTAAAGTAAGGATTGATAGTGTATGACAGATAAGTCCTATTCTTCAAGAATGCAGTACATATATTTTTTTATTAATTTAAAAAACTTTGAAGTTAAGTGATAGTATATGGTTTGAAGGCATTACTTCCTTCTACGTGCATGAACTGACTTCCCTAGAGGGTTACATCACATTATTTATGCATTGGCCAGCACTAAATCCATCGCTCTCTCTGACCAAAGTTACACTGGGGCAGGGAGAGTAAAAACACCCAGGGTAGTTTTCCTGGTCACATCAAGTCTTGGACTGAAATGGTCTTGGCATTTAAGATTCATTCTGGGAGATGCCTTTTAATCAAGGGTTAGCCAATATATTTCAGTTATCAAACATTTTCAGTCAAGGATTAGACTTGAATAACCTGAATTTGCATTTGTCCAGTGAATTTCTGACTTAATTGTCCAATGCACATTCCGATTCCTAATGTAATTTCTTTATAGCCTTATAATTTCTTTTAGCTCTTGCCAGTCATTAAAGTGTGAAAGTGTTTTGAAGAGTTCAGTAGGTTATGCCTTGTGTGTGGTTGGCTACATTGCAGTGGTTTACTATTACTACTATATACTTACTATTATTACTATATACCAAGGCACTTACAGGATAGTGCTCATGTGTTAGAGATCCAGCGAACTCCCTCTGGAACAATGTCCAGCGAACTCCCTCTGGAACAATGTTACATATGTACACTGTTATTAATTAATTAATTAAATAATTATTATTAATTACACAATACACGGCTGAGCCAAATTGGAGATTTGCACAGTCTGAGATATGCTGCTGTGCAAATGTATAGACTTGTCTATAGAGGTGTGCATCAGGAGATAACAACTGGATCACTTGCCTCCAGTGCTTTAGACTGAATTTAGTGCTAACACTAGACGGCACACAGACAGAGTGAAAAGCTCCACCAACGCTGGGCAATTCTACAACTTGCTGTTACAACCAAAAACATGATTCCTATCAGATAAATATTAAGTTAAATTGATTTCTTGACCCTGCAAACATCCCCTTAGGATTTAGAATTGAGTCATTATCTACTCATCTAATGGCAGGCATCCCAAATCTGGATCACACCATCATTGTTAGCTCAAGCTGATAATACTTAATACTTAATCTACATCTGAAGTCATCCCCACCTCCCTCCTCCCTTTGACCCACCCTGAGTTTCTCTTTTTTTCTCTCTCTATTCTTTTTATGTGTCCTTTTTTAATTCTTGCCAGAAGTGCCAGCGTCTCCATGTACTGATGTGTCTAAGAGTCTGTAGTGTTTTCATCAGGTCGTTGTTGAACTGCCATGTCTCAAATGCCCGTGGTAGTAGCCATTATAGGTCAGCTGATCCTCCTGCTGATGCTAGGTTTACCTGCAGTTGCATTAGGACATTTTATTCCTTTTCACATTTCTCTACAATTCAAATTCCTGTTTGACTTGCCGTTTGACTTGAAATTTTCACTGGTGTTCATTCTTGTACTTATATTACACATACATACACACATAAAGTTTTGCCATTTTTAAAGGACCATTCCATTCCAAAAACACGGTTTTCCAGCTTTCTGCATGGTTATTATCTGACTGCTTCGTTTAGATTCAGCGTCACTCCGTGGGTTCGCTTTGTTTGCTAGGTTGACACGTGATGCCATTCCTTCCGCTTTTTATTCACAAGTAATGTTAGCTTTCGTATGCTAGCGTCTCGTATGCTAGCACTTGTCAATCAAAGCTCCTGTGAACGGAGAGGATACACCCACAGTTATCAAGACAGCTGCTAGATGTAGTGAAAATGTGGGTACATAAAACTGTATTTTTGTGTGAAAATGAAGGCAAAGATGTTTTTAGTGAGTTTACTGGACTTTTAAGGTGATTTACCAATAGCACAAACTGAATAGTCACGAACATGGGTTTTTAAGAACAGCAACATGGGAATCAGCATGTTGACTATCAGCAGCATGCAATGCTTAATTTATTCTGTTTGCTGTCTCCATTAGGATTTTGTTAGCATTTGAAGGATGTGTGGGTTAACAGGGATAGCTTTTTAGAAGTCAGACTTATAGCAAGGGTGTGTGTGTGTGTTTGTGTGCGTGTGTGCGTATAAGAGAGAGAGACAGAAAGGAAGAGTTGGAATTCCTAACAGAGGAGCTAAAGTGATACGTCTGTAACCGATGCATTTGATTTCATGTCAGTGGAATAATTCACATTAACATGAAAGATACCATCGCTAACCAAAGAGACCATTTCCATCTGTAATTCCACAATCAGATATCAAAAAGGATCAATAGTAAAAAGCAAAACAATCAACTGAAACATATCACAGACAGAATATTAGTAAAGGATAGCAGATATAGATGAACAATAGAAGCCACCAAAAGACATCAAGAAGACATCAAAAGCCATTCAACAAAATCAGAAAATACTTGGAACACACCAGACATGACGATGACTTACACATAGCAGCATTTTATTTATTTATTTATTTTTTTTACCACATGAGCGTTGTGTCCTTCACTGCAAACCTATTTTACTTTTCCAATTGTACATTGTTGTTCTAATCTGTGCAAGTCCTTACAATCTGATTTGCTGCTGACCTCATTTGCAAGCATCGAGGTAAATCTAATAAATAAGTGCTGCCAATTTCTGCATTCTCTCGCTTTTTAAGTAATTGTGGGAATGTGGGAAATAAATGTTTGCAGCTATCACTTCCAACAATAGTTATATTGTCCTTGCTGTGCTCTTTTATTCATGTCGCTTGTCTGCAAACTCACCCAATAATCAAAGCTATTTCCAGAAAAGAACAAGCAGGCACAGAAAAGTGATACAATTTTTCACAAAAGTGACAGTGGAAAATCATGGCTTCAGATTAGCAAGGATGCCTTTCCTAGTTTTTTACCATCATGCCAATTGATTCTGGTCCAAATTTCATCAATTACTGTAGAGCTCCATATCTCTCAGTTTCCAGGGAGTGCTGCTCTCTGATCCAATCCAATGGGACCAAGGGAAACTCAAACAGTCCAAACCCAAAAGCAACCAAAAATGTCTTTTTCAACACAACACCACTCACACTGTGATGAGACCTGCTTAAAGCTGGGGTAGCCAATTTTTTTTAGAACCATTTTGGTAATATTTAGTGAAATTCTCTTTACATCCCGACAGCTATCAATAAATCAAATGCTCTAAGAATTCCGGCCTCTGTGACTGTCCCATGCCCTGTCATCAGCTACTCCAAAATCTCAGGGCACCTGAATCTTAACAACCAATCAGGACAGCTCTCTGCATGGAGGCGTCCCTAGCACATAGCTCAGTCTAGTCCTGACTGCCCTGCAAACTGCAGAGAGAAAACAAATATTTCCACAGAAGAGATGACATGAAACAGCCATAATCCAAACTGAATACTGGGACTGGAATAAACTTGTTGTGACAAGACCTGTTCATCAGGCAGGAGCCACATTCAGGTCAGTCAACTGGTGTTAGGTACTTGTGGCTTTGCAACTGCGATAGATAATCTATATGTGACAAAAATGTCAAATATTTCAATAACAACTGAGTAACAGACTGAGCTAGACTGAATGTTTTCTGTAATAGGTTTGGAATGAAGTGTGCCCAGACAGCGCTCTCAGGCCTGGGACAGTCACAGAGACCAGATTTTTTTTCTACTTGTACATGTCATCCCCCTCTCTCTCCCAGTCTTTCCTGTCTCCTCTTTCAACTGTCTAATAAAGATGTCGAATAAAAATGCTCCCCAAAACCATCTAAAACCGGGGAACCTGGAAGTCACCACTTGCACTCCCAAAACCAGCAACATTAAGAATGTGGTACTAAAACACTGGCATGTAGTCCAGAGTGACCCCCTTCTTACAGACACTTTTAAAGATCCACCAATGGTTACTTTTAAGAGAGCTAGAAACATCAGAGATAGAGTGGTTAGAGCATGCTCACCCAAAGAGGTCATCTCTAGTAACCCTACAGGTAAAATTCCTGTTGGCAATTTTAAATGTGGTAACTGCACTAATTGACGGTACATTAAGAATGTCAAGTCATTCAATCATCCTGTGAATGGACAAAGAATAAATATAAAGACTTTCATAACATACAAAACAAAAAATGTCATATACAAAATATAATGTCCATGTGGTAAGATATACATTGGTGAAACATCCCATCCCCTAAAAGAGAGAATTACCGAACACAGGAGTTGTATCAAAAGAAATGATGAAACTAATCCAGTTTTTAAGCAATTATTTTAAGCAAACCAATCACCACATTTCCTCCGTCTTTTTCTTACGGCGCAGCCAAGGGCATCATGAGGCAAATTCAGGCAGTCAGTCAGTCAGTCATCTGTCGCATCGTGAGATGATGCACTTCGGGAGATGGCCTCTAGAGGGTGTCTTTGACTGCGAGATGCAGTGTTTCCCATACAGAGGCACAAAATCAAAAGTTGGTCAGTGTATAGAAATGGATCTTAATCAATCTCTGATGTGCGCATCACATCATGGTTGTAACAGTAACACGTCTTCTGCTGCCCTACAAACTGTAACGGTAGGTCATCTTGTGGCATTTAAGTAACTTTAGTGGAATTAGGTAATTTAACCATGTCGCTGTGCTTCAGCGCATAGAATTGAACACACACACCATGGGTCTGTACAGGATCTGTGCTTGCTTATTGGTATTGAACAGATTAAACAGTGACAAAAGAGGGATGAGTTCTGGATATTTTATCTTAAAAGTTTATTTCCGGAGGTTATGAATGAGGATTTTACAATCAAAGAGTTCCTATAGATTTTTTATTCACTTATTTATTCTTTAAAAAACAAAAAATATGTTTTATATATTTATTTATTTCTGATTGTCACATTTCATATTTTGTACCCTGCTGTGCCTTCTTGTCTTATGGAGTGAAGAGGGAAACTTTTGCTGAACTTCTATATTTTGTTGGTAACCAGTTGGTGGGCTTCTGGTTTGTCACATGACCACATCCTCTGTTCCTGCATAGCTCAATGAAACTGTGTTAGTATTCTATTGGTTGTTATTTCCACTGTCTCTTATTATATTGGTTGATTTTAGTGTGCTTATGAATATATACCCTTTCAGACATATTGTTTCATGTAATAGGGTAGAGTTTGCACACTTGCAAATCACAATTTAATGTTGCGACGTTTCGGTCATAGACCTTCTTCAAAGCATCAAACGACATATTGTTTCATAACTTTCCTGATGAAGGCCACCAGCCAAAATGCGTTGGTTTTGCTAATTAACGTTTGTTCCCAGTACTACAAGTGTTGCTGGAATCAATTATTTTCCTGTGTTACCTGCCCATTCCATGCACCTTGTCAGTAGGCGAAGTTGTGCCAGAATACCTTTTCATCAAGGAACCTGGAGAGGCATCAGCATAAACTGTTCTGGGTCAAATCCTCCAGCAACTGGAGTCACAACACCGGGCTCTCCGCGGCCTTCAGCAATGACAGATGCTCATGGAAATTGTGAAAGGATTGAGCTGTACTCTGTTCAGAGTTTGCTGTCGACCATCAGGTCCAATGCTTAGGTTAGCCCATGACGAAGTTGGACAGCTAGTATCCTTGATTCCTTCCAGTGGTGGCTTCAGCTTGGACCTTAGAGTGGAAGACGTCGTCGAGAAGGTGGTTCAATAAACAGTGTTTTGGTTGAACTCTCCCTGTGATCCTGTGTTTGTGTGAAACCCCTCAGAAGTGTTACATACTGGTACTCCACTGTACGAATCAGGAAATTATTGAAACTGGTATTAAATGCTCAAGAAACTTGACAAGCACAATTTTCCCCTTAATCCATCATCATTAAATTACCAGAGGCAAACTCCTTTCTTTTTCAGTGACGTGTGCTCTGGTTAGTCAACCATTTGGGTGCTTTTAACAATGTATAGCAAGAGTAATGGCCTGTCAATATTTCTATGGATACATACAGGTGACTACTGAGAAAAATAAATGTTTTCAAATATGGGGTGTCTTTGCAGTCAGTGTTTTTTAAAGTGTGTGCATGATAGAGAAGCATGTGGCGGTACTATGTCTGCTGGAGTAACCATGTGTGAGTGGGTGTGATCAAGTCTTTACTTACCAAGAAAAAACTGCCTGGAGTGTCCAATTTCTGATTTACATATACAGCCTTTGATTCCAACCACCAACATGCTTACCGCAGCTCACAAACACATACACACACACACACACACACACACACACACAAAGCAGAGGTGTGGAGTCATTATGACTTGAAACTTACTTTTGAATCAAGGTATTATCACTTGAAATGACTCGCAAATCGCAATATTAATTGCCAATGTATATACGCTAATCTAATCTACGCTAATTACATATTCCTCGTTGTAGTCTGCTACACCTAACTCACTCACACAGTTAAAAGCTGCTGTGGACTATCCAGACTCATGGTGGTGATGGTCCGACGAATTGTTGCTTTGTTGCATCATTGGTTCAATTACGTTTCACATGGGAAATTTTCATGCAAACCACATTTTGTCAACCAAAGCCATGTGGGAGCGATCGTTTACTTTATTGGTTAAAATATTGTAAGAAAAAGGACTTTCTGACTTTAAAAACTTTAACATATTTAATTCATGCATTGGTTTTGCTGCTAGAAAATCACTGAGCTACTTCATGGTATGTGGATGTACAGTTTGATGTACAGGTTGATGCTTCTTTGACTTATACTGTACAGCCTGGTGTACAAGCACACACTGTGTTTCCTTTATGCAGGGCTCTTGGGGCTGGACACTGCATACTGTAATTCTCCTAAGCACTGCGCATTGCATAAAAGCATCTACTGTATATAGATTGTCTTTGAATCTCCCGCTCCTTCCTGTTTTTCCTGTCTCTTTTCGCTATAAACTGAAATGCAGTATATAATAATTAGGGGTGTCACGATTCTCCAAATCCACGATTCGATTTGACTTTCGATTAAAGGTCACGATTCGATTCGATTCGATTTTCGATTTAAACATTTTTTTTTTTCAGCACTGACGGCTATGCCATTGTTAGACTATCAAGTCTTGATTTGTAAAGATCAACAGATCATTGGTTTTATGCCCTGACAACTGTCATTTACATTTTCAAATTCTTCTTTAAAAAGATGGTATCAAGTGTGATATAACTGCCATATTTTTTTTTCGGAATGTACCACACTAAGGCCATATGGTCAAATTTTTTCAAAGTTTTTCCATTTAATAAAACACAACTTTCCCTTTAATTTGGTACCAAATACATGGCAAGGCGTTTCAGGGCGTCTCCTTACTTCAGTCAGTGTCAACATTCACAGTATGACAACAAAACAGATCCTTCCTATCTTGGCGATAGGCTTTCAAAATACATACAAAACCTCCAGCGCTTCAGCCCACACAGTAATAAGATCAGACAATAATAGTCGCCAAACAAATATGGAAAAAGTCGCCAAACTTACAGTATATGAATAAAAGTCGCTGCAACCTGGCCAGTCCTCCTACCGAGTCTTCGGCGCACTGCCTCCCGGGAAAACAGCGGCTGTCTCCGGCGGTGAGAGCAGGTAGTTCCCGCTGTTTAGTGAAGGTGATCTTGTGTCTTGTTTTATCGAGCAAGAACAAGCGATTTCGATCAAAAGACTTCAACTCACAATGTCTTCATAACTTTCCACTACATACGGCGGGTCAGGTTCTGTCTCACAGCACAATCTGACAGCTTCCAGAAGGTTTGAAAAGCGTGACGCTTAGCCGGCGAAGCCATTTTTACCAGTGGAGGACGACTAAACCCGGGGAAAATCAAACGTCTCAGTGTCACCAGATATACAGTATTTTCCGATTCCGGTTCATCGATGACAACCTGAAGTATATAAAAGAAAGCTGATAACTGATTTTCAGTTTTTGGTACATTTTAAACGATTTAAAAATGACGGGCGCTCTTGGGCGCTATAGTGAAATATGGGACGGGCGCTCTCTAGCAGCTACGCTGTGTCGTCATTGAAATATTTTGTTTTTTTTCTCTACGCGTGCAAGTAGGCAGGGGTGGAGAGAAAAAAAATACTCTGAGAACCTGCTTGTGATTTCAAAGGTCAAAATCGAACACTCATTTCGATCGATTTTCGATTTAGAATCAAAATCGTGACACCCCTAATAATAATATATTAAAAAAAAGTTCGCATTTTCGACAAGGAGTTTCATTGATATCATAATTAATCATAATAGTCCATGGGCCAGACCAGATATCGGTACCATCTGAGTGGGCAAAACCTTACCTATACTAAATTGTTTATAGGGTCAATATAAGTAAATTAATATATGATAGCCTTTCCAGAGGAGCAGCTTTTCATATTTATTGGACATTTTATTTTCCCCTATTAGCGCCTGTAGGAGATTTTGTTGTTGTTGCTATACTTGTTTTCGTTCCCCCCAATATAAATTATTTCTAAATAAATTATGTAATTGAAAATATACAGTATATTTAATAGAAGCCGACTCCACTTTTGAAATAATTAACACATAAACACAGGTTTACAGAAGGTTTTGTTTATGTCCAGGTTTCCCAGATTCCATCTCTGTAGCATCTCTGTAGCACGTGAGTTGCGTGTTCAGTGAGTGAGTCTAGTGGCTGGTGACTGGTGACTGCTGGGACCATAGGCTAGTCTGTGACAGATGCCTTGCCCTTGTAAGTAATTTTGTTCAAAGTACTTCAAACAAAGATAAAGCCTACCCATCAACAGAATAAAAGGTTTAAAAACGTAACCAGACTGTGTTTACCGCCTCAAGTGAATTAACTTATCCCCAGCCAGATCCATATTTAGAGGTAACGTTAGCTAGCTAGCTAGCTATTTTAGCTAGCTATTTTAGCTAGCTAGCTAATTTTCTTTAGCAATTTTCTTTCCCGCCACTTTACGCTACAGTGGCTACACTCAGGTCCTCAACTATAGAATATACAGCGTCGGGACCTGAGCTCTGCTCCCAAAATTTCTTCAGCGAAGCAGTCAAGAAGAAGAAGATGAAGAAGTCGTCTCACCGCGCCAGAGGAGCTGTCCGCTTGTGTACCGCCTGCTGGACCGGCTACATCCTGCCGTCAGACCTCCACCCCCGCTGCGAGGCTTGCCTGGGCGCCGTTCACGCCGGGTTAGCGTTGACTCCGCAGGCCTCCTGCCAATTCTGTGCTCGACTGCCTGTGGAGGAACTGCAGCGGCGGGCGGACGCCTTCACGGCGCTCCAGGTAGAGGGAAGCGGCGACGGTAGCTGGGCTGACCGCGGCGCCGTCTCTCCGGACGACGAGCTGGACAAGATCCTCTGCGGCAACGACTTCCCGAATATTCCGGAGGAAATCCTCGATGGCGGGCACGAGTCAGCCGGCTCGGCTCCCTCCATCTCGGGCTCTCCTCCCGATTCTCCTATCTCCCCGTCGGGAGACCTGGAGCCTGATCTTGAGGGCGGGGCCACGCAATTGCGGCTTTCTCCTTCCCCACCGCGGCAAGGAGCTCCGCTGCTGCGGTCCTCCGCTGCTGCGGTCGTCTCCTTCTCCACTCCAATCTGCCAGCCACATGCCAGCCGCCAAAGGACTTCTCCTGGACTTGCCGGACATCATTAAGCAGGCGACGGATTTGAGGGGCATAGCCAGGGCCGGTGCATCCATATAGGTGAACTAGGCAATTGCCTAGAGCGGCACTTTGGCAAGGCGGCAAAATGTGCTGCCTTGTGCCCTATTCAAAAAATATTGGCCACTGGTTGACCCACATTTTGCCGCCTTGCCAAAGTGCATGTAGTCCATTGATAAGGAATGTGTCAATCACGCTGCACCTGCAGCGCGCAGCCGCCTCCCTCCCCCACCTCCCTCCCCCACCTCCTTTGCTGCGATGAAGGCCTGCCGTGTACACTTCTGAAGGTAAGTTAAGCTTTATTTGCTCTCTAGTCATTGTTTAAGTTGTGAATCTGCTGATGATATAATGTGCTTGCGCACATTTCATGTGTGTGTGTTTTACGCACATGAGAAAGTGGTGTATAGGAGAGATTTGCACTATTTAGTTTGAGGAGCTGAAATTGGATTATTTGGAAAATAGCTGTGCTGTCATGACTCTGCTGTAAAGAATTTGGAACCAGGTTATTGGAGTTATTATGCAGACCTCTTTGGTGCGTTATTTGTATAGGCTATGGACATCCGCAAAATGTCCGCATATTGCGTCATGCATACTTTAATATTGTTGACACTTTGAGCACACTATAGCGTTGCACTAGACTATTTGCGTTATGTGTATGGCATATATTGGCATTTGTGTGTTGTTGCTGGTTTTTGCTTTATGTGTATGGCATATTGGCCTTTGTGTGTTGTTGCTGGTATGGTACGTTGCAAATAGAGGGGCGGCATAATTGTTTTTCGCCTAGAGCGGCAGAAGTGCATGTGCCAGTGCTGGGCATAGCGATGCCGGCAGAGCAACCTGCACCTGCTCACGGGGATGTGTACGTCCAGGAGCCACTGGTCAAACGCCCCCCGCTTTGGCTCTCCTTTATGCGTTTCCCCCAGTTCCCCTGATTTCTTGCCTCTTAGCGCGCGTTCAGGAGGAGAACCTAGCGGTTATTATTATGTTGGCACCAGAACGCACAAGCGCGTCTTGGTTCCCGACCATGGTGCAGCTACTGGCGGGGAAACCGTGGGAGCTGCCATGGCGCAGAGACGCACTGTCACAGCTGGACGGTGCGATCCTCCGCCTCCTGGTAATAGGCCAACAACTGTGGGCCTGGCTGCTGAACTGGAGCGCTTGGAAAGGTTAGATCTGCCCCCTGCGGTGGTGCGCACTATCCAAGGTGCGAGAGCCCCTTCTACTACAGCGCGTTACGCAGGTAGATGGTCTGCTTTTCAGCGCTGGTGTGAGGAGAGAGGCTCAGATCCCACGTCGTGTCCTCTGCCTCTCGTGTTAACCTACCTTCAGACGTTGGTAGATAACGATTTGGCTCCATCTACAGTCAAAGCGTATGCTGCAGCCATTGCATCCTGCCACGAGGGCTATGGAGAGAGATCAGTTTTCGCGCATCCGTTGGTGAAGCACTTTTTAAGGGAGTCAGACGACAGAAACCTGTCGTACGCTCTCTAGCTCTGCAGTGAGATTTACCTCTGGTGTTGCACACTCTGGGGGGTCCCCCTTTAGAGCCGATAGCCCAAATCTCTCTCAAGATGCTATCCCTGAAAACAGCGCTCCTCCTAGCCCTGACATCAGCTGAGAGAGTGAGTGACTTATGCGCGCTGTTGGTCTCGCCGTCCTGCCTTTCTATTAGAGAGGACGGGAGCGCAGCGACTTTACAGCCAAATCCCTCATTCACACCTAAAGACCTAACAAACTCCTTTCGATCGAGAATTATTTCCCTCGAGGGGTTCTTCCCCCCCGCCTCACAGAAATGAGGCAGAGGAAGCGTCTCACCGACTCTGCCCAGTGCGCACATTGTCTCAGTATGTTTTGCGCACAGAAAACACCCGACAGACACAGCAGCTGTTTGTTCATTACAGAGGGCATTCACAAGGCTCGGCTCTGTCAAAACAGCATCTGTTGCACTGGCTGTGTGATGCCATCACACAAGCCTACAGTGCGGTGGGAGCCGAACCGCCACAGGGCATCCGGGCGCACTCCACGAGAGCCTTGTCATCATCTTCGGCCCTCCTCAGAGGGATGGCGGTGGCAGACATCTGCGCAGCGGCATCTTGGGCTTCTCCGTGCCCTTTCATCCGTTTCTATCTGCGCAATGTGTCTGAGTCCTCCCTGACTCATTCAGTCTTAAACGTGCTAGACCGCAGATGTCGTGTTGTTAGATCTGCCGTTTTTACGCACATGCCAAACGGTGTGCCCCCAATCTAATCATCACGGATTATTGGGCTGCATGAGGGATCATTACGATATGTAATCAATGTCTCACATTCTGCAACGGCAGTGTTGTGTGGAGCGAGTGTTCTATCACTCGCCTTGTTTCCACACAAGGTTGACATGAGGTCAACCATGGCACAGCCGGTGTTTTCCTGCCTTATTACGCTTCGCATTATAGGGTTGTGAACTGGTGTATGTTATCTGCTTGAGGTCCTTGGTGTCTCAGTGGGCATTGACTACATCAGGTCCCGACGCTGTATATTCTATAGTTGAGGACCTGAGTGTAGCCACTGTAGCATAAAGTGGCAGGAAAGAAAATGTAACCCTCTAACCCTAGTCGTAACACATTTTGAATGCAGCTGTTCATATACACATTAACACAAATAAAACTGTTTTTGACTGAGACGTGCCAATTTAGTAGACACTATGTAGTATAATATATCTAGACATGTCTGTTGAACATGTTTCTACATGTAATACTAACAGTCAGTAGTCCAGACACACCCCAGGGAGAGGATATAATGAAAGAAAGATGATAGGTGATAGTAGTTATGGTGGTGATGATAATGATGATTTCTCTTTTACTGCTTCCGTGGAACTCCGCATCGACACCTAGTATTGGCGGCTGACTATGTGTTCTTTTGTTGTGCCTGTCAGATTTATGTTTTTATGTAATGTTGGGTTAGGGTTAGGGTTTGGGTTTTTAATACTTGTTACAAAAGCATTTGCGCATTGTGACAAAGTTAATTGGCTCAGAGGAAGCTGCCTTGGCTTCAATGTGTTGTAGGCACTCAGTGGATGTTGGGGTGTTTAGACTTGAAGAGCAATGAAGCAAAACATGTCCAAGGCACTGTTCTCTTAGAAACAAGTTAAAAAGCCTTCATTTTAGTGGCTAATGCATGGCATTACAGATTAAAAGCTGCACTGATGGGTGCCACACATGCATTAACTTTTTTTCTAAGCGAAGAGTGCCTTGGATTAGTTTTTCTTCATTGCTGTTCAGATGAAGTTAAAAACGTGATCTTGAACTTCAAGTGACACCTAAAATGACAAAAAGTACCCTAGCCAAAAATGGGCTGTTTTTCAGAAATGGAGTCAAATATCACTCAAAACAAAGCTGAAAGAAGGATTAGAAGATATGACACAGGGCAGTAAGAAGGAGAGAGGGAGGGGGTGAGTGAGACATAGTGAGGAGGAGAATGCCAATGGATGGATGGAGGAAACTAGTAATATTCCACATGTAACAGAGCAGAAAATATAGGACTAACACAGCCAAAAATCTGCTATTACTTTTTAACCCTTTGTGCCACAGATCTGATCTTTCCATGTCTGACTACAGGAATAAAATCCAATTCTATCTGGTTTCTTCCTGTTTAAGCAGCCATGGGTAAGTCAGGTCTGAGCCACAAAGAGTTAAAAATCCAATCTTGTGCATGTTTAAAAGCTTGCAAATGTGTGTGCCCTGATTTTGTAAGTAGCTATGAGGCAGAGTAAAGTGCCAGTTAAGTGTGTCATCAGTGGCTTGCTGGGTGGGACAGTGTGGAGCTGATGGAGGTTGTTGGCCTTTGTTGCCTGCATGTTCTGGTTCATCGATCAGCTCAGCTGCCTCACCCAACATGTCTGTGTGCTAGTAATGCATGGGTCAACAATTCTATTTTGTCCTGTAAAGGAACTTTGGTTTTGTAGATAGAGTTTAAAATAATGCATCACAACTAGGGATGCACCGATCCGATACTTGGCATCGGTATCGGGCCGATATTGGCCTAAAATGCTGGTTCGGACATCGGTGGCAGCTAACGTTATAATCCGATCCGATCCAGAGCAATCAGTTCGAGCCCCCGGAGTAATGAACGGGCGTAGTCGCCTGCCGTAAAACATGCCTGAGTTTGCACGTGACGCGACACGAGTGAGTGAAGAAGTTGGAAAAAGAAAGCGAGCGTGCAGGAAATGTGCTGATGTAAACATGTCAGCGGTTGGGAATTATTTTAGCCACAAAGGGATGCTAGATGGCTATGCCATTACTAGCGTCCCAAAGATCTTTATCCAACTCACTTTACCAAGAACGTCATCTGGCGACGCCTTCCAAACGCCTGCTCCTTAGCTCAAACTTACATCGAGTGTCCTTGGGCTTAGTATCATGTACACGCCACCATAAAGGTTTCAATTAAGTCTTCCGTTTTCACAAAACGAAGCTTTTTGGAGATGGGGGCTAAAGCTAATGCTACCGCGTTGATGACGCTGACGTGACCTGTGCGTGCGTCAGCGTCAGTGACTGTCAACACTGTCAGTGAACGGAGGAACAGGCTGACAGCAGAGAGAGGTGAGATGCTTCTGTTTCTGAAGAAAAACCTGCCTCTTGTCCTTACGTGATTAAAACTAGACTAGACTTGGCACACACTGGATGTTATGCCCAGAAAAAGCCTATGTGTAGCAGTATTTTTTCTGTCAGTTATTCACACTAAAGAAGAGGAAAAAAATATAAGCAAAGGCTGTATGGTTGTTTCAATATTGTTTTGTAGCAGTATGCACTGGTCAGTTTATTGCTCTTTTGCACTTTTGTGAGTTTTTTTGCACTGTATCCCTATATTGCAGCAATCTTTTATATATCCTAGGAACTGTCATTCCTATTTTGGTCAGTTCTTTTGCCCTGCTGCTTTTCTTTTTTTAACAATAAAATTATTGTTCCCATGTTATTTACATGTTGTATGCAGCTGTGTATCGGATCGGTACTCGGTATCGGTTGATACTCAAAATTCTGGTATCGTTATCGGATCGGCAGTAAAAAACGGTATCGGTGCATCCTTAATCACAACATACAGTATACATGCAATAATCTATACTGTATATTGCATACTTTGCTTTTTTGGCTTTATTGGACAGTTTACAGTGGAGAGACACAAGAAACATGGGAGAAATGGGGGATGGGAAAGGCATACACCACAAGCCACTCAAACCGCCTGCTGTATCTATTACGTTTTGCTGCTGCAACAAGCCAATTTCCCCATGGGGATCAATAAAGTTTCATCTTGTCTTACCTTATCATACACCATACATGAAATAAATGTTTACATGTCTTGGTGAGATTCTAATAATTATAATCATTTCAGCAAAGTGACACACACAAATAGTTTAATGAAGTCAAAGACCCTGCAGAAAGCGTGAATGAATTACACCCATGCAATAGTGGCTGAGAATAATTAATCATTTAATCAAATTAAAAAAATAGATTGTAGCAGCATTTGCTCAACAATTCATTAAGCCTAACCCACCTGCCACTCGCTTGCCATTAATCAAAGGGATGTTTTCTCATCTCACCCCCCTGCATAAGATAAGATGAAACTTAAAGGTGGACTAAGTAAGATAGTTACTCGCCCATCGCACAAAAAGACCATAATATATGTGCAGGGGGTTGACAAATTTTGAAAAATTATAAACACTATAAAACCAAACATATCCCTGAGTCAAACTTTGCATAACATAACACACAACGTACACCACATGCACACGCACACACACACACACACACACACACACTCACCAAGCTTGCTATTTCCCTTGTCCTATTCTGTATATACTGTAGACACTGTGCAATTCCTGATCCGTGTGTTTCCATTGATTCATATGTATATTAAAGTCTGGATTCATGGTTGATGACCCCAGGACCGCTCTTTGCTTCACCACAGATGGTAGTTTCTAATTACAGAGGTGATTCCCATGATTTTAGCGGGGAGGAGGGGGATGCATTAATTAGTACATGTGTTCTGGTGGATGCTGCTCTTTTAATTAAATAAAAGCCACAGCTGTAGATAAGAGAGAGTCAAGTGGGTGGGGGGGGATACAGTGTGTGTGTGTGTGTGTGTGTGTGTGTGTGTACACTTTGTGTTTGTGCATATTTATGTATTCATGTGAGTTTGTTTCAATGCCTGTCTGTGCTTTTGTGGCGTGAGTGTGTGTGTCCATGTGTGTGTGTGTTCACAAACCCATGCATCCATATTTTGCATAATAAACACATCAGCATAATTGCTCACCAGTAATCCTTTCTCCAGCGGACAAGCACCTATTGAGGCCGACCTCACCCACCAGCGTTTCAGAAAACAGTACAGTGGTCTGCTCTTCCCGTTTGCTATCTTTTTGACAGTTTGCCCAGAGACAACAAGGATATTGCATGGCAGAGGCATTATATTTATTTCCTGCCAAAGCTGGAATTAGATAAAAGTGACAGCACTGCTTCTAGATGAGGTGGGCTTTGACTTGGTAGCTGTCGCAGCAGACATATGAGAGCAGACAGTAGATTAGATTACAGAGCAGCCAAAGGGCTTCTTTGACTCTCGAAACTCACATTTTTAAACATTTGTAGACACATACAAAGACAGACAGGTACGCACACATGCACACACACAGGCTAAATGAAGAAATCTAGCTAACACATTTGATTGCATGTTGTGCGAGAGAAGATTAGATAAAACCTTATTGATTCATTCCTGTGGATAAATTGGGTCATTGCAGCAGCAAATAGTAATAGGATAGAGCAAAGAATAATAGCATATACTGCAGATAAGAAATGAGCAAATGGGGGTTATATAAACATGACATAACTGACAATTTCAGTGTGCACTGCAAAAATTACATATGAAAAAACAATAAATAAATACTTGATTTGAGGAGATACAGACTTGTAACAAGTGAAATAATCTGCCAGTGCAGTAAGATAATTATACTTAATAAGAATTCTTGAAATAAGAAAAATATCTGGATGCTAGAAAAGTGACAAATTACTTGAAATAAGCAGAAAAACACTGATTCAAAGCACAGTAATAAGCCAAATATACTCAAAACAAGCTGTCAATTCTTCTTTTACTGTTTGTTCATTTCTTAATTTATGTAAAAGGATCTTAAAACCAGAACTACAAAACAAATGAATATCCTTGATTCAATATACTCTTGAATCAAGATACTCTTGAATCAAGAATAATCCATCATTAGCATTTATGGCTTAAAATGAGGCAAAGCATTTCCACTAAATGAAATCAAACACACACAGAACTGACATTGTCCACATTTATTTATTCAACTTGCACTGCCATCTGAACAAGATTGCCTTGTAACAGTGTTGGGGTAGTTCAAAGGTCAAAAAAACAAAAATAAAAAAACGATACACATAGGTTGTTGCTTCTCAAAATAGTAACATATTACTTATATCACTACTTAGAATTACAATATTGAATTGAAACATCACTACTTGAAACAAGATTGCCTGACACTACTCTGTTACAGGAAAAATTAATGTTACAGCAGTGCATTACTTTGTAATGTGTTCCTCCCAACACTGGTAACATGTTTGTAAACATAATAAACCGTCATTAACATCTACAACAATTGGAACATCCTTCGTAGGGCTAGGCACCAGGCACAGAACATTTTTGGCACTGACTGAATACTTTGGTGGATGAGACAAAAAAATGGCAACAGTAAGTACTTTGTGTTGGATAAACCAAAAACAAAAAGGAAGAATTTAAACTTAGAGCTTCAATATTCCTGTTCTTACATGACAACTCTCCAACACTAGCCCCCTCCAGACAAGACCTCACCTGAAGGACATGAAGCAATGCCTCACTGGCATGTCCCACTTTCTTAGGCAGTGCAGCTGGTGAAGGAAAGAGTGTGGGGAGTGCCCTGAACAGTGCAATGGTGAATTCCACTAGGAGAAAACAAATCACATTTTAGCTCAAAGTTAGCCCTCCTAAACATCACTATGAGGTTAATGTTGAGGTCACAGGCAACTGAAATTATTATTTTGTCATCTTGAACACAGCATTATCATTCTGGATTTATTTTGTCAGCCTTACACATTGGCGACAGACACAATCCTATTCCCAGCCATGTCTGTGGAAATAGCAACACACTGTGTTAAGAGACACTGCAAGGTGACTTACCTCCATCCAGGGTCATGGGTGGTTTCATCACTTTCTTCCAAACTCCGTAAAACTGCACTTTGGAGCAAAAGTCTTCCCATCTCTTCTTTACTTCTATGTATTTGCGGTTGCCCTTATCCAGGACCCGACGCAGCTCATCCATCACCTACAGTGCGAATGAGCGTTAAAATCTGCAATTTTGGTTGTTTTGTGGACAAGCAAAAATGGCAAGTTATTCACTGACATTATTAAGATCCTTGAAGCATGGATATGCATCCAGGATCTTTGTGGGCCTGTCCTCTTCTTTCAGGGCATCACTGTCGATGAAGGTTCTTCTTGCTTCAGACTCAAGGTCAAGGAGTTGGGAGACAGGATCTTGGTTCAGTTTTTGTTTCTTGTACATCTCCTACAGAGTCTTATAATGCCTGGCCTGTGCTGGCAGACTATCCTTGTCCGCTAAAATGGAAAACACAAATCAGTATGGGCATGGGACATGTCAATGTGAATGATACTGTGGGTTTTAATCATCAAGTGTAACATAAAACCAAAATTGACACCTTTTAAAAACAGCCCACTATGGCTGGGTGATGTCTGTAAAAAATAATCCGACAATATAAAGTGGAAAACATACAAAAGTATCGTAACCCCCCCCCCACACACACACACATACTTATAATACATACAACTGTAATGTTCTGCGTAATGTTATGCATTCAACAATGTGTGGCTATGCTCTTTCGAGTAGAGAACCTGATGAATGAAAATAAATTAGACATCAACTTTCACATCACAATATATCAAGACCCAATTAGTGTCACAATGTCTGTAAAATATTATGATATCCAACACTCTCATCATTTTGCCCAGCCCTACCGCCCATCATCATTGTCAAACTCTGCGATTCTACTTACATGTACTGTGGTTATCATCAGAACTGGTCCCAGAACTCTGATTCAATAGAACTGTTGATGCACCACTAGAGTCAGCATCATAATCTTCTCCTGTGTCACCTGTTGAGAAGTCAATGCAACGCCTCTTCTTTGGACGGCCCCTCTCTGGTGTAGGCCCCTGCATCTTTTGTGGGGACTTCACGTTCAGCAGCCTCTTGTGAAGATTACTGTAAATGCTCATCTGTGGCAAATAAAATTTGAATCATTTTGAGAGAAAAAATAAAAATTAAAGCCTTGACTACTTTTTTAAAAATGTCACAGAGAAACGACAGTGAATAAAAAAAAATAAAAAAAATCGATAAATACTTCATAAGTGTAAGAAATAAACAGTCCCAAATTTTAATGACTTACATGTTTCACAGGTTTTTCTTTGTCTTGTAGCATGGGATAATACTCCACTACTCTCTTAGCCATGGCAGTGAGTTCATGTTTGGAAGGGTACCGGACCTCCTCTCCTTGTAGACTTGCCCTCAGGATGGAAATCATGCTGGTGACTGTGTTCCTCACCAGCCTGCATCTCAGCTCCTTGGACATCACACATTCCCCCTCTCTGCCAGTGCGGGCCATCTCAAAGTAGTGCTTACGAGCTTGTTCCAACTCACTGTCTGTATAGATCACATATTCTGGTGGACTGGGTAGCTGTAGGGTCTTCCTTGGGCTTTTCTTCACCAAAGGAGTGGATGCTTGGGGGTAGACTGTAAGTGTTCCACGAGGTGAAGACATAGTTCCTGTTTCAGCAGAGCCAGCTTTATCTTGTAAGATGGGATTCTCATCCTACAACAGCAGATCAAAAAAAAAATTACAAGTTAAACAATGGAGACAATCAGAAACAACATGTCTTGTACAACTTGTTTTCAGAGCAAAGTAGGTAACCAATTACCTCTGGGCTGATCAAAGCCCACACTCTTTTCCTCCTAAGAAAGTGTTCTGGCCCAGGAAAAAGGTCTCTCAAATCATCACGAGTGAGGGTGTGCAGCAACACCTCATCAATGTTGGCAGCTATAAAGACAGCAGGATCATTACTATCCAACATTTTACAATCAAAACTTAGTATTTAGCTTTTTAACACCCAAACATGACATACCATTTAAAATTGACACTAACATTATCCATTGTCCCCTTGCTGTAGTCCCTTTTGTCGCTTCCTAACCTGGTGGGAAGAAAAAAGATGATGTTTAGTTTAGTCAGACAGGCTTAGGACAAGTTATCCCTGATAACTCGAGATTGTTTTTTACAGTATGATGCTTATCTTGGATCTCAAGTCCTGCAGCAGTCGAAAGTTGCGAAAGTTGCCTAGCTGAAAGCTAATGTGGGATCTACTGTGCACAAGCAACGGGGAATGAGAATCCTAGACAGCTCAACAGGTTGCAGGCTAAAAACTACCAGTATGAAAATAGAAGCACAACTTGTTATCTGCAATGCTTTAACACATGTATTACTCTACTTATGAGTTTTAAAAATTATTTTTTTCACTTATAAATTTGTCTGTTATGATATATTTTATTAAGTTTTTAGATAAGATATGGTGATAATCAATCTAATTCATAGTTATTAACTTAAATTAATAAAGAGAACATCTTCAACTGTTTTAAATGTCATGCTTGTCATTTTAACAAAATAAGCAGCTTAATTAATGAGTTCATGTGTTACTATTACCTATTACTTTGGACGCTTACTGGAATAATTGTGATATTGTGGAGGACTTTATAGACATTATTCACCATAATCTGTGGTTTGGGTATGTTTAACACATGCAGTTATATTGTGTGCTTCTCAGGGTTAAGGAGACACGGTCCCTTTAAGAAAGTCTGGTTTTCTGAGTCTGACGTCAGCTCGACGTAATGTTTTTGAGCGCGAGGTAAATTGTCTTGCTCTGTGGGTTAAAAAATAAATGACACACAAGTTGATGTAGTCAACGAGAGAAGTTGTCCGTCTCCGCATTCCTGCCACTTCTACACTGGTGACCCCGACGTTTGTCTGCTGGACGTTTCCAGTGACAGCTCTTCACAAACATGGTGACTAACGCAGTTTCCCTCAAACTACCGGAGTTCTGGGAAGCGTCGGCCTCGGCCTGGTTCGCCCAGACGGAAGCGCAGTTCGCGATTCGGGAGATCACCGCAGACGCCACAAGATACTTTTACGTGGTGTCGGCCCTCGGGAGTCAACTGCATCCTGAGTGGTGAACCTCCTCAAAACTCCCCCGCTGCAGGATAAATATGAGACACTCAAAGCCCATCTGTTGAGAGCTTTTAAACTTTCCGTCGCCGAGCGGGCTAGCCGGCTCTTCTCTCTGCAAGGCCTCAGCGACAGCAAGCCGTCTGAGCTCATGGACAGGATGCTGAATCTCCTGGGTGGGCACAAACCCGATTTCCTCTTCGTCCACCTGTTCTTGCGACAGCTGCCTTTCCAGGTATGGGCTGCCCTGGCCAACACCACCATCACTGACTGCCGTGCTCTGGCCGAGGAGGCTGATACATTTTTCCTGGCTGGTCAACAACACTGCGCGGCCGCGCTGCTTCCTGCCCCAGTTCTTTCACCACTGCCTGGAGGCACAACGGTCGCTGCCGTAGCAACAGCTCCTCGTCGGCGGCAGGACCCCGGCCTGTGTTTTTACCATGTTTGGGCCCAAAGCCAAGCGGTGCCGATCGCCATGCCGCTTCAGCGTGGCGGGAAACGCCGGGGCTGGCGCTCAGTAGTGGCCCTGAGCGTCGGCCGAGCAGGCAGGCTGCTGTTCATCCAGGACACCATCTCCGGACGGCGTTTCCTGTGCGACATGGGCGCGCAGAGGAGTGTCCTGCCCGCATTGGGAGTGGACATCCTGGCCGGCGGACACGGCCCCCCCATGGTAGCCGCTAACGGCAGCCCCATCCGCACCTACGGCACGTGGATACCACCAGGTGCCCGTCCACCCGCTGGACGTCCCCAAAATGGCGGTGATCACCCCATTCGGACTGTTTGAGTTCCTACGCATGCCATTCGGCCTTAAGAACACCGCACAGACCTTCCAGCGCCTCATGGACTCGGTGCTACGGGACCTGCCTTTCCTTTTCGTCTATCTGGATGACATCCTCGTCGCCAGCACCTCCAAAGCGGAACACCTGTCCCACCTTCGGACTCTCTTCAAGCGGCTCAGCCAGCACGGGCTGATCGTCAACCCAGCCAAGTGCCAGTTCGACTTCCTTGGTCACCGCATCACCAAAGACGGGGCAGTCCCCCTCCCGTCGAAGATGGACGCCGTCACGAATTTCTCGCGCCCGCTCACGATCAAGTCCCTGCAGGTGTTCCTCGGCATGGTGAACTTTTACCACCGCTTTATCCCCCAAGCTGCTCGACTCATGCGACCCCTGTACGAGGCTCTGAAAGGCAAGGACCCCAAACACGCGGTGGACTGATCCGCGGAGAGGGACAAGGCATTTACAGACGCTAAGACTGCTCTGGCTAACGCCGCAATGCTGGCGCACCCGTCTCCCACAGCCCCGATCGCCATCACTACGGATGCTTCGGATTATGCCGTCGGCGCGGTGCACGAGCAGTGGGTGGGCGGTGCCTGGCAACCGCTCGCTTTCTTCAGCCGCAAGTTACGCCCCAGTGAACGGAAGTACAGCACCTTCGATTGGGAGCTCCTCGGCCTCTTCCTCGCCATTCGACATTTCCGTTTCCTGCTGGAGGGCCTCCAGTTCCCGGCGTTTGTGGACCACAAACCGCTGACGTTCGCCATGGCTAAGGTGGCCGAACCGTGGTCCGCCCGCCAACAGCGGCAGCTCTCCTACATTTCACCACAGACATACGGCATGTCGCTGGCAAAGCCAACCTCGTCGCCGACTGCCTCTCCCGGGCCATCGTGGGGGCCGTTCACTTGGGACTTGACTACGCTCGCATGGCAGCTGATCAGGCCGCCGACCCGGACATGCAGGCTTACAGGACGGCTGTCACAGGGCTGCAGCTGGAGGACGTGGTTTTCGACGATGCCGGCACCACACTCCTGTGCGACGTCTCCTTGGGTCAGCCCCGGCCCGTCATTCCCTCTGGGTGGAGACGGCATGTGTTCGACGCCGTCCATGGCCTCTCCCACCCGGGCAAAAAGCCATCTATAAAGCTGGTGGCGGCCAGGTTCGTCTGGCACGGGCTCAAAAAAGGCGTGAGAGACTGGGCTGGCACCTGCATGGAGTGCCAGCGCTCTAAAGTGCACCGCCACACCAAAGCCCCCCTGGCGCAGTTCCCGGTGCCCGAAAGGAGGTTCGACCACGTCAACGTGGACCTGGTGGGCCCCCTTACCCTCTCCCACAGTTTCACTTACCTTCTCACCATGGTGGACAGGACCACTCAATGGCCGGAAGCCGTCCCGCTGTCGTCGACGACGTCCACTGAGGTGGCCCGGGCGTTCATCGGGTCCTGGGTTGCCTGGTTCGGCACCCCATCTGACCTCTCCTCTGACCGAGGCCCAGAGTTTACATCCGAGCTCTGGAATGCAGTCGCAGAGGGCCTGGGGGTGAAGCTCCACCGCATCACTGCGTACCACCCACAGGCCAATGGGTTGTGCGAGCGGTTTCATCGCTCCATGAAGGCCGCTCTTCGGGCCAGCCTCAAGAACAGCAGCTGGGTCGACAGGCTCCCGTGGGTCATGCTGGGCCTCAGGACCGCCCCTAAAGAGGACCTCCAGTCCTCATCTGCCGAACTGGTTTACGGCCAGCCGCTGTGGGTCCCAGGGGATTTTGTCCCTAACACCATGGCTCCCTGGTCTGCAGCCCGCCAACGGGCCACGCTCCGGGACAACGCCAGTGTTTTCGCACCGGTCCCCACTTTGCATCACGGCCTCACACGGTCTCACGTCCCCAGTCTGCAGTCGGCAGGGTACGTTTTCATCCGCCACGACGCCCACCGTGGGCCCCTGCAACCTCCCTGCGACGGCCCGTTCCACGTCCTGGACGCCAGGGACAAGCACGTTGTGGTGGACGTCGGCGGCAAGCCGGAGCACGTTTCTGTGGACCGCCTCAAACCAGCTCACCTGGACTTGGACCAACCCGATGGCCTGGCCCTACACCCCCCACGCCACCGCAGGGTCCCCAAGGCTCCTCCTGCGGGTGCCCCGGCCCCTGCTCCCATTCTGCGGAGCCGTTGTGGCCGGGTCATCCGTCCCCCTCTGCGTTGATAAATTTGTCTGTTATGATATATTTTATTAAGTTTTTAGATAAGATATGGTGATAATCAATCTAATTCATAGTTATTAACTTAAATTAATAAAGAGAACATCAACTGTTTTAAATGTCATGCTTGTCATTTTAACAAAATAAGCAGCTTAATTAATGAGTTCATGTGTTACTATTACCTATTACTTTGGACGCTTACTGGAATAATTGTGATATTGTGGAGGACTTTATAGACATTATTCACCATAATCTGTGGTTTGGGTATGTTTAACACATGCAGTTATATTGTGTGCTTCTCAGGGTTAAGGAGACACGGTCCCTTTAAGAAAGTCTGGTTTTCTGAGTCTGACGTCAGCTCGACGTAATGTTTTTGAGCGCGAGGTAAATTGTCTTGCTCTGTGGGTTAAGAAATAAATGACACACGAGTTGGTGTAGTCAACGAGAGAAGTTGTCCGTCTCTGCATTCCTGCCACTTCTACAATATAACCTTGAAAGTATAGGACAAACCCCGTAACTTACAAGCCACTTTTGTTGAAATGACAAGCATGACATTTAAAACGGTTGAAAATGTTCCCTTTAATTGGTTAAATTATTGTCAATGAATTAGACTGATCATCCAAAGACTTAACAAAATAAATCATGATAACAAACTTTCTTAAATAAGTGGATAAAACATTTTTTTAAATGCATATCAGTAGAATAATACATGTGCAAAGGCCTTATGAATCGCCATGCAAATTCAAAACGTGCTAAAGACTGCGATTCATAGGGGCTGGACACCAGGCTACCAAAAGCGAACATTGTTAAGGGGTTGTTTTCGTGGACCCAAATGCAGACACGGACAATTGGTAGATGACAAAGGGAAAAGGTTTATTGGTGGTTGGAATAGGGTGAAGTGAGAAGAAGGCAGCAGGGTGGAGTAGTGGAGACGATCCGGACTGGGCTGGCTGACAAGCAGATGAGCAGACAGGTTAGCAGGTGAGCGGACAGGCTGGCGGGTGGACAAGCAGCTGAGTGGCAGGCAGGCGGACAGGCAGGGAAGCTGAGAGACTGGCAGGAATGGCGTGGGCAGGCGGAGAGACACAGGGAAATCCTGGACACAGGAGAAATACGATCAAACGTACAGAACTAGGAACACAAGAATAAACTCTGATATGAGAATGCAGAGCGACAGAGTGTGTCTACCACAGAGTAGGTGGAACAATCTGGCAATGAATGGATGGCAAGCCAGGGTAGATATACTGGTGGTGATGAGTAATGAGGTTCAGGTGTGCAGGTAAATCCGGAGCCCAGGAGCTGGGGGGAGAGAGGGAGCCACGCCCACGCCACACACTCTAACAGACACAGACTAACACAGAGAGACAGACCAGGGAGGCGGAGACACAAGGGAGGCAGGGCACACAGAGAAATACAAGGAAAGCTAGAGTCACGGCAAGAGACAGGACCCCCCCTCAACGGGCGCCTCCTGGCGACCCACCAGGTTTATCAGGATGCTCACGGTAGAAATCATGGATGAGAGAGGGGTCCAGAATGGGGCGGAGCTGGTGAGAGAGTTGTGGGCGTATTCGACCCAGGGTAGGAGTGAGCTCCAGCTGGACGGGTTGCGCACTGTGACACACCGAAGTGCTGCCTCCAAATCCTGGTTAGCCCGCTCAGTTTGGCCGTTCGTCTGGGGGTGGTAGCCAGAGGAAAGACTGCGGGTGGCACCCAGCGCCTGGCAAAAACTCTTCCACACTTGGGAGACGAATTGTGGTCCTCTGTCGGATACAATGTTCTGTGGAATGCCGTGAAGCCGGAACACATGGGAAACCAGAAGATCTGCTGTCTCAGTGGCAGAGGGGAGTTTGGGAAGGGGAACAAAGTGGACTGACTTAGAAAACCGGTCAACTATGGTAAGTATGGTAGTGTTACCAGATGATGGAGGTAAGCCGGTAACGAAATCCACTGCAATATGGGACCAAGGACAGCTGGGAACGGGTAGGGGTCGCAGTAATCCAGCTGGAGGTAGATGAGAAGATTTACTGCGGGCACAAACAGAGCAGGCAGACACAAAACCCCTGGTATCCTTCTCCATAGAGGGCCACCAGAATCGCCGCTTGATGAAAGAGAGCGTGCGATGGAGACCAGGGTGGCAGGAGAGCTTTGAGGCATGTCCCCACTGGAGAACCTGGGACCTGGCGGATTCAGGCACAAACAGACGGTTAGGAGGACCATTACCTGGGTCTGGCTGGGTGCGTTGCGCTTCTCGGACAACATCCTCCACCTCCCACGTAACTGCAGCCACCACGCAGGTGGAGGGAAGGATGGTCTCAGGCTCAGAGGAAGATCTCTCAAGGGCAGACTGGCGGGAGAGGGCATCAGGCTTGACATTCCGGGAACCAGGGCGATAGGTGAGGGTGAAACTGAAGCGGCCAAGGAACAATGCCCACCGAGCTTGGCGAGAGTTAAGTCGTTTGGCGGAACGAAGATAGGAGAGGTTTTTATGGAGGGATGTTCAGACCCCTCCAGCCAGTGTCTCCACTCCTCCAAAGCCAGAACCACCGCCAGGAGCTCTCGATTCCCCACGTCATAGTTACTCTCCGCATCGGAGACGAGACGTCGGGAGAAGAATGCACAGGGATGTAGTTTCATGTCATCTGCAGCACACTGAGAGAGCACAGCCCCCACTCCCGAGTCTGAAGCATCCACTTCCACCACAAACTGCCTAGAGGGGTCTGGGTGAATCAGGACTGGAGCGGAGGTAAAGAGTCTCTTAAGGTGGTTGAACGCGGTATCAGCCTCGGGAGTCCAAGAGAAGAGGGAGACTGGAGGTGAGCCGGGTTAGGGGAGCTGCCACTCTGCTGTAGTCTTTGATGAACCGCCTGTAGAAGTTAGCGAATCCCAGGAATCGCTGGAGTTGCTTCCGGGTGGTGGGCCTCGCCCACTCCGACACTGCCTGGATCTTGGCCGGATCCGTCTTCACCTGTCCCTGCTCAATGATGTAGCCCAGGAAACTCACAGAAGACTTATGAAACTCACATTTCTCGGCTTTCACAAACAGCTTGTTCTCAAGTAGGCGACGGAGCACTAACCGCACATGCTGAGTGTGTTCCTCCAAGTCACGAGAGAAGATCAGGATGTCATCCAGGTATACGAAGATGAAGCGGTTCAGCATGTCTCGGAGGACGTCGTTGACGAGGGCCTGGAAGACGGCGGGAGCGTTGGTCAAACCGAAGGGCATCACCAGGTACTCGAAGTGTCCCAGGGGGGTGTTAAACACCGTCTTCCATTCATCTCCGTCTCGAATCCGAATCAGATGGTATGCATTCCGGAGATCCAGCTTGGAAAAGACCGTGGCCTGTTGCAGGGGCACAAAAGCAGAGTCAATGAGAGGAAGCGGATACTTGTTCTTTACCGTTATATCGTTGAGGCCACGGAAATCGATACAGGGATGTAGGGTGTGATCCTTCTTCGCCACGAAGAAAAACCCCGCTCCTACGGGAGAGGAGGAAGGGCGAACAAGTCCGGCAGCCAGGGAATCGTGAATGTACTTCTCCATCGCCTCTTGCTCTGGACGAGACAGGTTGTAGAGTCGACTGGAGGGCAGAGGAGCACCAGGTAGCAGATCGATGGTGCAGTCATATGGCCGGTGAGGAGGTAAGGAGAGGACCGCGGTTTACTGAATACCTCTCCCAAATCATGGTACTCAGCGGGCACAGAGGAGAGATCAGGAGGCTCAGGTGAGGGAGAGACAGCGGACTCGCCGGGAGCCAGAGCAGATTGGAGGCAATGAGAATGACAGAAGACGCTCCAACTCACCACAGACCCCATAGACCAGTCTATATGCGGGTTATGCAACTCTAACCAGGGCCGACCCAGAACCACAGGAGCGAGAGGAGAGGAGATCAGGTGGAGCTGAATGGCCTCCCGGTGGTTTCCTGAAATGAGGAGGTTGAGGGGTACAGAGTGGTGGGTGACCCGAGCCAGGAGTCTGCCATCCAGTGCATTAGCGTCCAGCGTAGTAGGAAGAGCCTCGGTGGATATACCAGCTTGAGAAACTAGTGTGGCGTCAATGAAATTAGCATCGGCGCCGGAATCAACCAGAGCAAGCACAGGGATGGAATCTTCTTTCCAGAGCAGGGAAGCATGGAACTGCATACGAATGCGGGGAGTTGAAGAGATGGTGGTATGGCTCATCAGTACCCCCACTGTCACTGACGAGCCTCCTCTTTTGGCCGGAGCGGACATGCTGCCAGGAAGTGACCGTCCTGACCGCAGTAAATGCAGGCGCCGGTCCTCATCCGACGTTGACGTTCCGCTGGGGAAAGACGGGTCCGGCCCAACTGCATGGGCTCGTCCACGGAGACAGCAGGCGACTGGCTGGCGGTTGCACCGAGGGAGGCTGACTGGTTAGAGCTGCTACAGGAGGGGAATCTAGGTGTGCAACAAGGAGATGAAGCGGAAGAGCGGCTAGCTTTCTCCCTACGACGCTCTCTAAGGTTGTCAAGCCTGACAGAGGGAAATGAGAGTCTAAACTGGTAGTCTCGTTCCTAGCCGCTAGCTCATCCTTAAGGCTTTCGCTGAGACCGTTGAGGAAAAACCCCCTGCAATGACTCCTCATTCCACCCACTCTCTACCGCTAGAATTCTGAATTCCACTGCATATTCAGCTACAGACAGAGTTTTGACAGAGGGAAAGGAGCCGTTTAGAGGCTTCCTTGCCTCGAACGGGGTGGTCGAAAACCTTCTTCATTTCTGCCATAAATCTATCGTATGAACTACAAATCTCAGACTGACTCTCCCAAACAGCAGTAGCCCAAAGAGAAGCTTGACCACTCAAAAGCCCTATGACATAGGCAATGCGGGACTTATCTGAGATGTACGTGGAGGGTTGTTGTTCAAACACGAGGGAACATTGCAGGAGGAATCGACAGGAATCGAAGTCCCCAGGTCTCCTGCGTAGTGCTCCGGCGCCGGGACGAAAGGTTCCCTGGGGAGCGGAGCTGGAATGGCTGGCGGCGGAGGTGGTGAGGGACTGGCAGAGGATAGGTCTGCGGCCAAAAACTGAGCAGAGACTTGGTCCATCTGTCCACTCAGCTGGGATACACTGGAGGTAAGTGACCACAGCGTCTCAATCACGTCCCGGAGAGTCTGGTCGTGTTGACCCACGAGAGCGCCCTGGTTGGCGATAGCTAGGCGAAGGGTGTCAGTGTCTGCTGGGTCCATTCTGGCCAGATTGTTCTGTTAAGGGGTTGTTTTCGTGGACCCAAATGCAGACACGGACAATTGGTAGATGACAAAGGGAAAAGGTTTATTGGTGGTTGGAATAGGGTGAAGTGAGACGAAGGCAGCAGGGTGGAGTAGTGGACATGATCCGGACTGGGCTGGCTGACAAGCAGATGAGCAGGCGGGTTAGCAGGTGAGCGGACAGGCTGGCTGGTGGACAAGCAGATGAGTGGCAGGCAGGCAGACAGGCAGGGAAGCTGAGAGACTGGCAGGAATGGTGTGGGCAGGCGGAGAGACACACAGGGAAATCCTGGACACAGGAGAAATACGATCAAACGTACAGAACTAGGAACACAAGAATAAACTCTGATATGAGAATGCAGAGCGACCGAGAGTGTGTCTACCACAGAATAGGTGGAACAATCTGGCGATGAATGGATGGCAAGCCAGGGTAGATATACTGGTGGTGATGAGTAATGAGGTTCAGGTGTGCAGGTAAATCCAGAGCCCAGGAGCTGGGGGGGAGAGGGAGCCACGCCCACGCCACACACTCTAACAGACACAGACTAACACAGAGAGACAGACCAGGGAGGCGGAGACACAAGGGAGGCAGGGAACACAGAGAAACACAAGGAAAGCTAGAGTCACGGCAAGAGCCGTGACAAACATTAGCTAAGTTAATGTTAGCTAGCAGCTAAAGATGCCAAATAATTGCTTGGCCTACCTCGCAGCTTTCGCATTTGCTATCGCAGTATTAACGTAGCTTAAAATTTTCAGTGAATTTTCAACTTCAACAATATCTCTATTGTGACAAATTAATGTGCTTTTAATATAATATGAAGGCATATACCTTCCCTCCACGGAATCCAACCTGTGGCTTCCCTTCTCTTCCTCCAACCCGCGTGAATGTGATTCCTCAAAATGATAGATGTGACCGAGAATGTCCTCCCCCAAAAAACGACCCCATGGGTCGTTTGTTCCTACCCTCTAATACGACCCACAGGGGCATTTCCAAAGGAGTTGAACGCGCCAAGTCCGCCTGCAATAGAGAGCCTAAGTCCCTCCCCTTCCGCTGTCCGCCATGGGACCTTATTTTGGAAAAAATATGTACGGTAGTCAACGGCGAGAGACAAATAATTGTTTGATCCCGTTTGAATTGTGCCATGAATTACACATATGATGTTTTGTCAATTTAAAAGATAATTTTGCAAGTCAAGAAAGTCGCAGTTTGTCGTAAAACAGCAAAGTAACGTTTAGTTTTGTGTGAAACCGCTCAGTGAACTACATCTCTCGTCTCGCATAATATACGTCACCAACACCAACATGGAACAAAACATACGAAATACACAGGCATTGCATTAACGTAAGCCCCCACTGTACTAAAACTATCCTAAACCAGTTTAAATCCGTTCTTACTGTCTACCTTCCATGTTGTGTATAATACTACTACTATCTGAGAGGGACTTAGCTTCAGCGGCTCTGGGTAGCTTGTGGAGAGAGAATGTTATGATGTCACTTACGTGACTTTTGGGTGTGTAGTCTTTCTAATGACGTATTTTCACAGTCTATAACTTCAACAGTTTTACGACAAACTGCAACTTTCTTGACTTGCAAAATTATCTTTTAAATTGACAAAACATCACATGTATAATTCACGACAAAGTTTTAATTTTCTCATTTCAGGGACACAAGCCATCCCAGGCCTAGTTTCAGAGAGCACTTTGAAGGCACAATATATAAAATTAAGCTTTTTGTTTCTTTGTCGTAGAGCTAAACCAAATACATCGTTGGAAAGGTCTCGACCTGGAGAGTAACATATGTCAGTATGAATATTCTACATGGCTCCTGCTTTGAAATACTGACCTTTGAACCTTGACCTCGGTGTATGTTTGAATTCAGCAACAAAAGGAGTTACAGACATGGGACCAACTGTTATAGAGAAATAATATAATTTTGATGGAGAGCTTATGAAATTGTGATGGTCAAGCCGTCTCATTTGTGATTACTACAGCAGAATAAAATGGAGCTAATATCACCATTCATTTTCCTGCCCCATGATAAGTATTGTATTGCGATACATTGAATTTTGATATATTGTCACATCCCTAGTTGATATCTATGATTTGTTATTGCTTTGTGAATTAATGTAGTGATTTCACATCACCAGTATTTGGAATAAATATAATAATGTGACTTTAATGAATCCCAAGTGTGATTCTTAAAACAGTAGTACTGGGCAGTCTTGAAACAAGTTCCCACAGCTAAAAAACTAATTGAAAAGAGGCAATGTGGTAATTTAGCTTAATTTGTTTGTGAAATACCTAATTTTAAGATTTGCTAACCAAATAAGAAAGAAGAAGTCAAATATTCTTAAAACAATCTTTATCATCTTACACAAATAGCTCTTGCTTAGTACATTATTCTCAAAACAAGTTCAGTAAGAATTTATGGCTAGATCTAAGATGGTAAGTCTTGGCAAGATCAGGAGTTTTTGGAGTGTGTTAAGAACATATTGAGTAGAAATAAATAATGAAATGTATGAAAAAATATGAATTATAGTAGGGTTCAAATAACAGGTTTTTAAAGGTCATTACCGATATTTTTGTACTGAAGCTGCCAATAGCTGATATTTTGTGCTGACGTTCAATATATTTAAATTTCTATGCCAAAAAATTGTCTATGCCATTTCTATGCCAAAAACTCCCAAGTGTTCAAAGTAAACCTCTGAAACAGCATGGAGACCATCATGGGACACTAAAACTCTCCATGGAAACCCAGCCTATTGAAATTCTTTTAGGGTTAGCAGCTCTTTAAGGCCGGGTGACCCACCACACCTACTCAATGGTAGGGAAACTCTGGGATACATTAGTGCCTTTAAATGAATAATTTATTTACAAAAAACAAATTCATTTACAAAAAAACAATCAAATGAAAAAATAACATTCAGGTTTTCCATCCATCCATTAGGTGGCTAGAACTCCTCCACTTGGGGCAGCTGCTCCCCCCTCACCTGGATGGGGCAGGCCACCTTTTTCCGGGAGAGAGAGCCATGGCCTCAGACTTGGAGATGCTGATCCTAATTCCGACCTAACCACACTCCACTTCACATCGGAGATCACGGTCTGATGATGCCAGAAGCAGGACATCATCCGCAAACAGCAGAGCTTCTGAACTGTACACTCTCCAGACCTTGGCTGTACCTTGATATCCTGTCCATGAATATCACAAACAGGATAGGGGACAAGGCACGCCCTTGTCTGATGCCCACCTTGAATGTGCTTGATTTATTGCCAAGAATGCAAACACAGCTCTCGCTCCGAGTGTACTGGGACCAAATGGCTTGCAGCACCTCCCCAGGCCCCCCATACTCCTGCAGCACCTCCTACAGGATACCCCAGGGAACACAGTTTTAAGACTTTTTAAAATCTGCATGGAAACACAATTAGCAAACTCCCATGACCCTCGATGCGAGAGGGTAAAAAGCTGGTCCACTGTTCCACGACCAGGACGAAATCTGCATTGCTCCTCCTGAATCTGAGTCAGTCAGATTTTCCAGACTGTTTTTCAGTAGCTGTGGTCAGGGAGGAACCTCTATCATATCAGAGGTGGACAATACCAACTGGCTGATATCTGATATTTAATAAAAGGCCAATATCAGCAATTTAGGTCTAACCCTAAATTATAGCATTATGAGGTTGTGCAAATTTTCACCATTGGAACATACCAAAACAAAATGAATGAAAAAATATACAATATAAAAACATACCAAAAAATGTATCATTACTGTTGAGTGACAACCTTGTATTTTGGAACTAAGAAAAACATTGTTGAAAGGGTTTCAAAAGCCCAAGAGGTTGTATAATTTTTCTCAACCCATAGTGGACCATACAATCCTTCAATTGAAATGAAAACATAAAAATAACCAAAACTGGGGATATAAGGTTTTCGCCTGACAGCAATAATATGCAGTATGAAAATAGTGAATAAAAATATAAAATATATTATAAGTAGTAAATAAAAGGCAGCTTTGTTTCCACGCACGCGCGCGAGGCAGTGCGCGCGTGCATGTGGTGTGTGCGTTACTATGTGCGCTGTTGGTTTGTGTGTGTCTGCGGAGGGGGCGGAGGGAAGGGGGTGGGAGGAAGTTTAGGTGTCTGTGTGTCAGTGAAAGTGTTCCTTTTATAATTTATAATTTAACATTTGCCACCGCCTCTGCCCGTTTGTCATCGGATGTATTTGTTATAATGACTTGTTTCGTGTATCCTATGTATCCATTGATGTCTGTCAGACTGCCCGTTTGGTCCATGTGGGAGGGAGGTGTGTCAGTCGGGATTCTATAAATGCCGACGGGTTGCTAGGACAGGTCAGGGACCGCTAGTTAAATCACCTAAAAGGTGGCATGTCTGGTTACGTGAATTGGAGAAACAAATATAATATAATAGAAAAAACTGACAGTAGCGATAGTGTATTAACATCTAGAAGTTGTGGGGTTGTATTGACAGACCTGATCAGTCTGAAAATAAAAGAAGATACAATATTGACCAGAACTAGGTTCCTGGTGGTCTACAACAAACCAGGTCACACCCCTCTGACAATAACAGAAAAAACGAAAACGGCGACCCGCACCGACATTGTCTGTGTAGGAAGCTTAGAGGTGGGGGGTTCACAACCTTACGCCATCTCCTCTGAATTAATTTCTCCAAGGTAGATAATTAAAGATAAAAGAAAGTTGCATATTGACAGCTGTCCTGTCATCATAAATCCCGTTTGGGGGATGTGTCTCAACACGTTTTTTATTGAACGTTTGGGGTTGTGTCTCGCCATGTTTTGTAGGTCTTTATTTAAATTTTGGGGTTGTTCTAGGAGTGGCCTAAACGCTTCTAACTATTTAAAGTGTGAGTGCTTCTTCGATGCCCAGACAACACAGAATCAACGCCGACCAACTGTAGGACTCACCGCTCTCTGCTGCACCGACCGATCTGTTTTCTTCATTTAATTCCAGCGTCTTCCGTCGTCACGTACTCATCTGTAACCCTATCGTATTTTCCGGCTACGGGACATCACGATGGAAAACACAGGTACGACCTCTAACGCTTCAACACCGCTTCGTAGAGTGAACATGGTTGATGCTGCGTTAATTATGGCTCCCAAAAAGAAAAGGGGTGTTCCTAAAACCCTGCCATGTTTTCTAGACCAGAAAGCATGGGCTCCGCTATATGAGTGGAATATGGATGACGGGCGTGTCTCTGGGTATCTGTTTGAGAAAGGACAAGTATGTCTTTATACAAGAGAGGCTGATGAGCTGTTTTTGAAAGATGTTACACCACACATTCGTTTTTTTGAAAAAGACTGGAGTGTGGTTAGAGATAAAATATGCCCGGGGCTAAATAATACTCAAGGACTGTACGAGGCCCAATGGGAGGGGTCAGTGGAAGGTGAAACCTACCGGGTGGAAACGGATATAGCCATCAAGGACCCTGAATCCTACATATTTTTCAGAAAATGTCTGGATAACTCTGTTATCCACAATGCACGGCGTGACACCCCTGATGAGGCCAAGTTATACCCCCTCACTGCTGAAGAATGGGGGTCATGGTTTACTACAGGATTTCTAATCCATTGGAGTGATTGGGAGAGAACACAAGATGTTTTCGCTCACATCAATATTTTGTTCAAGTGGTATGAGACCTACAAATCCTACGAAGGACTCAAAAAAAGACTTTTCCAAGACCCGCTGGAGAAAAAAGTTTCTCCCTTACTGATGTAGAATGGGAGGGGGTCTTGAATCTGCTGGAATGTTTGGGAGATTTGTTTATAGCGGACTAAAAGGTTTCTAAAAAACTGTATATATGTTTGTGCAGGTGTGCAGGAGTTTGCCACTCATGACAAGCCTGCTTATTTTACAAGCTCCCAGGGTGATGACAACAATGACAATTGGATAGACCGATTCGGCGAGGAGTTGGGAAAGAGAAATCTGACATTTCTACCCCAGGAAAAAGTAGACATACAGAATACTTCTTTGGAAGAACATACAGACTCTTCGGATGATGATGATGATGATGATGATGTCGCGGAAGACACAACCACGGAAGACACAACCACGGAAGACACAACCAACAAGCCTTCTATGTGGAATGTTGTAAAGGTAACTATTGGACATTTTTTGTACAAAATTATTACTCTAAAAGTGAGAAGTACTTGTACAATCTGTCAAAGTCCATACTATGGACTTATTACCATTCACTCAAGGCCATATCACTCATGTACTGACGAATTACCTCCATATTATTTTGACGAATGTTTTCAAGAAATTACAAAAGAGCTTTTTAATGAAAATTACAGAAGAGCTCAAGCATATGTTCTGGACTGTCTCGGGATTGTGCCGCCATCTTTGTCAAAAATTCAAGACGTTGCAGCGGCCGTTATGTACGAGCTAAAGGGGAGTCGCTACATCATTCCAAAACTGAGGCAGATAAAAGAACAGAGCGGTACCAAAAGACTTAACAATATAGTCAAACAGTCTTTCGAGATATGGAGGAAAAGTGAAACCGTTTGACAAAAATGGGGAATACAGATAGCTCTCTGGCGGATTATGCTACAAACCAGAGTGTGTCGTATAAGCTTACAATGTTGATGTGTGAAACTGTTGATAATGAGCTACATGATGTTGACAATAACGTCAATGCATACAGATATCAACAATACCAGGGGTTTAAAAAGCAAATGATGTGCGTTAGAGTTGTAGCAAAGGATTTACCTGGTATAGATTGGTCCAGCATGATGCTCCTAGGAGCAAACAAATATTCAGATGTAAAAACTACTCTCACAACAATTGTAAATTGTTTTCCTTTAAGCGATGATCGTATTAGAATTGGACATGCTGCTTGTTTTTGTACTTTTGGTGTTGATCTGTGTGTTTTTAAGATAAACAGAAAAGAAAATGTAGATGTTTATAACGTGATGAAAAATCTAGCAGAGTTGTTAGTTAAAAAAAACCGAGGGGCATGTGTGAATTTTCTTAAACTAGTTAATCATTGATTTTGATGTTTTACCGTTTTTGTAATAATGATAATAACGAAGATATTTGTGATGTAAACATGTTTTAACAATAAAGACTGTTAAACTTGACAACAAGTGTTCATTCATTATATACAACACCATGGCAGAGGTCATGAAAAAGATATACTATGCTCCAGAGAGTTCAGGGGGGTATGGTGGTAGACAAAGACTTAAAAAAGCTGTGTTTGACAGTACCGGCAGACAATATCTAGACTCAGAACTAGAAAGTTGGCTTCTTAAACAAGATGCATACACTCTTCATAAAAGCGCTCCTATACATTTTAAAAGAAATAGGGTTTTAGTAAACGGCATAGATTGGCAGTTTCAGGCAGACCTAGTTGATATGAGCATTTATTCTAAAGAAAATGATGGGGTGCGTTATCTGATAACATGTATAGATGTGTTTTCAAAGTATGCATGGGTTCGTTGTTTAAAAAATAAAAGCGGTGTTCAGGTGACCGCTGCGTTTAAAGACATCTTAAAAGAAGGAAGGGTACCTAAAAAATTACAAACAGACAAAGGCACAGAGTTTTTTAATAAGGAATTTCAAGAACTAATGAAAAAAAATCAGATTATACACTTTGCCACATCAAACGAGACAAAGGCATGTGTTGTTGAACGCTTCAACAGAACTCTCAAATCTAAAATGTGGAGATATTTAACAGCCAACAACTCTAACAACTAAGCGTTATGTAGATGTTTTACAAGATCTAACCCATGCCTATAACACAAGTTATCACCGAAGTATTAAAATGAAACCGGTTAATGTGACTAAAGACAATGAAGACATTGCTTTTAATAACAAAAAAAAAGAGGTTGGTTTACTTAAATTTAGATTTAGAAATGGGGATACGGTACGGATTTCAAAATTGAGAGGATCTTTTAAGAAAGGTTATGAACAAAATTACACGGATGAATATTTTACCGTAGCAGAATGTGTACCGCGTCAACCACCCGTCTACAGACTAAAAGATTATGACGGTGAAATATTACAAGGATGTTTCTATGAGCAGGAGCTGCAAAAAATTATTGTAGATAAAAACAACACGTTCAAAATAGAAAAAATTCTGTCTAGAAAAAAGGAGGGTCGTAAAACCATGGTTTTGGTGAAATGGATCGGGTGGCCTGACAAATTTAATTCTTGGATTCCTGAAAATCAAGTTATAAACTTGAAATAAGAGTAGCCTACATATGAGATATATAAGTCAGTGTCTAACTAGATGTGTATCATTGAACAAAAAAGTAGCATAAGGATAAACAGTATAAGGATGGATGGAGAAGGATTTTTTGTAACATTACCTAGCAATTCTTCCTCAACTTTTTTTACCCCAACAATACAATAGCTAATTTTAAAACAAAACTAGCCAAAGCTCGACACTTAAAAGGCTCATATGAAGTAGGATTGATAGAAATACAATATCCAAAGACTTGGTCACCCTTTTTGGCAAAAGATGATGAATTTGTTGTTTCAGATAAAAAGTCTGGCAAGAATGCCTGTCTAAGTGTAACGGTGGGATATTATACAACTATGCATCAGCTAATAACCGAGATAAATAGAACATTATCTCAGCATAACATGGGGTACATTATTCTCCAGTACAACATCATCAAAAACACGGTGTCTATTTTGGAATCTATTTTGGACATAACATTTCATGGAAAACTAGCACAAATGTTAGGATTTGCACCCGGCGTGACGTTTAAAACCCCTTCGCAAAAGGAAATAGATTACGAGGATGTTTCGCCACTGCGATTTTTGGCACCACATCCTGCCGACATCAACGCGGGGTTGTACAACATGTTTGTTTATACCGACATTATAGAGCATCAATCAGTAGGGGATTGTTATGTGCCTCTTTTGAGAATTGTACATATTGCCGGACCAAACAATCAAATGATCACAAGGACATATGACAAGCCTCATTACATACCCCTTTCTAAGACACACATCGACGACATAGAGATATCTCTCAAGTCAGATCAGAATCAAAATATACCCTTTACTTACGGGAAAGTTATAATCAAGTTACACTTTAGACCTGCAAAGACTTCTTTTTAAACTCACGATCATGTATCAGCCATATGTTCATAATGCGGATAAATACGTTTCGTACTATACGGCACAAGCGGGCGGGGATTTACCGGGCTACAGCGGAGTTAGTTCACAATACGGAGCCGGACTAGGGGGTATTTTCCGAGGATTGTTTAGAATGGCATTTCCGCTTTTAAAAAGGGGTCTCCATATAGCTGCCCCTCATCTCAAATCAGCCGCTAAAAACATAGTTTCTGACGTCGTCACTAACGTCATGACCCACGCCAACAAGACGCAAGAGGGGTCAGGAATGATGACCATGGCACGCAGACCTATGAAACGGCCTCCTGGCAAAAGGGGGAGTGCCCAACCGAGAAAGCGGCGCAGAATCCCAAATAAGAAGAAGAATCCTAGGTCAAGAAAAGCTATACAGGCAAGGAGAGCTGGCTCGTCTAAACGTTATAGGAGCGGTGTAAAGAATATATTTGAACAAAAACAAAACAAAACAAAAATGGCTTTGCTACACAACATGTCTGGAGAATGTATTAAATCCGAACTGGATCTGTTCATGGTGCCGCTCACACAAACTAGTATTGAAAAAAATGTTTACGTTGAAGTTCCTCCTCTAGCAGCAATATCGGATACTGCTCCTTTGGAATTCTTTGTTTCTGCAAGCAATGAGAATTATCTAGATTTAAACAACACGTATCTCTATCTGCGTGTAAAAATAACCAAGGCTAATGGAGGAAATTTGGCACAGACGGACGAAGTGGGATTCATCAACTACCCGGGATGTACATTATTTTCACAAGTGGATATTTCTCTGGGAGATAGACTTATAACACAGTCGTCAAACACTTATCCTTATCGGGGTATCATCGAATGTCTTCTCAATTATGGGAAAAATACTTTGGAAACCCAGTTTGGATCCGGACTCTTTTACATGGACACAGCTAATCATATGGATGATGTGATTGCCGGGGGAGATAATGAAGGCCTAAACAAAAGAGCTGCATACACAGAAGGAGGGCGTGTGGTGGAATTGATTGCCCCCATACATTCCGATCTGTTTTTTCAAGACAAATTGTTGATAAACGGAGTTGATTTGAAGCTCAAATTTATAAGATCTAAAAATGAGTTTTGTTTACTACGCAATACAGTTGATGACTTTCGCGTCAACATCCTTTCGGCGAGTCTGTTTTTTAAAAAAGGTCACAGTATCCCCTGCTATTAAACTAGCACATGCCAAAGCGTTAATGCACGGTACTATAAAATACCCCATTGACAGAGTCTGCCTCAAAAACTTTAGCATACCTGCAGGAACAAGAGTATGTAATCAAGAAAACCTGTTTCTAGGGCAGATACCCAAATTTATTGTTATAGGGTTTGTTGACAATGATGCTTTTACAGGTAGTTATGCCCGTAACCCATTTGCATTTAATCATTATGATATAGAGTTTTTATGTATATACGCTGACGGGCAGTCATATCCTGCGAAACCGTTTCAACCCAATTTTGCAAGAAATAGCGCCATAAGAGAATATCACCAACTAGTTTCGGCAACTGGAAAGTATCTTAAAAACGAACCTTTATCAATAACTCGGGATGAATTTTGCCGTGGTTATAGCCTGTTTTGTTTTAATATGGCTCCTGATGAAGGTTGTGGACAGCATGTCTCACTTATTAAAAACGGCAATGTCAGGCTAGAGGCACGTTTTAGAAACGCTCTTAATCGAACAGTTAATTTAATATGTTATTCGATATTTGATTCAGTCATCGAAATATCTGATCGTAGACAGGTGTTACTGGATTACTATTAGTCACTCTAAACGACTACAGAATGAATACAATTGAACTAACAGCCTCTGTTAATAAAATAGCCAAGAAAACTCTCTTTTTAGGAGTGTTTGCCAGTGATCAACTTCCTAAAACACCTATTAAAAAACTTCCTGCTATGCTAGTGTTGAATACAGATCCTTCTTACCAGAGTGGTCAACATTGATTAGCAGTTTACATAAACAAACAAGGTGTTGGATCTTTCTTTGACAGTTTTGGCAACCCTCCTTCATATTCTCATTTTCCAGAATCTATTTCTACATTTCTCAATAACAATTGTAAGGCTGTACAGCATTCTATAAAACAAGTGCAGAATGTATGTTCTATTGTTTGTGGTCAACATTGCGTTTTTTTTCTTTACCACATGAAAAAAGGCTTAACCTATGATGAAGTAATGAATAAATATAGTGACAATCTGTCTAGGAATGATTTTATGGTTTGTAAATTTGTGAAAAAAATACGACCCTCTGTAGTGTGTAGCAATAGTGTTTTTAATTGTGTGCAATGTGTTCAGTCAGGAAATGTATTGTCTAAATAAACATGTCTAAACGATATATGGTGGTTTGTTTCATTTATTAATCTTTGTCATTTACATTGAATACAGTACAACTTTGACAAAAAGATATTATGTCATATTGTCGTGTGTGTTATGTGTATTTTTGCCTGTAATAAAAAAAATAAAAAAATAAAAAAATAAAAAAAAATTCAAAAAGCTAACCACTTTTTAAAACTCGTTTTAGGGGATACAAAAGGGGTATCCGCCATTTCTAATTGGCGCCTTTTCCTTTTAGAAGGTTCTGGCGTAGAAATAGCTTTTCTTTTATACTCTATAATTTTTTGTTTGACTTTACCACTGGGTACGACTGATAAAGGTATATTCAATAAGGCTAAAGAATGCAAATATTCTTCCCAGCCTATAGGTCTTTGATCATCAGGAATCTTATGAGAACCCGTAACATTTTTTATTAAATCATACACATGGGAACCCCTCATCACATTTCCGTTAAAAATAAACTCCCCCTGCTTGGTCCATGAAGTAATATGTCTTGACATTAACATTTTATCCAAAATGTGTTGCGCTTTAGTCATGCAATTTTTAGGCATGTTTTTCAAAATTTCTTCAACATCCAGCATCTTTATCCGCATAAGTCTGTTCTGAATCGCTGCCATCATTAGCATTAGCAGTAATATCAACGTTGTTTGGAAAAGATAAAGTTAAAGTATTCTTCTCTTGCGCTCCCTGCTTTACCATTGTTAGAAATCTTTGCAATGCGATTGAGTATTTTTGGGCTTTTTCATGTAAATCGTCGCTTTTTTGTTCCAAGATGTCTTTAATAGATCTGTCCAGTTCGTTTTCCACAGTCTGCCGAATAGATTGTTGAGCCGTTTGTTGTCTTAAAAGATTTAACTGCTGTTGAGGCACTAGAAACATTTTCTGAGCATGCTCCATGATCTTCTATCCCCGTCTTGCTGCAATAAGACTCGATATAAACGGTACAGCCACACAAGAGAGGTAGGAGAAATCCTCCAGATTGGTTTATCAGCTTTTTCTTCTTGGCCAGACACACCTTTTTATCAGCAATCAGTTTAATCCCCGCTTTTTTGTTTTTTAACTTGTGATATTGTGTCTTTGTTAAAGGAATTTTCCCTTTTAAAACATTGAAAGCTATTTCACACAATGTCAAAATAAAGTCTGTAGAAGCAGATTGAATAATAAGCTTTTTCTGAGCAGGCGACGCTTTATGTAACGATCGTAATAAAGACAAATTTCTTCTTATACGTTCTGACATGATGCTTTATTTGCTTTTAGGCATGTACACAACAGGCATATCAGAGAGCAAATCTGTTCTGAGACGTAAACGATCTGGGGTCTTGGCTTTATAATCAATCAAAAGATAACCATAAGGCACACTTGTAGCATCTTCAAAACATTCCATAAAATATTTACTTTTACCAGGAAACATTTGTCTAGCCATAAGAAAAACCTGATATTTATCTCTAGGATTTTTAAATAGAATTAGATAATTGGTATTCAAATTAATTGTTCTGCTAACTTTCCCTTGAAAAAACAAATTCTGTACTAAATAAACACAGCTCAAATTCCTATGATGCACATACTTTGTAAACACATTTTGCACTTCAACATTATTGCTAGCATCATTCATCAAATCATCAATAATTAACAGGTTGTTTTTATGTACAGGTAGCAAAGATTCATCACATAGAGAAACAGGCAAACCTTCAACAAAATTCACATTTCTAATTTTCAACAAATCATCATATAACGGTTGCCAACATGAATAAATATAAACAATGTTTTCAATGTTTTTAGACATGAGTTTGTCTGCATTTTCAATTAACATTTTTACAAAAAAAGTCTTTCCGCTGTTTGACGGGCCTGATACAATTAGACTAAAAGGATGTTGTAGTCTAAAATCAAATTCAGTAGTTTCTTTAACAGCCATTTCAGAAACCATAAGGCAATGTTGTGAAATCTGGAAACACCCTACGCTTCGTGTACACCACCTGAAGTCGTTTTTCAACTGAAGTGTTTTTAAGCTGAAAGGTCTTTTTATTTCTTACGATCGTGTCTGTTTTTGTCATTATATTTTGAGTTCTTTCATCATGTTCGTCATGGGACACAAACTGTTTAACTAGACCTACAAGGGTGTCATGCCTGACAACAGAAGCATTTCGGGCATTTAGAGTGATACCCTTGCATTTCAATTGGGTTTTGTTGTGCCGTGTCTGATAAGCGTAACATTTTGGGCCGCCTGATACAAACTCCACAATGTAGTCATCCTCTCCGGTATCGCCATTAATCTCATCAGTTAGGTCACCTAAAAAAGGACCCAACTCTGGAACCCAGTCTCCTTCCTTGGCCACAAACACCACACTGTCTGTATCGGAATAGATACATCTCTCCCCTAGTTTGTCCATTAAATCGTACAACATGAGTCGAGCGTATGCAGTTGTCATGGCCCCGATAAAGATGTTTATGTCTTTGGTTTTAGCTGCCTGTGCGTTTGCATATCGCCACTGAACAATCGCTACATGATCAGACACAAATGCAAACTGTCTAACATCATATTGATCTCCAAACATGTAACAGGCAAATTGTTCAGGATCTGTTACTAATTCGCATGTGGGTAGATTTTCACGCATTGAAAAACGACCCCACAAAGAATTAAGCAGCAGTTTGTTGATGCTTCGCACGGCTTTGTTGACAACTATTTTCTCGGGATTTAACTGGATGCCCTCTTTTTCATGGTATTCTTTAATGTATTTAGCCTTTGACTCGTCATCTTTTGCATAGCTGGGGTACCCGGAAGCCTCCTGTTTTCGTTGTAAAAAGGTTTTTACATACTCCTTAAACAGAGAGTCGCTTTTTTGGGGAAAATGCCACACCTCGTCAATTTTATCAACTACGTACCCTTTTTCAATGGCTTTTGTAGCTCAAAACTGACCCACACTCCTGAGAGAGCCCTCTCAGAATTGTTGTGGTTACAGTCCCCGGTCTGATTTTGTGTCTCAGCACATGTCCTACACAGGGGAAACATTAGTTTGTTGTTACATCTGAATGGGAGCACTGGGTGGTACAAACCACGAGTAGTTAATAGGATCTAGCTGTGTGCATTCTATAAACGCTTCGCGGTAAATTGCGCATGCTTTGTGCAATACTACGACGTCATTTATTCCATATTTACGCAGTTCGAATTGGAAATCAAACACCTCGTGACACACGGTAGTGTACCACTGCATGAAATCAGATCTTTCTTTATCTGACATGTTGTCATAGCCATAGAAGCGCGGTTCAGGGTACACTCCTACATAATTGTGGTTCTCAAGGGTGTTGAAAAAGTGTGGAAAGTACCCCTTTTTTGCATCTTCAAAACCTAATGCCGCGGGAGTCTTAGACAGACGCATTGGTAAAAAGCTGTATGAGTCAATCCATCTCTGTTTGTACGCTACATCGTACATCAGCAAAACTCTGATACCGCGCATTGTCAGTCTGGGTGTGGTACCTTGTTTTGTGAAATAGTCAAGCATGATGTAGTTATCAAACCCTGATGCATTGTGGGCTATGAAGGTGTAATTTTTGTATTTTGGCTGTCTAAATTTTTGGACAAAGAGCTCGACGCATGTCGGACCAGCCGCCCACCATTTTTTGCCTCGAAAATCAATGGCACAGACAAAATTTGCCACATGCATGTTTTCATCCGATCGTGTTTCAAAGTCATAAAAGATGTATTTAGTCTGCGGTTTTGAACCCTTTGCAGGCAGAATAAAACAGTGATGTTCTATGTCAGAACTTAACACATCTCCGCAATGGCCGCATTTTCCCTTCTGACATTTATGGCCTACAGCATTTGATTTGTTACTTACAGCGTACACACGACCGCAGTCGGCACAGTATTTGGTACGATTGCACGGTCTGAATTTTCCCCCGCGCTGGGTCGTATTTACAATACTTTTGTGTTTGTCAAAACAATACGTCGACCTACAGAAGCGCAAACAGTCTGGACAGCGTATGTTTTTTGAATCTCGATTTTTGTGACAGTCGTCAGAGAAGCAGATGTTGCAAAAATATTTACACTTGTGATAGGCCTTGGTTTTATAGCCTTTGTAGCAGTAATTGCAAACATAGGAACTTGCGAAAAATCCGGTTTTGCTTTGTATGGCGTAATAATGTTCGTCGTGAAGATAAAGCCATAAGGTGTTAGGGTGGGGCTGTTCGCGTGTCTGATACATTTGTAGTTTTTTAGTTCCATCATTGTGATAGAAGACTAGAATCTTGATACCCATGTGTTGTTCAAATTTTGATACATCAGACAGAGAGACTTTGTGGTTCAAATCAAACCCTACCTCCGCGTGGATTTGACGTGCCTGTTCTAAAGTTTCAGATTCTGTCTGATGAGGGTTCATAAAGCGAGCTATACACATAGAAAAACATAGATTATTGTCTGTGTTTGTTGGGACGTATAAACAAGCCTTTTTCTTTTGAATAATCTGATCGTATGGGATGCTCCCTAACTTACGCCGAGCGCCGCCGCCTCCACGTTTATTGAGAGCTATAGTGACCGCAAACTCAAGCCCTTCATCTGACAACATTCTGTCATTGCTTTGCATTACCTGTTCAGTCGTGTTTAAAAAGGTTTCTGCGTTGTAGCTGTTTCCGGCATTTAACACAGTGCACACGTCACTAGACAGAGATGGACCTTTTAGGACAACATTTAAAATGCCGTCAGGTGCCGCTAAACTGTTTGAAAAATTAACTACTTCTGTTAATTTGTGTCTCAACAACGCTAACGCCGAATTTAAATCATCCAGTGTAATGCTTCGCAAGTTTACATTTTGACGTATTTCGACCCCGTTAAATTTTCGTCTTTCAGTAATGGTAAAATCACGCATACCACCCGCCTGTTTTATACGCTCCATTAGTTGTGGGCTTAATTTGTTGTTTAAGGGTGCACCGTTTTTAGCTGGAACAGTACCTCCCTCCTGCTTTACACACTGCTCAGAATCCAAATTAGAATGGTCTAAATCTTCTAGATTTTCTATTACAGACTCTATCACACTCCCTTTGAACATACCCCAGCTTTGCAAAAGTTTAAGACTATCCGCAGGAGACATGGACTCAAGATCTGGGTCTGGAGATTGTTCTACATCATGCAGCATGCTTTCAACGCTATCTTCAATGTCGGATATATTTTTGAGGGGAGAAGTTGTTTCAAAATCTAGTGAATCGTCACTTTCTAAAAGTACCACAGATTCCTCCGAATCAGACTCTATCCCTTGTGTTAGGAATGGTTGTCTTCTTGGACCCAAATGCAGACACGGACAAAGTGTAAAAGGAAAAGAGGTTTATTGGAGGTTGGAATTTGAAGTGGTGAGATGAAGGCAGGCAGCCGGAGTAGGGAAGATGATCGGAGCTGGGCTGGCCAGCGAGCTGACGAGCTGGCGGGTTAGCCGGCGAGCGAGACGGCTGGCTGGAGCTCGGGTTGGTGTGTAACGAGCTGGCGGACAGACAGGAAAGCTGGGTGGCTGGCAGATGTGGCGTGGGCAGGTGGAGAGACTCATGGAGGAAATCCTGGGCACAGGAGAGACACGATCAACATGAACAGAACTTGGTACACAAGGTAAGTCCAGACATAAAAGTGCAGAGCGACCGAGAGTGTGTCTACCACGGAGTTGGTGGAACAATCTGGCGACCACTGGTAGGTACGCCGGGGTTGATATACAGGAGGTGATGAGTGATGAGGTTCAGGTGTGTCGGCAACTCAGGAGCCCAGGAGCTGGGAAGGAGAGGGAGCCACGCCCACGCCACACACGACAGACACAGACAAACACAGAAAGACAAACCAGGGAGGCGGAGACACACAGGGGGCAGGGAACAACGAGAAACACAAGGAAAACTAGAGTCACGGCAAGAGCCGTGACACCTTGCCACATGGTATCAATCTCATTTTCTATATCAGACAAACTTTTGAGGGGTGTGGTGGGTTCAAAGTCAAGGTTTGTAGGAATCATGTGTCTATCATTATCATAATCCGAATCATCATCATCACTAGTAACATATCCACTACGTCTACCATATTTTGATTTACGCAGACACTTTTTTGGAGGCATGATGAAAGAACATAAAATAAAATAAACACACTCTGCCGCTCTCTCTCTCTATTTTTTAGCCACCCGATTTCCTTTGCGGTAATTGCCTAGGATTAACCGATCAATTTTTTTTGCGTTAGCTTGTTGTATTTTGGAATATTTTAATATTATACGTGCTAGTTGTTTTCTTTCAATACATGCTTTACGTTCTGCAATTTTTATATAGTTAACAGACATCAATATGGCCTTAGCTAATCTTGCCACACGTTCAATTTTATCTTGAGCGCATACGACCTCAGATGCTTGGCGTGGTCCAGTTGAGGCCTCTCGTCCCCGGCAGGATGTAGGCCTACGGGATGATCCTACTTGCTGCCCTTGCCCCCGGAAGGATGTACGGGATGATCCTACTAGCTGTCCTTCTTCCTGGGGAAATTCGTTGTCATCCCAACACTGGATTTGCGCTTCAGACCACCTCTCCGGTTCTGAAGACAGATGAATAGCTTCTTCACGGGTTGGTTCTGCAATTGCGGCTGGGGGTTCTGGATCTGTGCTTGTCTGTGGATTCTCGTCACCGGATTCTGAAATCGAAAATAAATATCGCCGTATAAGAATTTTAATTCGCAACACCAGTTTAGCAAAATTTGTCTTATTTAAAACATTAGCATCTCACCAGGCAGAATTTGTGCATCTGTCCATTCTTCTGAATCTGAGAATAAGCAAATAGTTTCTTCCTGGTTCCAGGGTTTTCTTGGTCCTGCGGAAGGAGTTTCGTCACAGGCTGCTGAAACAGAAAATGATGTATAAGATTTCTTAATTGCCTGAAGTCACACTTGATTGTAAACACCTGGGCCCCGGATCCACTGTCCGAACCGGTGTAAGACGTGTTAGGATAGCCAGACATATAGCCGCCCTCAACAACACCATCCTCTCTATGATATTGAGATTTTAGGCCCACCCGATTGCTCCATCAATACCCCCAAACAGTGATAGCCAGACGGTTAGGAGCCCCCCCCCACAACTACACATCTCTCGGGGGCTAATGGCTTGTGTAGGAGATAGAATGAGCTACGTCTCCTTAACCCACAATTTATAATGGACACCTATTTCAAAACATCATGTTATTGTTACTGTTGTAATTGTGACCTCCGCGGAATACTGCGAAGATTTTTTATTTTTTATTTGGAACCTGTTGGAAACATGTCGAGACACATACCCCAAAACGGTGTTTATGATGACAGGACAGCAACACACAGACACCCTCCTTTCTCTCCCACACTCCCGACTGACACACCCCCCTCCCACATGGACCAAACGGGCAGTCTGACAGACATCAATGGATACATAGGATACACATTATCGAAACAAGTCATTATAACAAATACATCCGATGACAAACGGGCAGAGGCGGTGGCAAATGTTAAATTATAAATTATAAAAGGAACACTTTCACTGACACACAGACACCTAAACTTCCTCCCACCCCCTCCGCAGCCACACACAAACCAACAGCGCACGCACACAACTCCCCCTTCCCTCCGCCCCCTCCGCAGACACACACAAACCAACAGCGCACATAGTAACGCACACACCACATGCACGCGCGCACTGCCTCGCGCGCGTGCGTGGAAACAAAGCTGCCTTTTATTTACTACTATTATAAAATATCTATATGCAATATGTATGTAAATGAGGAAGAACATGGGGATATGAAGAAACATGTAAGTGAGCTCCATAATAGTCATAATGCTGTTTAAGTCCAAGGTGTGTTATAAGGCAAGTTTATCTATACATTCTTATAGTGTTATAAGACATAAATGAGTTTATTGTAGCTCTACTTATAGTTATTATAATGTCCTAAACACAAACTGTACTTCATAGAAAGTGTGACAGAAAGAAAGAAAGAAAGAAAGAAAGAAAGAAAGAAAGTAGCGCAATATATACGCTATAACACAATACACAAATACACTAGTAACACACTAAACCAGCTTCAGTACTTTCAGTCTGCATTTGTCTCACAGATAATGTCCTGGTGTAACCATCAAACATAATCAATTTTTAGGCTGGTGGAGAGTGTATCTACAGGTTACAATGCACACACACACACACACACACACACACACACACACGCACACCTACGCACACACTCGGCACTCTATATAAAGGAGAGCATCAGTTAAGGAAAAGATCAATGTCAGTGCATTGACAGCAACTGAAATGACATTGATTATGTTGGAAATTTTTTATCTCCCCCCCCCCCCCCCCAAGGCACACAGACAGATGAATAGCAGATCTGTCTTTTACATACACACTCACACACACACACACACACGTACACACACACACACACGTACACACACACATCTCCCTTGGCCTTGTGCAGTTCAAAGTGGTGCCATTTAGCATGCAGCCACACGACAAAGCCAATAGCAGACCCAGAAATTCATAATGCTGTGTTTACTGGGCCTTTTTTCCTTCGCAGTAAGACACAAACACTTCAATTATACTGCCATACTGAACTGTTCCCAGTAATGAGTGTGTGGGTGTGTGTGTGTGTGCGTGTGTGTGTGTATTTGTCTTGGTGTGGAGGAAATGTGTGCTTTTGTTCATGCGTAGGGTGCACTGCTTGTTTGTATGGGGGAGTGAGTCATTGTGCGTGCATGTGTGTGTATGCTGCTGATGTGTGCACATGTGCGCGCGACGAAAGGCAGTTGATTCAAATTTACTGTGCCACCTAAAGGATGTAGGCGACAAAGCAGAGCAAGTCTCAGATATAGACACCATGGCAACAACATTAAGCACTGTCATTACATAAAGACGATCAGTCGCTCACAGTGAAAAGCCAAAGCCCACAGATTAAAAAGACATGGCTTCAAAGAGACGCCTGAAAAGAGAACTGGCTCCCTCTTGTACGATAGTTTAAAGTAATAATCAATGGCATTTTCATAAAAATAAATGTTCATTTTGCTACTCTCTATCTCTGATTGATATAACACAATAGTGATTCAACCGATTGGCAGTTCATGAAAGCTTTTCCATTTTCTGTTCTAAGCACCTGTTGTCTGGTAGGTCTTTCCTGGGAAAAATCCTCCAGCGCACAGGAAGTGATGCACTTTATGTTTCCCGTTTGTTTGGAATAAACAGAACAAGAACTGGGTAGTTAGCATGAGCAGCATTAGCCATCATGGCTGAAAGAGCGCCACCTGCAGAAACTCAAAACTTCATCAAGACAAAATCCAAGGAAAAAGACGTCACAGTACTGGACACACTGTTTGATTGACAGGTGATCTCTGGGAAGTGCAGTGCAGAAACACCACAGCAATGAGCACTTAGCATCAAAGATGGAAACAAAATACATTTTAAAAAGATGGATTATGAGGAATACCACTTAACTTACTTTGTTTGCTATGTGAGATATCATCCAATGTTAATTTCCTCCAGTCCAGTGTGTTCTTCCTGTAATATCTAAACCTGTTTGTAAAAAGTACTGGGAAAATGTGGACACCCACTGTACCCACTGGACACTGTGCCTATTCATCTTCTCTTTAACAGAGATTTAGTATAATCTAAATATTGTTTAAGAACCATTCTTCCTACATTAAAGGCATACTGAGTAGGATTTTGCTGCTTGTGGCTTGGAAACACAACTTTCAAAGTTGACCCCTCCTCCCTGCAGTTGCCAGAACGGTAAAAACCAGTAAAAAAGTACAGTGAGGCGAAATGCCAAGCAGACAAGGCTCATTCCAAAATGAGACTGAATCTGGGGTCGGCTTTCACCCGTTGGAGAGTATTGAAGGAGAGGATGGGGATGAAGAGCGACGCGGAGTTGACCTGTTTTCTCTTGGGCAGGTAGCTGCCGGTTAGCTTAGCTATCAGCTTTTCTACTACAATGAAGCTACGGTAATGGTAGCTAGCTGCCAGCTCACGACACACACTAGCTCTAACCAGAACTCTAGTTACTCTGTATTAGAGTTCAGGACCGCTACCGTAGACAGCGTGGCTTTTAGACATAAAATGATTCAGCAGTGGTTTTGGTTGCAGGTGTAGGCCTACAAACCTGCCGCCAAAAAGTTGATGCCCAGAAACGTCCCGAACATTCAGAAATAAGAAAATCCAGGCAGAAGGCAGACTCTCTGCAGACACAGACACTGTCACACACTACCAATGGGCCATAAGTATTGGTTGAGTAGGAGCATTTTTGGATTAGTTTATGCAATTTCAAGGGGGGAAATCCTGCTCAGTATGCCTTTAACAAAGTGAACCTCACAAACTTTCTAGTCTTCTACTGTTGGTCAGTGGGGACTGCCCAGTACAACCACAGTCTTCTACTTTTTGCCTTGCTCAAAGGCACCTTGACAGTAGTTGAGAGCATTCTGGTTACAAGCCCACTACTCTGACCTCGGCTTTGCAATAAGTGAAAAAGGGATCAGAAAGAAGGGTAAGTAGATTAACATAGATTGATGAAGTCCATTAAAGTATATTCAGGGATGCAAACAACTCGCTTTTCAGCGAATGTCGCTTTTTTCATGTCAATTTGGGTGACTTGTATGAATCGTCCAGATCCGAATAGTTTTTTTTTTTTTTTTTGGGGGGGGGGGGGGGGTGACGGACGAATCTCCTACGAATTCCTACAGTGTATTTCTGTCACGCTCATATGAGTGAACTGCATTGAGCAAAAAATTCTACTCAACTGTCAGGACCTGTTGCGAGGACCTCACATTACGTCACTGGTTACGTGGTTGTTGCTGGACCGTGGCTGACAGCGAGGGGGGTCTGGCTGCAGACCCAAGGGGTTCTACTGTCAGGCCAATCTCCGCTGTCAGGCCAGCTCCACGCTCAGGTCTCTTCTTCGAAGCGCATTTTCTTTTCAAAATAAAACCCCCGCGAGGCTGCCACAAAAAACACGGTTGTGCGTGGTGAAATCTCCCTAATTAATGATTTAGCAAAATGTTTAAGGGGACAACGTAGACTATTTCATGACTGTCTTATGATTTGGGGATAGTGCTAACCGGGAGAGATGAAATATCAGAACAATAGAAGTTGCAGGAGATATCTCATCCTTTCCCTCCGTTTCTAGCTGATGTTTTCATAAATTTTTTTTTTTACTGCTTGTTTTCATTCATTCATGCACACGCTTAATTATTCACACGTACAAAAAAAAATGCAAAAACAGCCCATTAGACACATAATTTTACCCAGGGCCACCAAAAAAACACTATCTGTGCAGCGTAAAAGGTTTAAAGTTTTATCCATATTATTATATAATTATCATCATCATTATTGCTGTTTGATTTTGGTTGGTATAATTTGCCATCATCGTTAGCATAATGGAAGCACCTGACTGTGGAAAGACAAGAAAAAGAAAGCTGCTTTTTTATTTTTTCGTCTGGCTGTTGGTGATCTGATCTCACAGAGGGAGGGGAGTAATGGCTCAGAAAGAGACAAAGATGGCAGTCATGTTTGTACTGGTTGGGAAATGACTTACAGTGCTGAAATAAAATGTATTCTTTTAGTAAAAAAAGGGGGGGGGGAAAGCAGCAAACGCTAGGAAGTTTGTCTGTGATATAATTGAACTACATGTAGTTAACTACTCCCCAACACTGCAGTTATGTTACTTTTCTAATTCTGAAAAAAAACCAAAATTAATTTACTACTTAACATCTGTCTGTCTCTTATTGATCTGAGTATATTAAATAGAATTTCCTATTTATAGCACAGGCCTTCGTCACATGGTTATATATTACGCTGTCGCATTTTTTTTTTCCGACTTCGGGTAGCTCTCTCTTTTTTCACCATACATGTGTTTGCATCCCTGAAAGTATATTAATCCAGAAGACTACTGCCATCTCTCTAGTCCATTAGATGTTTCTGTCATTTTCCCTCGGTTTGCTTCTTCCAACCATCAACTTGTTCTCTGCTTCCCTTTCTGTCTAAATCCTAAATCCTTCCTCTCCAGTTCCCATCTCCCTAACAGCTTGACTCTACTATGAGTCACTGCTGACTTCACTGTCACAATAGTGCTGCCATAGAAAAACATTGGTTCTTCAGACACCAGCAGATATCAGATATCCTAATCACTCCCATCTCTGCAAATTATGAATTGCAGTGTTGGTTTTAATGTAATCACAGCTGTGGCAGAAGGTTGAGATGCTGAAGGTGCCCAGCACCAGTAATTATCTCAAGGCTGAACACAGAATAGTTTGTGGCAGCCATAATCCTGCTGCGTCTTCTATTTTATAAGTGCCATCTTTTTTTTTCTTTTTAAGAAAAACTGTGTTATATGTGTTGGGCCAGGCCATGTGGTCAAACAAAGGAAAGGCCTACATGTAAAGGCCCTGACACACCAAACCGACGTCAAAGAACCAGCGGCGACGAAGGCCGACTGTTGCGTCGCCTCACGTCGCCTGCGTCTGGTCCAAAAAGTTGCACTTGAACACACCGCAAAGACTACAGCCGACGGCCAACTAGCACGTACGTTCTGCGCCTGCGTGAGGGGAAATAACTCTCCATATCAGCAGGTGGCGGTAGTCTATATTCGTCATTCAAAAAGGGAAACCGGAAGACCTAGGACTGCAGATATACAAAGCGTAAACAAAGCAGCGTTTGCTTACCATTTTCACACCACTCTCGCTCATCACAGACGGTTTCGCTACTTCTAATCGAGAATATGTCTGATAAGAAGTTGCAAATGGCACTGGCGTTGTCAGCCCTTGGTCTTTTGGTTGTGGAAGAAGAAAAGAAGAGGCGCAGGCAAAAAATAAGGAGAAACCGCACTAAATGGGTGAAATCATGGATACTCCAGCGACAGGCTCAAGGGGCTTTCCCGAACCTGTGTCGAGAGCTGGAGATAAATGAAACCTCCGATTTAAAAAATTTCGCTCGGCTCTTTCCTGTTCAGTTCCACATGTTGAAGGAACTTATCAGTCCAATCATCCATTGTATCTCCGTGGGGGAACGTCTGATGATTACACTGCGCTTCTTGGCAACAGGTATGTGTATTTAACATTACAACGCTTTTTACGTGTGTGTATTTTTAAGGTTTGAAAAGTGCTTGGATTTTGAATAAAGTGCTTGAACTTGCTTGAAATGTATAATATAGATAACTGAGTTATGTGCTTGTTAACATTTACAGGGGAAAGCTTCAGGAGCCTTTCTTACCAGTTCCGAGTGGGAGTATCAACGATTCGGCAATTCGTTCCTGAAACCTGTGCAGTGATCTTTTTTTATTATTATTAAACCTTTATTTAGACAGGTAATCTCATTGAGACACGGGGTCTCATTCACAAGAGAGACCTGGTTGGGCAACAGCAGCAGTACAACACAAAGTTACAGACAGACAGGACATTCAATACAGAGACAAGATAAAACACAATCATAAAGGTGATAAGTGCAAAAGTGCCAAAGTGGTAGCCAGATTTTAGGACTATGTACAAGAGCAAACCCCCACAGACGCTCTCTCCATATTTCTTAGAAGTAGTTTAAAATCCCCTAGGGGAATCAAGCTGGACAGCTTCAGTTTCTGCTGTAGCGTGTTCCAGGTTGAGGGGGCAGAGTAGGAGAAGGCCTTTTTACCAGATTCAGTACGGACTGAGGGGATGGAGAGAGTGATGAAGCCCTGGGAGCGCAGCCTATAGCAGTACTGTTTACGTGACATATAAGTGGATAAATAAATGGGCAGCAGTCCAAGAATGGATTTATATATGAAGTTATACCAATGCAAGGCTCTGCGCATGGATAATGATGACCAGTTGACTAAAGAATACAGAGTACAATGGTGTGTGAGGGGTTTACAATCGGTTATGAATCTCAGAGCTCCGTGATATACAGCGTCCAACAGATGAAGAGAGTGAGCTGAGGCATTCATATACAAAACATCCCCATAGTCCAGGAGAGGCAAGAAAGTAGCAGCAACAAGCTGTTTCCTAGCATTAAAGGAGAAACAGGATTTGTTCCTAAAAAAGAAGCCCAATCTTAATTTCAATTTCCTTAAAAGATGATCAATATGAGATTTAAAAGAAAGGCTTTCATCAATTGTGAAGCCTAAATATTTATAGGTGGTCACAGTCTCAATAGGGGTACCTTGTACAGACATGATACAGGGAAGAACAGCTGGCACCATCTTTTTGTTAGAAAAGAACATGGCCTTGGTTTTGTCTGTATTTAACACCAGTCTGAGGAGGAACAGGTGCGACTGAATAGTGTCAAATGCAGACTGCAGACATTCAAATGCCAGGGCAACAGTGCTTGCACAACAATATACAATAGTGTCATCGGCATAGAGATGTACAGATGCATTAATATTTTGACCCACATCATTTACATAAATAGTGAAAAGGGTGGGTCCTAGAACTGAACCTTGTGGCACACCTTTGGTGACATTAAGAAAGCTGGAAGAAAGACCACAAAACTGCACACATTGCTTACGGTTGGAAAGGTAAGTTGAGAACCAACCAACAGTTTGGTCTGACAGACCTATAGCTGATAATCTCTGGCATAAAATGCCATGGTCAACGGTGTCAAATGCTTTAGACAAATCAATAAAAAGAGCAGTACAATAGTTCTTGGCGTCCAAGGCTTCCACAATATCATTTACGACTTTCATGGCAGCAGTTACTGTACTGTGCTGCTTCCTAAAACCAGACTGGAGAGGAGATAGAATGTTGTTCAAGCACATGTATTCCTTGATCTGGTCATTCACCAGCCTTTCAAGGACCTTAGCTAAGCTAGAAAGCTTGGAAATGGGTCTGTAGTTATTCAACACCGTGGGATCACCACCTTTCAATAATGGGAGAACATAGGCAGTTTTCCAGACATCAGGAATGACATTGCTTTGTATAGAGAGATTAAAAACATGTGACACTGGTTCAGCTATAATATCTGCAGCTAGGCGTAAGAAATAAGGGGGGAGATTGTCGGGGCCTGCCGATTTCCTAGGGTCTAGGTCCTTTAAGGCCTTACAAACCTCCCTAACAGAGAAAGGGGTGAAGGAGAAGGTGTGGCTATTGGAGGCATGACTGGCAGGGGGGGAGAAAGTGGGTGATTTGCCATCAGATAATGTGCCAAACAAAGAGCTGGAGGCTATAAAATGTTTGTTGAAACAATTAAGCATCTCAGATTTATTTGACACAGGGATGGAATCAACAACAATATTAGGAGGCAACTCTGAAGAGCAAGAGTTGGCAGAGAGAGATTTTATGGTTTGCCAAAATCTCCTAGGATCATTTAGACTGTCTGTAGTCTGTGATAAATAATAATCGCTTTTGGCTTTTTTAATGGCAGCAGTGCAGCGATTACGTAGTTGACGGAAATGTAGCCAGTCAGCCTCAGAGCCCGGCTTCCTCGCGTCGGCCCAAAGCTGATTCCTCTTATGTAAGAGGCCTGCCAGCTCAGAAGTGAACCAGGGGCTATCACGGCCCTTCACCCGGAACCGGCGAATAGGAGCATGTTTGTTCATAAAATAACTAAAACTGTCATAAAAATATTTCCAAGCAAGGTTAACATCACCAATCAATAAAATACGGTCCCATTTAAAAAGAAAGAAATCATGAAGGAAGGCTTGCTCAATAAAGTGCTTAAGATTTCTTTTCTGAACAACACGGGGCTTAGTACGGGGAATTTTGGTGTCCCTAATAGCACCAACCACACAGTGATCGCTTAGATCATTAGCAAAGACCCCTGTTGCAGAATATTTATGTGGCATATTGGTAATTAAGAGATCGATAAGGGATGATTTGTCTAGACATCTGGGGTTAAGACGTGTGGGGCTTTCAATGACTTGCGAAAAGTTAAAAGACAAACATTGAGCTTTAAAATCATCAGACACTGGTGAAAGCCAATCCCAATTAAAATCACCTACCAGGATGATTTCCTTAAAATGTAATTGAGATAAGAGCTGCATTAAAGAGGGTAATGTATCAGTGGTAGCAGAAGGGGGCCTATAGCAACCAACAACAGTTAAAGACTGACCACCAGACAAATCAATACTTAGAGCTAGGATTTCAAACTGTTTAATAGCAGATTTAGAGAGCATGACCTGTGCAGCAAGATTGGACTTAACATAGATCGCCACGCCACCGCCTTTCGTGGGACGGTCAGAACGATAAATATTGAAGCCATCAATTGCTACATCTTTATCCAATATAGACTTGGAGAGCCAAGTCTCGGAAACAACAATTAAATCAGCACCAGTCGACTCAGCCCAAATTCGCAGCATATCCATTTTAGGAAGCAAACTGCGAGCATTTATATGTATGATATGCAACCCAGACATATTCTTAAAATCTGCTGGTAAATTACATGTAATTGGAGGACCAGGATTAGGCTGGATACCAGACAGCAATAAAAGCATAATAATCAAGCTTTTCCGCTTAATTTTCGTTACAGTCAAGTCACCACAGGAGCTAGTATTCTGGCGTAGGGCACCTGTAGAGTTCATCAAAGAAAAGGCATCCGGAAAACAACAGATCTCCAGATCCCAAAGACAGTACTGCCAGCAATGTAAATCCACTCCAGCAGTAATCGTGTGCGACAACCAACCATTATGTTCATGGCCCAGCGCGGATGTCGCACCACTTGTAGTGACCAGCCTCGGGCGTAAGGAGTCTGGGCTGCCGATAGCAGAGCCACTAAAATTCGTTCACAGACGCGTATGGTGCGCTCAGCGTTTGAAAATCACGCTGACAAGATCTGACCTCACTCCTACCAGGTTTTAAAAGAGAAATACCTGAAGGTATGTGTGATATATCTGTTTTCTTTTTTAGATACTTTGAGGTTTATAGTGCAGTCTGTAGGCATTTGGACAGCGACACATGGCCACATGACTACAAGTTATCTAGGGTTTGACATATGAAACTAGCTGACATATGAAACTAGACTTCATGGGTTTTACATTGTATTTTCTTGTTTTTCAGTGCCCGGACACAGTGGAAGAGTGGCAGCAAGTAGCCGATGGATTCCAGGCTCAGTGGAACTTCCCAAACTGCCTAGGTGCTCTGGATGGGAAGCACATCAACATTCGCCCCCCACCAGGAACTGGATCAACTTTCTACAATTACAAGCATACATTTTCCATAGTCCTGATGGCACTGGTCGACAGCAGTTACAGGTTCCTGTACGTAGATGTTGGTTGCAATGGGCGGATTTCAGATGGTGGAGTGTTTGGAGGATGCTCACTGTAGGATGCCCTGGAGAATAGAACATCCAACATCCCTGCCCCTGCACCACTTCCTGCTTCTGACCAGCTGGCTCCTTACTGCATTGTGGCAGATGAGGCATTTCCCTTGAAGGAGTACCTCATGAAGCCATATCCGAACCGCAGGCTATCTGTAGAGCAACGCATCTTCAACTACAGGCTGTCGCGAGCTCGGAGGGTGGTAGAAAATGCTTTTGGCATCCTAGCCAACCGTTTTCGAGTCTTTCTAACCACCATTAACATTCAAGACACTGCCAAAGTGGAGGACATTGTTCTGGCTTGCTGTGCTCTGCACAACTTCCTGCGGACCGAGAGCTGTGACCTATACATGGCGGGAATCGTTGACCAGGAAGGACCGGATCATGACACTGTCCCAGGAAGATGGAGACAGGACCTTGACCTACGGCAGGCCTCCCTGCCACGCACAACCAATGTCACGGCACGAGCTAAGCAGCACAGAGATGAACGATGCCGTTACTTTGTGTCTGATATCGGTGTGGTGCCCTTCCAGTGGGGCAAAATATAAATGAAAAAGTGTATGCCTATCCTATCTAATGGATAATGTAATATGTTAAGTTGCTGTTGTTCTATGGCTATAGTCTGAAATAAAGTGTTTGCATTATACTATCTTGTCTGGTGTTCACTCTTCACGCCAAAGAAGTGCAAGTACCCTTTATCAAAGTCAAAGTGTTTTATTATCAAATGTGCAGTACAATGGACAATGAAATTTTTATATGGCAACAATCAACTGCGGAATACAGCATTAAAAAGAAATATTAAAAAAGTTTACAAAAAAAGTAAAATATAATAAAAGTTTACAAAAAAAGTAGGTAGTAAAAATATAAAGTACAAGTGTGCAGGAATTATTTACATTTACATCTTTACAGATGGGTAAACTGTCTGTCAGAGGTTGCTACTGCCAGGCAGGTGTCCACCTCGTGCTGGAAATGTGGCAGTAAATGTGGGGGCAACTTGCGCATTCTGTGCTCAATGTTTCTGCAGTAGGCGGAGATGGCATCATTGTGGTCTTCCTGGGAAGCTAACCTTTCCAGGGTTTCACCAATGGTGCGCATCAACTTCGTTGACTCCTCACTGGCAGACTCATCCAGCATCTTCCTGCTGCGCTTCACCCGAGGCCTCGGAGTGCTTGACTGGCTAGAGGTGCTTGTCATAGGCTCCTCACTGAGATATATCGGCGTGGACTCTGCTCCACAGATGGTGGATTCCGCTAGTGGAGTGCAGGGCCTTGGCTTAGCCTCAAAGAAGCAGGGCTCCACTGGGGTGCTGGTCCAGGTCTCATTCATGGTGCCATCTGAGGGTGAATCAGAATCAGCAGCAGCCACCGAAGGTTCCTGTAAATAATATAAATAAATTCAATGATGGGATAATGGGAGAGTGAAACCAAGTTAACATATGGAAGGCCACAGGTGAATAGAGGGGTAGAAACCCCCACCTGGATAATCAGTGGCCACTCCACTTCTTGCAAATTTGTATGTACATTTTTAGCAGATGCTTTCCAAAGTGACTATACATTCAATGATGGGATAATGGGAGAGTGAAACCAAGTTAACATATGGAAGGCCACAGGTGAATAGAGGGGTAGAAACCCCCACCTGGACAATCAGTGGCCAGTGGAAGTAAGTAAGTAGTTCAGTTACCCTGATAGTTAGGTTGGAAGTGGTCTCCTTCCTTTTTGTGTGGGGCTCCAAAAACTGCAGCCGGGTCAGGATCCAATGCTGCCTGCCAGTCTTCTGTGCTCCAACACTTCCTGAAGGTGCAAGTTTCTTGTACCGGGTATACTGGGTTCGCAGAGACTCCCACTTCTTCCTGAGCTCTTTCTGTGAAAGACAAAGCCAAGTTTTAAGCATTGTGCCTAGTTAGCATGTCCAATTTATGTATATATGCAGTGCCAACAAAGGTTATTTTTGCTCTTCTTGTTGCGACAGAACGGATTCAAGACGCTAGTAGCCAGCTAGCTAGCACATAGTAACAACATAATAATAACAACGAACAGTTTCTGCTAAAGAAAATCTTACCTGATATAACAAGTTTATATTCGATCTGACGCCAGAGTTCTGTTTTCACCACTCGGTTGGCATAAAGTTTTTCTGTGATGTCGTACAGAGCTGGCCTCTCCTGAATCATGCTGATCAGTTGGTCTTCAGTTTCTTCATTCCAGACTGCCATGTCATTGTGAAGATGTTCGCGTATTGGAATAGAGATGGAGAATGGAGAAGAGCCTTCTGTGTGTGCCCTCTTGACTTCGTCGTTTGCTTTTGCTTTCGTCACTTCCGCTTCTCTTCTCACGCCAATCAGAGTGATCTCTCTCACCGACGGCTCCGACGCCGATTCAACATGCTCAATCGGCCGAAAAGACGCCGACAGGGTCCGACTAGTGCCGACGGTGCGGGACACACCGCAAAAACTAGGGACACCGACGCTTACCGACGGCCCGACATTGGCCGACGGCCGACCGTCGGGCTGGTGTGTCAGGGCCTTAAGATTGAAAGCCTAAAACACCGGCCTAACAAGGGAATCAGAAACCTGAACTCTAGCCCACCCGCTGAGCTGGGACCTTAAACAAAGGAAAGCAGCGCCAAAATTCCAACAGGCCCTGAAGTTCACACCTAGGTGCGAACTGGCTGAAACCCAACCTCTGGTCTCTCATTGGACGAGACTCGGGTGAACCCCGGGATGTCCCCATGACGTCACCAAGAGTATAAATTCCAGAGATACCTTTCCTCATCGCCCCTTATTGCGACCCTGTTGCTAAACAAGGTGGTACCTGAAACGGTCGAACTGTTCTTTTGTTTAGCCGAGGCGCAGTCTTCAACTCGCGGGACGAGACCAGACTGTTTAGTGTTAGCTATAACACTGTTGGATCCAGAAGGATTAGACTAGTTCGAGTATCCGACATTCTAATTCCTTACACGCACTGCCGTGTGTAGCAGACCTGCAGAAGTGGACTGGAAGAGAATACAGCTAAGGACACTCCTTCCCTCCAAGAAGACAACGTAAGGATACGTTTCTTCAACCAAGTCGACTCCTGGCTGACATCTTCGCTACCTACGAGGAAAGCCAGCTGGCCGTTGTTCCGTGCACGGAGAGATAACGGTCCCGCAGATTCGCCTGGGAAAACCCCTCGGATCGATAAGACGGACTCAACCACACACCAATCACTCGAGAGTGATTTCCAAGTAAGAGGCTTTGGTTCTGGGCAGAGACTAGAATAGATGTGTTAAATAAGCTTACTGATCAGAAGCTGTATTTGTGCGTATTGGGAAGCGCATCGGACCGCCGCGTCCATATTATGCTGTATGAATAATACCTCAATCATTATGCTTGCTGCTTAATTTGATTGTGTGAATGTAAAGCTGATTTGTGTTCAATTGCATGCCGCTGAGCTTGCATCCATGTTAGTAACCACCGTATAGAGCCAATATACTGCATTTTACCAGTTCAAAGACCAGTAGCCCGGCGTACTATTTCCAAGTCGTACCCCGAGTTCCTGTGTGGTAAAAGGCTATTGTTGTGTCTCTAGACGGCGAGTAGAATCTCTAGGTTTACACTGAGTGTTCCCCCCTTACTCTCTCTCTCTCTCTCTCTCTCTCTTACTAACCCACACACACACACACACACCCACATCTCATTACACATTCATTGCTACCTAAGAATTAGATGGTGTTGGTTTAGCTGCCTAACTCCATCTTGGTTCCAAAGCCCCTTTGTTCAAACTGCGCGGTCACAGCCACCATCTTGAACTCTCGCGAGACGTCCCACTCACGTGGTCACGTCCGCCATCTTGCCTTCTCTCTCTCTCCCTCTCTCTCTCTCATCTCTCTCTCTCTCACACACATACACACACACACACACACACACACACATACGCACGCATCCATACGTGCCATATGCTGTTTGTGCCTTTATGCTTGCTAGTTAGACCTATAGTTATAATTGTATAATAGTTGTTGATTAACTGCAGTGTTATTGATTATTGATTGATATTGCTAAAGTTAAATAAACTCTGTTATACTTTTAAAGAGAAGTTGTCTGTGATTCCTTGTGCATATGTGCTGTAATAACGGCTGGTTGTGAGGGCCTGTGTACGAATTCACCCTTCACTGTTCACTCATAAATGTACAGTGGTACTTAAACACTGTCATTTGGGGGTGAACAGCCATTTTGAGACTGTATTGAAGGTTCGGTTATTGGTCCCTGATTCCAGGGTGGTGCCCCGTTAATATTGACTCCCGTCAATAATTTTATGAATATTAATAATTTCACGATTATTAATTATTAATTGCTAATAACCAAACCTGCCCCTATCAAAGCCCAACATATGCTTTATCCAATATTTAATATGATTATGGTATAGATAGATAGATAGATAGATAGATAGATACATACATACATACATGTAGTACATAAATATAATAAGTATATGGATAAATAAATAAACTAAATAAAATGATTAAATTATAAAATAAATTAACATAAATAAATAATTTAAAAAAAAACTAAGTGCAATGTCCCCATTATTTGCACCTTTCTCCATCATTGGTCCATCAACTGCCTACATCATCTTTGTATCACAGAATTTTGATATTTGCTTGGCTGTGACACACATAAGAAGTTGACGATGAAGACGCACAAACAGGAAGGGAGCCATATTTCCTAAATGCTTAATGCTAGATAATCCAAACTTCACATAGGCCTACCTGCATCAGACCACATTTGTTCATGCTGAATAGCACCACCATCATGACAAATTGGCAATTTTTCAAATGGCAATATTTCAGGCACCATTTCACTGTCACCAAAATGTTCTATCATTGAGATATAGAGTAGAAGTAGAACTTTTCTATAATGAACAAGCTTACATTCTCACTGTCAAATAATTTGCCCTATAGGCTTGGACCCCACTGATGGCCACTCATTTATTATTGCCACTGGCTTCCGATGTCTCCAGTGTATTTGAAAAAGGTAAACATCTCTTAAACTCACAAAACCCACAATATTAAATGAAAATGCCATGCTAGATTACTAGAGTTCTGAATGTTGCTTCATGATGGCATAATTTACCATCTGGACATGTTCTTCCTGCTTTTCTGATTCTGGATTATATTTGCAGGCACATTGAAAGGTTCAGCCAGTGGCAAATCTGCTAAAAATTGCTACCAATACCTCAATGATGGAAAATGTCTCTGGTGACAACTCTTACCACGGCAATAATGACATATAGGACCTGTCAAAAACTAACTTCCAACAGCTATTGGTAATGTATTTTCCATTTTGTTGTTTGGTGATATTTTTCTTATTCCTGCCAAGAACTGACAACGTGATTGTCATGTTGAGAAATTTCCAGTGCAGTTACAATGGAGTCTGATAACAGAAAATGTTTCAACTATCTAAAACATCAACGGTAAATGTCAGGTTTTGGTGTCAGTCCCTCAGAATCAAAGAGGGGTCGAAAGAAGGGCTTCTTTCGACATCTGAGGGTGGATTCTTATTCCTTTTAAAATAAGATTATTTAGTTTTGTTTTATTGTTTTGTGTATGGATAAAACAGGACACGTTTGGATGAATTTGGGTATGACATGATGATGTGCAGGTGAGTGTACAGAACAGTCCAGTGCTGTACAGTTTATAATAAGCTATAAAAGCTGTCCTGTTTGGTTTGGTTCAATTCAAGGTTCTCAACACTATCTTGGCATGCTTCATCTAAATCAGCTTTTCCAGGCTCCATCAAAGCCATTCAGTAGATCATCTGATGTAAGTGATGTTACAAAACACCTGTTGTAAGTGCCACTCTGGTCCATGCTGCACAGGTCTCAATCACCCAAATTCCACTCTATCTTTAGACAAGTGACATTTTTATTCTGCCAGTCTCTCATTCACAGATTTTAAGGCCAGATTAAATGTAGCTCTTCAATGTAATGAGTCGTACACATAAACAGTGATGGGATTTAAGTATCACTAAAAATAAACAAATTAAATGTTAGGGAACAGGCAAATATGATTGGATGAAGACCAAACGATAAAAGGCAAAAGTCTGACACAGCAGGTCCCAATCTCTTGTTTATTTTTGAAAGCATGTTTGATTAATGATGGGACCTTGGACATGAATTCTAAATTTTTATACAAGAAAACAATTCATGACATTTTATACAGGGAGCGAATGTTAAGACTAGGGTTCGACCGATATAGGTTTTTGAAGGCCAATACCAATTTTAATTGAAACTGCTGATGCTGCCAATATTTTGTGCTGATATTCATATTCTTTACATTTGATCAAATTCATGCCAATCCCAATATATCAGTCTAATCTTAAATATGATTAATTAATTAAATAATTACTTTAATTAATCATAATTAAATATTACTAAGTATATTGTATTTATATTTATTATATTATATATTTATATTTAATGCTATTAATATTTAGTATTATTCATATTTCATTTGCCTACTAGGTCAACCACTACTTCTTTCTCTCCCTATGTGCTTCTACTTGAAAATTAGTCCATTAAGTCTGTCGTTGAGAGCAGAAATTTGTGGTTTTGCCTAAACCACAAATATAAGGCAGCCTTCCACCACATAACATCATCTGCATATCAAATACAATCGCCTACTTCCAGGGAAGCACTAATGCAATTTTACAATTTCCAAAAAGAAAAAGTGAAACCTGAACCTGCCCCCCCCACCCCACCCCACCTCAACTGCCTACTGCAGCAAGGCGAATCTCCAACTGTCTGTGTTCTTTCTCAAACTCACATACTTTTGGCACAGAGTCCCTGGGAAAAGTTGATTATGCCGTTTCCTTATTTACCAACAACATTTGCCTGGGAGCCTCTGTAGTCTCTTGCTTTTTTCCAGTCTCAGGAGTCCACAACCATCCGGATGCTGCTTCTTTTCCCCCGGAGCAGGAACAGAGGAACTCATCTGAAACATGCCTCCTGTTATATTATAGAAACGGAGAGTTCTATGCTTCCAACTGAGAATTTATCATTTTATAGTTGTGTAGTAGCATATGCATCTGAATAACCCTATCCTCCCCTTATACATGTTCTGTGTTTTTCACATTTGCATGGGCAGTCAAACATTTTGATTGGGTTTCCAAAACGATACAGTAAACGTAGATAGAAGAAATTAGGTAAAGAGCAACATAACACACAAAGTACACTATTAGTCTGTATTTAAACTCACAATTCAATGATGAAGACTGAGCAGGACAGCCCTTCTCATACAAGTGCAAAAAAGTTTGCTCTATGTTGCTGTAGCTCACTGGTCTTTTGATCACTAATTCATCATTTTTGGTCAGAGCCAGATGGCTAAAAGCATAGCTGCTCTGACATGATTGCAGTTGCTACACTGCTAACATGCTCTTTATATTTAAGGAGAACATTTTATTAATTGAATGTGCATTGACCACTGATAACAGAGTGAGAGAAAAGAGTGAAAGTGAGAAACTGTGCAGGGTTCACAGTTGACTCTGTGACCTTTGTTCACCTTTGATGAACATGTTGTTGAGTGTGGGTGATGTTGCTTCTCCGATCAATTCTGCCCTCGGCTGCCCGCCAAATCCATCTCCAACCTTTGTTGTGCCTGAGGCGCCGAGAGCAACTGTCAAAAATGATTGCAAAGCTGAAAGAAACAATATCGGCACTCTTCACTAGCAAGGAGGAAGTTAGTTAAGTGTCTAAGTCTGTATGAAGTGTGTGTGTGTGTGTGTGTGTGTGTGTACTAATCAAGGTTTCTGTCGTGCATTACGTACACCTTGTTTACGCCAACAGCTCACTCCTCCAGGCATTGAGTCAGAAATTAAAGTTAAATTGATAAAATTATAAATCTTATAACATACCACTGTATTATATTTGAATTGATTTTTTAAGAAGGCAATATAGGCAATATATGAGCTATGTTTAAAGGTTATCCTCATGAAATGTATATTTAAATGTTCTTCAGGTATATCTCGAGCATAATGTAAAGATTAGCCTATTGATGAGCCTATTGATGAGCCAAGCAATGGCTCATCAGGTGATGGCTGCCTATAGGCAACTTTTTAAATGACTATACTCAGATTAACTCAAAGATAATATGATACAGCACTGGAACATATTTAGCTAACGTTACAGACAATCAAACGATAGTTAGCTACATGTTCCTTCACTCAGCAAACTTTAGACTAATGTGACAATGACAATGACAAGTTTATCTGTATATAACGTAGACACAGTGCAAAAGTCCCCGGGTGACCCCTGACACACGAACAGATATGATAAGATAAGATAGTACTTTATTTATCCCCTTGGGGAAATTCAGGTTCCACAGCAGCAATTGGCAGACAATGCCAACGAAGTCAAGCATAATTCAAGAAAGTAATAGCAGAAATAGGTACTAAGATAAAAGATTTAAAAAAAAAAGGTATTGTACATAATAATACTACAGTATTTACAACAACAGTGACAGTGCAAATAGATGCACATAAATGTAGATAATAAATGCAAATAATAAATAAATGCAAATAATAATAAAATAATAATAATAATTGCAGAATTACGGATACGTCTATGGATATTCCAGAGGAACATGATCCATGTGCGGCATGGCCAAGAGAGAACAGCCCAAAAGGAAAATGCATCATGTCTTTCATCAAAGCAAATGTTCCAAAGAAACTGCAACAGTTCCCCACAGGATCTCCACTCTATGCGCTAATCAAAGGATCTGTGATCAAAAGGACCTAAACAACAGTATAGTCGGGTCACAGCCCCGTGCTCCCCAGGGATCCAGATCCCTTGTGGTCTCACCTGACTGCGGAGTGGCCTGGCAGGAGTGTGCCTCGCATGTGCACAGAGAAGAAGTGTGCGAAACTCTCAAAATATACCAAGTAACATACTTTAATTGAACTTTCTGTGAAGGACTCAATGGAGAACTGTATCCAGTGTAATATACGAGTGTTTAATTGTTTTACAAAGTATGGAGCATGACTTTTTATGCTCAAACAATTATCTCCATTCTTAATGTACATAACACAATCATGTTCGGTGTCAAATAAATCAATAATTTGTTTTGGGTCACCAAGAATGTGTTATTACTGTGTACCATAAACATAGCTTCTGATACATTCAGAATGAAGCTGTAACACATGGAATCACATCCCCACCTAAGTTTATTGAAATGACCAAAGGGCTGCAACCCGCGCCCTTGGTGCATCCCAGATAAAACTTCTCCCTCAACTCTTCCAAGAGAGTTCAAAGTAGATTTGTGAAGGATGGAGAAGGATGGAGGGCTCCGTCCAAGAATCTGCTAACGAACCGAACAACCAAGAAGATGAACTGCCTGAGATGAACCTTCTCATGTTGGGATACAGACTTGTTACTCCGCTACCAGGATTCTTCACCACAACCGGACACTCATAAGAACGACCTCCATTCACAGACCAACGGCACAGATATTAGCCATTGATTACCAATAACCTAAATCTTGCAAACTGGTCTATTTATGTATTTCCTTTTTATTTCTTATTTTCTGTTATCCTTTCTGTCATAGCAATAGATAGTAGATATTTGTTATCTAACAAAACATACATGTGTGTCTGCAGGTCACATTAAAGGATAAGTTTGATGATTTTGGACCTATATATAATTTGTTTCTTACATACCTGTAGTACTTGGACCCACAGAGAATATTGACTCCCGAGTCAGCTGTTATGTTAGTTATGTAAAAAATTAACGCACAAGGTTGCTGAAGTGGAATTGTAGACTTTTACTCAAACTGTCTTTCAGTCACTCCTTGCCTACTATTATAGTGCGAGTTTTATGTCCGAATTCTGAGAATAAAGACAATTCTGACTTTATTCTAAGAATGAATCTCAGAATTCTGATTTATATATCCTTGACATTTAATAAATAAATAGGGGAGAGCGGGATCATGAGCCAGTTTTTAGTCAAAATGTTATCTTGGCAATATAAAATGAGACAGAACTAAAACAAATGCTTCCACCCATATTTCATGATGTTGACTTTCAAATGAACTGGTAAGAATGCAGCGAAACGAAAGAAGGATGAAAATACAACTTCTTTAAAAAAAAAAAAAAAAAAGTGGTCCCTTGGCTCAATTTGCCCCAGGGTGGGGGTAAGTTGATCCTAGCAAGCGGGTAAATTGAGCCGCTTGGGGGCAAACTGAGCCTACTTAATTCAACTCTACTCTTCCACTGATTCAATTAAGGGCCACACATTCTCAAGACACCTTAATTGAATCAGTTGTGCAAGAGAGAGGAGATAAAAGTTGCAGAACGGGGGGGTCCTTGAGGACTGGGTACAGAAACACTGCTCTCTGTATTGTTCAACATACAAAAGAAATAAATAAATTGCACAGTTATTCATTAAAATACTATTGTTAATTTCAGAAATCAACAAGGGGTAGAGTTATTTATTAAAATACTATTGTTAATATCAGAAATCAACAAGGTGTTAAATTGAACAACTGGCTCAATTTACCCCTTGGATTTTGGCTCAACTTACCCCATAGCCACCTTTTTGAAAAAGGTTGGTCTACACACTAGTTTACTGCTAACCTTTAGCTAATTAATGCATGTGGTTTTAGTCCTTGGTAGTAGGCCAACATTTATTGTATATATGTCTGAATGTAGCTAAATTGGTATTGAGACAACAGCCATTAAACAATGAATGTAAAAATTTTACTTTGTGTTACAAAAAACAGTTTTATGAGCATAAATGCACTTACTAGGCCTATTTGTCCTATGTGGCTGGTTCCATCGCAGCCATGTTGAAATGGAAGTCTCTTTCTAAATGCCTTGTCACATGACACATAGTGCTTACCATTGCTAGGATACAGGTGGTGGTTCAACTTACCCACTGGATCATCCTGCCCCACTCTCCCCTACTACAAGTACGAGTGCAGCACTGATTAAATGTAAAGTGAGAATGGAGAGCACAAAGGGTGTGTAGTGTATATACTGCAGGGTATTTGCTAGTTAGTACATGAGAGCAGCCAGCAGGCCCAGTGGGTCATGTATTTTCCAGGGTTAAATACCTGCAAGCTGTGGTCAATACAATATAGATTAGTCTCTCGCCTTCCTCCGCCACCCACCCCCCACCCCCATCTCTCTGTGGGACAGCCCTCTCACTACTAATAGACCACTTATCCTTGCAGAGGACTATGAATATAATGATACCACCACTGCAGTGAAATCATAACTATGTGTGTGTGTGTGTGTGTGCGAGAGAGAGAGAAAGAGAGAGAGAGAGAGAGAGAGAGAGAGAGAGAGAGAGAGATAGTGCACCCATTTGTTAATGCATCCCCAGGGTCATGCAGGTTTTTTAGCATTAGCCATAATCGCTTACATTCAGCCCAGTTCAATAGGAGGGCACATGAGTACTTAAACAGTGTAGCAAAGCATATGCAAGATAGAAATCCATTAACACCATGTCAATGAAAATAAAGTAAATTCTACACACCTGTGAACAATCACTGGCTATGTTATGCACTCAATATTGCAACGGTCAATTAAGACAAAAGAGCAATTCAGTGGTTTACATGATTCTAACTTCCCTAACAATCTGGTTTACATGTGACGTGGTTATTGCAACGATTCAAACAAATTGTCAAAAACTGTCAGAACAACATGAGCTACGTAAACATGAAAAACCTGATCACACTTAAAGAAATGTGATGAAGGTGTATATATGTCCTGACTGATCTCTATTAATGCCAGTAAAATCACACTTAGTATTCCACATGTTATCTTAGACTAAGAGCATAATAGCACTAACATAATCAGAATATGTTGTTTCCCACCTTATAAGCAAGGAAAAATGGAAATCCATTCCAGGGTTTGAAATAAGTGCTCTAAACCAACTGAGTGTGAAAACAGTTTGAAAACTGGAGTGGGTTTCCCCTTAGTTTGGTTCATTTGGGCATAATGAACATAGCAGTCAGACTTGTTGAGAAGTTTTTTCAAGTTTCCGAACCAACCCTGGAGCTTCATTCTGACTGAGAATCATGATCCGACTACAAGAAGCACTGTGCATTATGGGTTAAACACAAGTTTTACCCCAGAAGAAAGTCCTTTCCTGCACCAAATTTCTGCCCAGTGAAGGCAATCACCGCTCCCATGTGGCTTTGGCTGATAAATTATGGTCCACTTGAAATTCTGCTGTGTGAAATGTAACTGAACCAATGTGTAAATACAACAAAGTGACAACTTGTCCCCTGATTCCATAGGGTCCTGCTTTTCCCTCTCGGGCCACAATATGTGCAGTATAGTGTTGGGCCAGGCCATGTGGTCAAACAAAGGAAAGGCCTACATGTAAGATTGAAAGCCTAAAACACCGGCCTAACAAGGGAATCAGAAACCTGAACTCTAGCCCACCCGCTGGGCTGGGACCTTAAACAAAGGAAAGCAGCGCCAAAATTCCAACAGGCCCTGAAGTTCACACCTAGGTGCGAACTGGCTGAAACCCAACCTCTGGTCTCTCATTGGACGAGACTCGGGTGAACCCCGGGATGTCCCCATGACGTCACCAAGAGTATAAATTCCAGAGATACCTTTCCTCATCGCCCCTTATTGCGACCCTGTTGCTAAACAAGGTGGTACCTGAAACGGTCGAACTGTTCTTTTGTTTAGCCGAGGCGCAGTCTTCAACTCGCGGGACGAGACCAGACTGTTTAGTGTTAGCTATAACACTGTTGGATCCAGAAGGATTAGACTAGTTCGAGTATCCGACATTCTAATTCCTTAAGGCCCTGACACACCAATGTCGGGCCATCAGTAAGCGTCGGTGTCCCTAGTTTTTGCGGTGTGTCCCGCACCGTCGGCACTAGTCGGACCCTGTTGGCGTCTTTTTGGCCGATTGAGCATGTTGAATCGGCGTCGGAGCCGTCGGTGAGAGAGATCACTCTGATTGGTAGTTCGTGTTTTGCCTCTGGATGATTGGACTGATAAATTCCTTCAACATGTGGAACTGAACAGGAAAGAGCCGAGCGAAATTTTTAAAATCGGAGGTTTCATTTATCTCCAGTTCTCGACACAAGTTCGGGAAAGCCCCTTGAGCCTGTCGCTGGAGTAACGTTATTCATGATTTCACCCATTTAGTGCGGTTTCTCCTTATTTTTCGCCTCCGCCTCTTCCTTTCTTCTTCCACAACCAAAAGACCAAGGGCTGACAACGCCAGTGCCATTTGCAACTTCTTATCAGACATAAGGTATGGAGAGCAGAACGTACGTGCTAGTTGGCCGTCGGGTGTAGTCTTTGCGGTGTGTTCAAGTGCAACTTTTTGGACCAGACGCAGGCGACGTGAGGCGACGCAACAGTCGGCCTTCGTCGCCGCTGGTTCTTTGAAGTCGGTTTGGTGTGTCAGGGCCTTTACACGCACTGCCGTGTGTAGCAGACCTGCAGAAGTGGACTGGAAGAGAATACAGCTAAGGACACTCCTTCCCTCCAAGAAGACAACGTAAGGATACGTTTCTTCAACCAAGTCGACTCCTGGCTGACATCTTCGCTGCCTACGAGGAAAGCCAGCTGGCCGTTGTTCCGTGCACGGAGAGATAACGGTCCCACAGATTCGCCTGGGAAAACCCCTCGGATCGATAAGACGGACTCAACCACACACCAATCACTCGAGAGTGATTTCCAAGTAAGAGGCTTTGGTTCTGGGCAGAGACTAGAATAGGTGTGTTAAATAAGCTTACTGATCAGAAGCCGTAATTGTGCGTATTGGGAAGCGCATCGGACCGCCGCGTCCATATTATGCTGTATGAATAATACCTCAATCATTATGCTTGCTGCTTAATTTGATTGTGTTAATGTAAAGCTGATTTGTGTTCAATTGCATGCCGCTGAGCTTGCATCCATGTTAGTAGCCACCGTATAGAGCCAATTTTACCAGTTCAAAGACCAGTAACCCGGCGTACTATTTCCAAGTCGTACCCCGAGTTCCTGTGTGGTAAAAGGCTATTGTTGTGTCTCTAGACGGCGAGTAGAACCTCTAGGTTTACACTGAGTGTTCCCCCCTTACTCTCTCTCTCTCTCTCTCTTACTAACCCACACACACACACACACACACACATCTCATTACACATTCATTGCTACCTAAGAATTAGATGGTGTTGGTTTAGCTGCCTAACTCCAACTCCATCTTGGTTCCAAAGCCCCTTTGTTCAAACTACGCGGTCACAGCCGCCATCTTGAACTCTCGCGAGACGTCCCACTTACGTGGTCACGTCCGCCATCTTGCCCTCTCTCTCTCTCTCTCTCTCTCTCATCTCTCTCTCTCTCTCACACACACACACACACACACGCACGCATCCATACGTGCCATATGCTGTTTGTGCCTTTATGCTTGCTAGTTAGACCTATAGTTATAGTTGTATAATAGTTGTTGATTAACTGCAGTGTTATTGATTATTGATTGATATTGCTAAAGTTAAATAAACTCCATTATACTTTTAAAGAGAAGTTGTCTGTGATTCCTTGTGCATATGTGTTGCAATAACTGCTGGTTGTGAGGGCCTGTGTACGAATTCACCCTTCACTGTTCACTCATAAATGTACAGTGGTACTTAAACACTGTCATTTGGGGGTGAACAGCCATTCTGAGACTGTATTGAAGGTTCGGTTATTGGTCCCTGATTCCAGGGTGGTGCCCCGTTAATATTGACTCCTGTCAATCATTTTATGAATATTAATAATTTCACGATTATTAATTATTAATTGTTAATAACCAAACCTGCCCCTATCAAAGCCCAACAATAGTAATATGTACCATGTGTATGTACCAGGGTTTAACTGATATGGGTCTTTAGTGCTGATATGAAATATTTTTAAATTTGGCAATTTTCATGCCAAAATGTCCCAATGTCACAATAACAAGTATTTAGTGTTTTCCCTAGAATTGTATTATTGTCAGAGTGGAAAAGCCTTTGAAACCCCATTAGACTATAATGGGACACTAAGACTCTGCATTAAAACCCAGGATACTACTATAACTATGACTACTACTACAAATAATGCATATTCTTGTTGGAACTTGTGTGGAATGTGGTCAAAATGTCTCATTAGAATCAATTCAGGTTAAGGGCTTCCCATAGACAATCAGTGCAGTATTGATAAATTCAACAAAAATATGTAATCAATTAAACTGCATCATATATCATATCAGGTGGATGACTGGACCAGATCGTTTTTTTTTTTTTTATAAAAGACCATCAGTCTAACCCTAATATGTATATATACATGCATATTGTGCCTTGACTTAGAAACATCTCTCTCTCTGTCTCTCTCTCTCTCTCTCTGTCTCACTCAAACACACACACACACACACACACACACACACACACACACACACACACATGCACCTTCGCTGACCTCTGACAACACACTGTAGATGTATGTGAGTGAATCTGTGTGTGCTCATACAGAGGAGTAGATTTTGCACTCTGCTCCACGCTCCAGCGTTCCCCTCCCCTCCTATTTGCCGAGTTGACAGTCCCATTGGAAATCCATGCAGCCAGAGCCTCTCCCCCACAGTTGCCTGGCCATTGATTAGCTGTCGGGGTGGGGGTTGGGATGGGGTGGGGGTGGGTTGGGCCGTGGGGGTGGGGTGGGGGGGTGTTGAGTCCTGGCCTGGCTGAAGAGACAGAGAGAGCTGCAGGGAGAAAGCAAGGCGAGCAGAATGAGAATGAGGAAGAGGAAAAGACCAGGGAGATGAAGAGGAAGAGAGGTATAGGGAAAGAGTGGAAAAGGAAGAGAGCGAGAGAGGGAGTGGAGGGTGGCTTGTGAATGAGGAGAGGGAGAAAGAGGGGAAGGATATAAAATAGGAAAAATAGGATATAAATAAGAATAAAGCAAATGGGAATTATATAAATATACAAAACTGTTCATTTCAACACATGAACATGTTAAGTAGAATGTATGAATGAAAATGATGGGACAATTGCAGTATAACAGCAGTATAAAGTATACACTATAACAATACAGTTGCCCCACAATGTGTTTATTAAAGAATGCTCTGATTGTAATAATTATCATGCACTCTCAATATGCAAGTAATGCGCTTTAGATGCCTTACAATGCCTAATGAGTACAACTTCATGTAAAGTATTACCAAAATGTCTCAAACTGAGGCAGTCTCCTCGCTTACTTTACTTTACATTCATACAGGAACTTGCTGTTGGGACCCCAGTCTGGGGCCGCCTCTTGGTCTGTCTGAATCATTTCAGACACTGTCTGTCTGTATGAGTGTGTTCGTGGCTTTTAGTGTGTGGGTTGTGCTTAGGATGGCTCTGTGTGTGTGGCTGTCTGTCTTTCCTCTCGTTCAGACACCTGTCACATGCAGTGATTTTACCTGGCAGTGGAAGCGGGTGCTGGCCCTAGCTGGCCAAAATCCCATCTTTCTGCCTCATGTTTCTCTTCGTCCGTTCTCGTTCCATTTTGCAGTTTTGTCCCAGGACCTATTGGATGCTCAGGGGGTTCCTCCACCAGAAGGAACTGGCCTGCCCAAGGATTCTGCCATTATTTCCCCTTATAAGGTTTTTCCTTGTCTTCACCGAGGGTCTAAGGTTGGTGATGCCAGGAAGACTAGGCTCAGCTAGGTAGGAAAAGTAGGCCTTTAATGTCTTTAATGTCAACGTGCTATTTTGTGTCTTGTGCTTTGTTATAGTTCAGTGGTTCTCAACGTGGGGTCCGGGGACCACCAAGAGTCCTTGAGGGGGATCCAGAAAATTGATGAAGTGAACAAACCTTTGGGACGCCACAAAGTTACGGAAGTCCAAACGGCTCGTTTAGAGACTCGGTTTTCTAATATGGATTGTGTGGATTTAATTGGCTACCGTGCATTTTGATACTTTCACAATGTTTAGATGTTTAGACCATCCAACTCCTTTTGAGCTCCTGTTTTACACGATATGGGACTTTTAACACAATTAGTGAATGCAGAAGAATGACTATTTTGATGATAGCTTCACTGTTATCTCTCAACCTACAATACAGATAGTCATGATATTCTGGACAAAATCATATCTAACAATAAAAAATATTCTCAAATTTGGGTCCGAGAGACAAAATCTCATCAAATGGGGGTCTTTGGCCCTTATGTGGACTAAATTAGGGGTCCTCGGCATGAAAAAGGTTGAGAATCATTGTTCTAGTCTACATACTGTACATAGTATGTACGTATATACTACATCATATACCCTACTACACACAAACACACACACCTATGGGCTATTTAGATTCTTCAATTCACCTGACCTGCATGTCTTTGGACTGTGGGAGGACACTGGTGCACCTGGAGAAAGCCCACACAGAAAAGGACCAGGATGGAGATTTGAACCCACTACCTTCTTGCTTTGAGGCGACAGTATTAACCACTGAGACACTGTGCCACCTGTCCTGTTTCCTTGTGTTCTATTTTGTTGTATACTGTATTACATAATTTTGTTATGTGATTGATTGTTGATTAGTTTGATCTAGGGAGGCTTGTTCTCTGTAGTCCTTTGAGACATGCTTGTGATGAAGGGCAGTATAAATACATTTGACTTGAAATGCAAAGTTTCAATTTTATTCTAAATCTGACCAATAATGTGGCACATGCTCAAGTGAAAAAAGTGCAAAACTTTTTCTACTTATGCCAACATCAGTGCAAAAGGATTAGGGACAAATTTAGAATAAAATGGAAACTTAGTCATTTAGCCATTTAGTCATCTTGGGTTAAACAGTTTTTATCTTCCATTTGTGAGTGTGAGCCCCCTTTACATCTAGTCTTTGTTGATTTTTGGGCCTATGCACCCCTATTTTTACATGTCCAGCTGTAATAGGTGCAGATTCAATTTGTGCTATTATACAAAGATAAAAAATGAGATGGGATGGGATGGGAAGGGAGTAAAAGAGAGTTGTGCAGCGATGAAACACGAAGAGGGAATGGTAAATGTTAGGAAAGGGAAGGGAGAAAGTGAGAGGAAGGGATAAGTGAAAGGAAGTGAAAGACTTGAAAAGAGGAGGTTAAGAACCAGAATGGGGGTACAGCAGGCAAGTTTGAGTGTTGGGTTCCTGTGATGTCCCCCCAGTGATGATTTCCCTGCCTTCCATTTTCCCTCTGGATGAAGGAAAGAGAGACTACAGAGAGATGGAGGGAGATGAGGGGGTGGATGATGGGGGAGGGGTGGAGGGTAGGAAGGAAAAAAGCAGTGGAGTAAGAAAAGGCAGAAGTGCCCTCCAAGCCATACTTCTCCAGTGTGCTATCATTACTCATATGGCTATAAATATATTATGTAGCTGCACTACACAAGATTTTTATGTAAAAATCTAACTGTCTTATCAGCCTAAATCACAAAGTGAGACTGCAACAAAGAGTGTGTCCCATCCTCACTAATTGAGACGCACCGTAAATTCACCCTATTTGCCCAAATTAAATTCTCAGGTCGGTATGGAAACTGGTGGGAAATCTTCTCCACACAGGAAGTGATGTATAGAAATTTCACTGAAAGTGAAATAGGGAAGTCTAAATCACATCTTTTGAGCTGTAAACTTGTTTGTATGTGTTATATGTGGTGAAATATAACAATCCTGAACAAGTTCAACATTTCCGAGCCAATATTATGCAGACATTTTTAATGCAGAAAATATTTTGTTCTGTCCCCTATGGATTGAAATTTACAGCCCTCTGGACTCCGGGCCCCGACCAGATCAGTGATGTAAGAGCTGGTATTTTAAGGTAATCTGACTGCATAGAAATCCAGGCTGAGTACAAACCTGTTGCCCCCAACTACAGATGGGTGGATCCATTGTTGCGAGGACTGCTGCTCAGTTTCAAACTGGTAGTAGTTGGAGCCAGCCGTGTAACTGAGCCTGCACTGATTTTTTATTCTTCTATGCAAGACAAGAATTATCTCTCACCATATGTCCACCCAATTTGTCTTAGCTCGTAACTTTCTCATTCTGCACACATTCTGGAAAAAAAGAGCATGACAAGCAAAACACAATCAACTCAGACTAGCTGGCAACAGCAGCAATCCAAGAGTCTTTGCTTACTACTAGTTAAAGAAATACAAGATCTTCCATCCTTGAAATAGCATAAACTCATCCAAAAATTATCCTACTCAATCATTAAGCGTCTGTGTCTGCAGAGAGCCTGCCTTCTGCCTGGATTTTCTTATTGTTCGGGACGTTTCTGGGCATTAACTTTTTGGCAGTGGGTGTGTACGCCTGCAACCAAAACCACTGCTGAATTGTTTTATATCTAAAAGCCACGCTGGGTACGGTAGCGGTCCCGAACTCTAATACAACACAACAGTAACTGGAGTTCTGGTCAGTGCTAGTGTGTGAGCTGGCAGCTAGCTACTGTTGTTATCGTAGCTTCGTTGTAGTAGAAAAGCTGATAGCTAAGCTAACCAGCAGCTACCTGTCCAACAGAAAACAGGCCAACTCTGCGTCGCTCTTCATCCCCATCCTCTTCAATACTCACCAACAGGTGAAAGCCAACCCCAGATTTATTCTCGTTTGGAATGTACCTTGTCTGCTTGGCATTTCGCCTCTCTGTACTTTTTTACTGGTCGTTACCATTCTGGCAACCGCAGGGAGGAGGGGTCAACTTTGAAAGTTGTGTTTACAAGCCACAACACACAAAATCCTACTCAGTATGCCTCTAAGTCCACCCTACGAATACAATCTGAAATGGTTAAACCGATCACCATGGTTCATGATTTCACAAGACTCCGACAACTCTGGCCTATACCTCCGTAGGGCTGGAGCTAGACTGGCAGGACTCTGGACTACCTCTGTCATCCTAGTCATATTGAGCAGGTAAGGGAGAGTCTGGAGTGGAGAAGTCCTCCACCTTAAAGAAATAGTTCACCCAAAAATGAAAATTCAGTCATTATCTACTCACAACCATGCCAGTTGAAACTCTGGTGAAGTTTGTTAGTCCATATAACACTCCCGGAGCTTCCCAGCATGACTCCGTAGCAGCCTTCTCCGAAACAATTGAAGTCGTGGAGGACCGCTCTTTAGAGTTCCAAAAATAACAAGAAATAACCATAAAATTTACTCCATACAGCTCATGAAGCATAATTCAAGTCTTCTGACGCCATACGATCGCTCTGTGAGTGGAAAACAACTAAATTTGATCCATTATTTAATGAAAATCGAGTCATTCTGCATTGTATTTACTTCAGCATTGCCAAACCTCACAAGATGCAGGTGACGCACACAAACCCCTATTGCTTTAAGAGTCAAATCCAAAAGTGACAGCAGCGAGCAAGCGCACTGTCCAGAGAAATCTGGACTCACCAATGTTAGACCTTTTGCCTCTGTTGTCTTCTTTGGTGTCCTTTGCTATAAAGCATCACAGACTGGCCTGGCTGATAAACATGAGCGTGCTGTGTGCAGTTTACTTCAAAATTCAAACAGTTAGCTTTCACTGCCATTTTGAGCTGCCAATGTACAAAGTTTCCTAGTGTAGCTTTCAGCATGCAGAAATCCTGTAAAGTGATATCAATAAACTAAATGTCTTCTTCTTAGTGTGGGCTGGGGGTGAAGGTGATGAAGAGGTTCAGTCATCGTTGGCGAGTCTGGCTTTCTCTAGACGGCGCACTGACTCACTGCTGTTTGGAAGAAACTTTTGGATTATAGTCTTCAAGAGTAATTTGAGCATCCGATCTTGGTGAGTAGTTTATATTATGGTTTACATGGCAGTCAAGTGGCAAATAACCCCCCATGTTAAAACTAAGTGGAATATTGCTTTAAGTTTTGATTTGTCACTTCCTGTGTGGAAAAGATTTAGCACCAGTGACCATAGCGACAGAATTTAATTTGGGCAAATAGGGTGAATTTATGGTATCGTAGTGCCCAGTGCAGCTTTAAAAACAATAATTTACAGGGCCCAAAACAAGGCTATTCTGTTACCATTCTCCTATCCACATTCACCCATTTGCACAGTCCACACACATTATTTTACACACACACACACACACACACACACACACACACAGAGGGGATTTCTGCATCCAGGGGGGAATCCCTGGTGCAAGCTCATTACTGCAGGAGCTCTCACCCACTCTATTTCCCCCATCCATCTATCCATCCATCCATCCATCCATTCTCCCCCTTTCTCTCTCTTATCCCTCCCCTCTTCCTGTCATTTGTTGATACTGAAGGTCAATGAAGTGAAGCAGAGAGTACATTGAGGTGAGAAAAGGGGAATAGGAGTGTGTGTGTGTGTGTGTGTGTGTGTGTGCGTGCGTGTGTGTGTGTGTGTAGCAGAAGTTAGCGGCATGTCAATCCATGGAAGGAGGCTGACAAGGGAGTCAATTAAAGACTTTTTTCATTTAGACCCTTTTCATGCAGCGATGGAGAGAGAGAAAGATAAAGGAATGCTTAGTGCCTTGTGCAGAGAGAAGGAAATAGAGGGACAGAACAAGTGAGAAGCGGGCGGAGCACAAACAAGTGTAACAGATGAAAGAATAGAAATAGAAAGAGTCATGCACTGATAGAGACACCATGGAAGAGAGAAGAGAAAACAGGAGACTCATAGAAAGAGGTAGAGAGAGAGAAGGAGCTAGAGATGGAACAGAAGACTGAGTGCTAAGTGCATACTAAGATATTTTAGCCTCATTTTTGCTGCCGCATAAAAAAACTATTCTACCTCAATTGCAGCGGAACACACTGTATTATTAAAGGAATACCTTGACGTTTTGAAATTAAGTTGGTTATTTTTCTTGGTGACACTTATGTGGAAAATATGCACACAGACATTTCTTTACAACATAATGATCTTCTGCTGGCAGAGCCTCTTTTGCCTCTGAGAGTGTAATGCAGATCCCAGTCGATCATGTTTCATGTATTTACTTATTATCCTTGGTAGATATAATGCACATCAAATGACAAGGTCTGAGTGTAAACCAAATTGAATGTTTTCAAGCTAGAACACAAATACCGCTTTTGAGTTGAGTGTGAAAAGTTTCACACTCAACACAAAAGCTGGATGTACTGCCTCCATCTGTAGTTTATTTAACCTAATTTTTTAGAAATACTATCTTTTGCCGGATGTTAACTTTGTAGGTACTTTACAATACAATGATCAGGCAAACGTCAGAAAAATGACAGTGAATTTAATATAAAGTCAAACTATACAGTTGACCCAGGATTCAACTCCCTAAATGTTTTGCACACTGTGTTTGCACATCAGGGTCTGATTCCAATCATTTTCATGCAGCCACAATGTGCTTGTAATGTGCTTATGATGTCTTAATGATGCACCTGCTACCTAACTGTATGCATTGTATTGTCACACCCCTGTGTCTACAGTACTGGCTGTGAAGTACTGTTGCCACAATAAAGTTATGTGATAATAATAATAATAATAATACTACTACTAATAATAATAATAATGATTACCAAATCATTGGCCCTCTCTGGGTGGGTGGGCACATAGCTTGATTGACAGGAGAGAGGAGGCAGTCAGCAGGACTATGCTATGCTGTGTTCATTATGGGGATGGGGGGTGGGGGGCGGAGGGTTGGGGGAGAGAAGGAGAGAGGATTTCATTAGCCCCCTCATAGGGACACAGTCATTTATAATTAAATGGTCGGGTCGTTTAATAATACATGGCCAGCAATGAATGTTTTACAGCGACACAGTGCTGGAGATGGGCCAGACAAAATGCACAGATAGACGGCAACAAAATGAGTCAGTGATAGAGAGGGGGGGGGGGGGGGGAAGATGGAGAGGATGAGAGAAGCAGAGGAAAGAGCGGAGATCAAATGTATAGAGGCGGGAAGGGTTAAGGGAGTGAAGAGAGATGGAAAGGGAGGATTAAAAGAGATGCGCCTGCAACACTTGATGCTTCAAAACGTCCAAGATGCTTGCAAGTCATCGCAAATGAAAAATATTGCTTTACCTGTAACATTATTTCAGTTCAGACTCAACAATTTGACTAGGAAATGCCAACACTCGTGTTGCTATAGCGTAGTACTTGCACCCGAAAGCTGCTCGCTTTCACCTTCTTGCTTCCACAATCACTTGCCTGGATGTCACCGTATTTTCTGAGGCTGCGTTCAAAATGGATCACCATCACTCCACTGTTTTTTTGGCTGGGTGACGTTTGTATGTGCACCATTGCCCCATCTCATTCAATTTCTCCCCCTCTCTCTCTGCAACGCAATCTCAGTAAATGGTACACTGGGCGTGGAGAGAAGTACATTAGTCTTGGAGACAGAGAGCTTGAATTGTACGCTAGCTGCTTAGTAACTGAGCCTATATTGTTCTGTCTGTTGCAAATTGCCTTGTCTTTATACCATGGCTGAAGAAAACCCACACACACGTTTGCCCTATCTTTCACACACCCATGCACGCACGTACACACACACACACATACACTTTGATATTATTGTACTTGTGAGGGCATTCTCTTCATGTACATTCATTCCCTGGCCTATAATGCTCACCGTATCCATAACCGTTAATTGTCAAATTCTAACCCTAACCCTATACAGTAAACAATTTATCTTCTAAGCACGTCAAAATATTGTTACATCTCTTCTATGTGGTGCTTGTCTGTGTCTGTGTCTTTAGAGTGTGTGTGTGTGTGTGTGTGTGTGTGTGTGTGTGTGTGTGTGTGTGTGTGTGTGTGTGTGTTTCCAAACAAACAACAATCTTTTTTTTTTTTTTTAATGACCTTTTACTTTCGGCTATTGTGTGCATTGCATCAAAATCAGAATCAGAATCAGAATCACTTTGTTGGCAGAATCCGTTTCCACACACAAGGAATTTGACCTGGTTCTTTGCTCTCAGTAAACAACAACAAAAACGGAGATAAAGCGTTGTCATAAAACTCCGGGAAACCAGAGACAGCAACAATCAGTTTCTCCTCCATTGTCACTATGAAGCAATTATTTGCTTGGAACTTTAGTACATCGTGAGATGTTACAGAAAATGAAATCCCTCTCTGTAATTGGTTGCTGCTTCAGAGCGTTGCTGCTAATTTGCATAAAGTTAACCTCAGCTCAACTTCGCTGCTCGTCACCAGCTCTCACTGAAAATTAATGACTGCCGGTCGCTTTTGTAGCTCATGGATCTTTTGGTCTGAGTGCACAGTCTTGGCACAATAAATAGGTCACTTTATAAAAAGGTCACTTTATATATTCATTTATTATTCATTCATTTATTATTATTTAGTGGCGACCAAATATGGCGACGTTGTGCGAGCTCTCTTGATTGTCTCTTTGTTCTTGTTTACCTTGTTTGTGTCTGCATCCTATGCTGCTGTTATTTATGATCCGGAAACACTTCTTAGGATTCGGGATGAAGCTGTTGGGTTTTCTTTCATTAATAATGGATTATGCAAGGACTTTGCACTATGCACTACGGCCAACTCGGAGCATTGGGCTTCAACCACACCAAATGCCAGAGACGCCGTCACCGGGGCAAGAGAGGTGGAGTCCAGGTGAGACTCCGAAATCAGCCCTTCAAACCGTCGCTCCCTACATTTTATTTGGCAAACATCCAATTTATGCCCAATAAAATGGATGCTCTTATGGGCCGCATCCAGTTCCAATGAGAGGCCAAGAACTGCTCGGTTTTCTGCCTCACTGAGACTTGGCTTGATAACGCCGGACTCGCCAGACTCTGCTGTGGAACCTACAGGTTTCTTTCGTTGGGAGCGTATTAAGGAATACACTGGGAAAAAGAAAGGTGGAGTAGTGTGTTTCCTTGTGAATCAAGACTGGTGCACTGATGTTAAGGTCATCTCAAAAACATGTGCGGCCAGTCTAAAGTGCCTTGTTATTACATGCTGACCCTTTTATCTCCCCAGAGAGTTTTCATCTGCGGTTCTTTTTGCTGTCTATAGCCACCCACAAGTGAACGCTTAAACAGACCTGGATGAACTTTCGGACATTGTTTACCGCAACAAAAATTTGCATTCAGATGCAGTGTTTATTTTTGCTGGAGATTTCAATCACTGCAGTCTTGAGATGGCCCTCCCCAAATTTCTTCAGCATGTCAAACAACAAACGAGAGGAAACTGAATTTTAGATCATTGTTATACTACTATTAAAGATGCCTATTGCTCATTCCCTTGCCCCTCTTTTGGTTAATGTGACCATTTGTCTGTACTTCTGTTACCTACTTATGTGCAAAAGTCCAGATCTACCCAACCTACTGTGGGAGCAACGTTCTGTCCTCAGATGTTTTAAGAAGTCTATTATAATCCCTGTCCCGAAGAGGACACTGGCTATTTGCTACAATGACTATCGTCTGGCAGCTGACGCCGGTGCTTATGAAATGTTTGGAACACCTGGAACTGGGCGCTTGGACTTGCCTATAGTTTGCCTTGACATTTGTGATTCAATGCAGAGCCTTGACATTTGTGATTCAATCTGTGAATGGATTTTTAGCTTTCTTACTTTCAGACCTCAAAGGGTCAGGATTGGTGACAAATGATCTGATGAGTTAGTCTTAAAGGAATAGTTTGGTATTTTGAACCCTGGGCCCAAATAACATGTTTTCCGTCATGATCCCTAGTAGAAACCATAAGTTCGCTAGCTGCCTGCTCCGCCTGTCTGGTAATAAAGGGCTGCCCCCTGCTACTCAATAGAAACCTAGGGGCATACACAACAGTCTTTGAAAACTATGATAAACGTTGTTTTGGAAAACACGACGCTCACAGTATGATCATACTGTATGTTATCTTGAAAAAAAATTAAAAAACCGAGCTTTCTGTCAGCAGTTATTTTTGGATTCTTCTGGCTCTCATGGATGCTTACACCGGTTTAGAAGGTAGTGCGTCTTTGAGAAAGAATTGTTCCTATCCAAGTAGAACACAACTATTGACAGAAAGGTTGTATAAAGTGATCCAGAGCTTTTATACAAGCTCTGGATCACTTGCTTTTTTTTGGCCACACTGGGAGAAAAAAGCACCTATCTCCTATACTTTGTCCTCGAATTCCTGATCTGTATCACAGCTGCACCTCAAACACTGAAATTGTCCATATGGGATATTGTCCATTAGTGCTAGGCCATTGATTAATCTAGATTTTTACAATTGTTTTTAGAGCGACTCCTTTTCCACAGACGACAATAACTTTTTACAAGGTAGAGGCACTCATTTTTCCTCAATTGATATTTTCTCAAATTGTTTGACAAAAGCCAGCAAGTACCAGCAACACACGAGCTTTTAATCTATTTTGAAGCTTTTTAAGTTTTTATGTTTGCATTATATGTAAAGATTGGGTAATTAGGTAATTTAGTATTTTCCATCTTCAAGAATTTATGCATAATCATGTACTTGCCCCCATCTAAAACAGTTGTCGAAGTGGTTGTCAGTGTCCTTCTTAACAACTTTTAGGTTTTAAAACTGCATTCAACAAAATTTTGATGTAAAAATCCAGCCATTTTATGAGCTTAAATCACAAAGTGGGGCAGCAACTGAGAAGAGTATCTCATCCCCACCAACTGAGACACACACTGATTCACCCTATTTGTCCAAATTAAATTCTGGTGGCAATATCGTTATTGGTGGGAAATCGTGACGAATCAAAACTTGAAAATGCACATATTATGTGCATCTTTCAAAGAAAAGAAATAAATAATACAAGGTTTCAAGTTTTTCTTTTTGTGAAAAATGTTACATCTTTTGTTCCCTTTGGTATCCTTTAGTATGAAGCTCACTGACCGGTAAACATGAGTGTGCTATTTGTAGTTTACTGAATCACCTTAAAGGATTTCTGGATGTTGAAGTATTAAAAATTTTAAATATTAAAAAAAGTTGCCTTTCATTTAGTGCTGCCAACGTGTGAAAAATGCATAGTGCACCTTTAACTTCTTTTGTCATGTATGAGATGTTGAAACTGTAAACACTACTACTTTGTTGTGTCAACAACTGGTACAACAATGTACCAGTCCTCGAAAAACACTTAATCTAAAGAGTTCATTTTGCATTATTGCATACATTTGCAAGGGAACAA